>NC_142695.1:28050766-28359408 GCF_029641045.1 Salvia hispanica
GCTTGAGGACAAGCATGTGGTAAGTGTGAGCAGATGGTATAGAGTGAGAGAACTGAATGAGAATGTTTTTTGCATTTATGTAGCTCCATGAATATTCTCCGACAAATCTCATCCCCTGCAACGCAGTTTCTACTTGAAACGCGGATGGTTTAGAGTGAGAGAACTCACCTACGATTGCATGACCAAGCTTCTCCGCAAGGTAGGAAGTATCTGAACCCGAGAAATAGATTGAAGGGAGCCCCGAACTTTCACCAAGAATACCGATTTTCCTGATTTTATCTTGTTCAAAACTAACCGGATCCCTATCCCTCATTTTGAAGTTATTAGTCACAGAAGCCTTGTAATTCCTACCACCCAGAGGAGGTCTCGAACCATTGCCCTTATGCATCGCGCGAGGTATGGCCCCTGCATCCCCACCATTCAGCTCAGGTGTCTGAGCCTGGCTGATTGTCGGGCAATGAAGGGTAGTTTTGAACACCATTTCCTTTCTCCCAAGAATCAGCTTGTCAAGAGATCTCGAGAGGTAGTCCGCCGCAATAACAAAAGAAACCAGCCGGACTTCCATTGACGATAACCGAGGAGCAGCACCTGCTAATACATTGCACAACAAGTTTGACCCATAGTTCCGGAAATCCCATGCAGCGGAGGGTCTTAACCAAGAAGGCCCATTGAACCCGGTCATATGCCTTGGCCATATCGAGGTTAAGAGCCCCATTCAGCGTAGGGGAGCATTTGGGGAGTTCGTGGAACATCTCTTGCGCGAGGAGGGCGTTGTCGTTGAGGAGCCTTCCCTTAACAAACCCACTTTGGTTCGGAGAGATGACTTTGGGCAAGAGGGGAGTGAGTCTCGCCACTAGAACCTTAGAAGTCAAGAAGCATGGAGAAAATCGACCTGGAAAAATTTCCGGTCCAAAAAAATATAAAAAGGAATAAGGGTGGCAAAGCTACTAGAAAAGAAATAAATATCGATGAAAATGGTCACAAATACTTGACCACAGAAAAAAAGGAGAAAGAAGGAATAAGGGTGGCGAAGCCACAAGGAAGCCACTGATCAGTTGGAGACTAATATAAGAAATTTAAGCACTAGCCGGAAGCCCAAATGCACACAGTTCCCCCACATCGAATAAAGTAGTTAGTTTTTGAACCTTAGAGCCTTAGGAACCTCCACCCCAAACACTACAAACCAATAGCCCCCGTTACAAGCCTTAGAGACCTACACGAGCTGCGCGTGAGATCTGAGTCCGAAGCATCTGACGCATTGAGAGAAAAACAGTCCTAACATCTCTGGTGAGGAATGAGTGACTGAGTGATTCTAGTGTTTGGCCAAGAGCTGGGTTGTCTTGACGAGCGGACTTACTGAAGGGGAAGGAAAAGGGGGGCGGCTGAAGTTTAAGGCTGTCCAAGGCCGGATTGCCCCTGATCCCAAGGGGAGGGATGGTTGAGAATATAGCCTGTTCTATGTGTTTTAAGTGTTTTTATATGTGTCTATGTGTGTTCGTCACTGTTTGTTTTTCTTTGCATCAAAGTCTAGAGTCTTGTGTCTAGTTTAGGTAGAGTCGGTCAGGGGGAGTAACCAGGCTAGAATTCGAATTATTTCTTTTTGTTAGTTCTTCACGCTTGAGGACAAGCATGTGGTAAGTGTGAGCAGATGGTATAGTGTGAGAGAACTGAATGAGAATGTGTTTTGCATTTATGTAGCTCCATGAATATTCTCCGACAAATCTCATCCCCTGCAACGCCCTTTCTACTTGAAACGCGGATGGTTTAGAGTGAGAGAACTCACCTACAATTGCATGACCAAGCTTCTCCGCAAGGTAGGAAGTATCTAAACCCGAGAAATAGATTGAAGGGATCCCCGAACTTTCACCAAGAATACCTATTTTCCTGATTTTATCTGGTTCAAAACTAACCGGATCCCTATCCCTCATTTTGAAGTAATTAGTCACAGAAGCCTTGTAATTCCTACCACCCAGAGGTGGTCTCGAACCATTGCCCTTATGCATCGCGCGAGGTATGGCCCCTGCATCCCCACCATTCATCTCAGGTGTCTGAGCCTGGCTGATTGTCGGGCAATGAAGGGTAGTTTTGAACACCATTTCCTTTCTCCCAAGAATCAGCTTGTCAAGAGATCTCGAGAGGTAGTCCGCCGCAATAACAAAAGAAACCAGCCGGACTTCCATTGACGATAACCGAGGAGCGGCATCTGCTAATACATTGCTCAACAAGTGTGACCCATAGTTCCGGAAATCCCATGCAGCGGAGGGTCTTAACCAAGAAGGCCCATTGAACCCGGTCATATGCCTTGGCCATATCGAGGTTAAGAGCCCCATTCAGCGTAGGGGAGCATTTGGGGAGTTCGTGGAACATCTCTTGCGCGAGGAGGGCGTTGTCGTTCAGGAGCCTTCCCTTAACAAACCCACTTTGGTTCGGAGAGATGACTTTGGGCAAGAGGGGAGTGAGTCTCGCCACTAGAACCTTAGAAGTCATGAAGCATGGAGAAAATCGACCGAGAAAAATTTCCGGTCCAAAAAAATATAAAAAGGAATAAGGGTGGCAAAGCTACTAGAAAAGAAATAAATATCGAAGAAAATGGTCAAAAATACTTGACCACAGAAAAAAAGGAGAAAGAAGGAATAAGGGTGGCGAAGCCACAAGGAAGCCACTGATCAGTTGGAGACTAATATAAGAAATTTAAGTACTAGCCGGAAAGCCCAAATGCACACAGTTCCCCCACATCGAATAAAGTAGTTAGTTTTTGAACCTTAGAGCCTTAGGAACCTCAACCCCAAACACTACAAACCAATAGCCCCGTTACAAGCCTTAGAGACCTTCAGGAGCTGCGCGTGATATCTGAGTCCGAAGCATCTGACGCATTGAGAGAAAAACAGTCCTAACATCTCTGGTGAGGAATGAGTGACTGAGTGATTCTAGTGTTTGGCCAAGAGCTGGGTTGTCTTGATGAGCGGACATACTGAAGGGGAAGGAAAAGGGGGGCGGCTGAAGTTTAAGGCTGTCCAAGGCCGGATTGCACCTGATCCCAAGGGGAGGGATGGTTGAGAATATAGCCTGTTCTATGTGTTTTAAGTGTTTTTATATGTGTCTATGTGTGTTCGTCACTGTTTGTTTTTCTTTGCATCAAAGTCTAGAGTCTTGTGTCTAGTTTAGGTAGAGTCGGTCAGGGGGAGTAACCAGGCTAGAATTCGAATTATTTCTTTTTGTTTGTTCTTCACGCTTGAGGACAAGCATGTGGTAAGTGTGAGCAGATGGTATAGAGTGAGAGAACTGAATGAGAATGTTTTTTGCATTTATGTAGCTCCATGAATATTCTCCGACAAATCTCATCCCCTGCAACGCAGTTTCTACTTGAAACGCGGATGGTTTAGAGTGAGAGAACTCACCTACGATTGCATGACCAAGCTTCTCCGCAAGGTAGGAAGTATCTGAACCCGAGAAATAGATTGAAGGGAGCCCCGAACTTTCACCAAGAATACCGATTTTCCTGATTTTATCTTGTTCAAAACTAACCGGATCCCTATCCCTCATTTTGAAGTTATTAGTCACAGAAGCCTTGTAATTCCTACCACCCAGAGGAGGTCTCGAACCATTGCCCTTATGCATCGCGCGAGGTATGGCCCCTGCATCCCCACCATTCAGCTCAGGTGTCTGAGCCTGGCTGATTGTCGGGCAATGAAGGGTAGTTTTGAACACCATTTCCTTTCTCCCAAGAATCAGCTTGTCAAGAGATCTCGAGAGGTAGTCCGCCGCAATAACAAAAGAAACCAGCCGGACTTCCATTGACGATAACCGAGGAGCGGCATCTGCTAATACATTGCTCAACAAGTGTGACCCATAGTTCCGGAAATCCCATGCAGCGGAGGGTCTTAACCAAGAAGGCCCATTGAACCCGGTCATATGCCTTGGCCATATCGAGGTTAAGAGCCCCATTCAGCGTAGGGGAGCATTTGGGGAGTTCGTGGAACATCTCTTGCGCGAGGAGGGCGTTGTCGTTCAGGAGCCTTCCCTTAACAAACCCACTTTGGTTCGGAGAGATGACTTTGGGCAAGAGGGGAGTGAGTCTCGCCACTAGAACCTTAGAAGTCATGAAGCATGGAGAAAATCGACCGAGAAAAATTTCCGGTCCAAAAAAATATAAAAAGGAATAAGGGTGGCAAAGCTACTAGAAAAGAAATAAATATCGAAGAAAATGGTCAAAAATACTTGACCACAGAAAAAAAGGAGAAAGAAGGAATAAGGGTGGCGAAGCCACAAGGAAGCCACTGATCAGTTGGAGACTAATATAAGAAATTTAAGTACTAGCCGGAAAGCCCAAATGCACACAGTTCCCCCACATCGAATAAAGTAGTTAGTTTTTGAACCTTAGAGCCTTAGGAACCTCAACCCCAAACACTACAAACCAATAGCCCCGTTACAAGCCTTAGAGACCTTCAGGAGCTGCGCGTGATATCTGAGTCCGAAGCATCTGACGCATTGAGAGAAAAACAGTCCTAACATCTCTGGTGAGGAATGAGTGACTGAGTGATTCTAGTGTTTGGCCAAGAGCTGGGTTGTCTTGATGAGCGGACATACTGAAGGGGAAGGAAAAGGGGGGCGGCTGAAGTTTAAGGCTGTCCAAGGCCGGATTGCACCTGATCCCAAGGGGAGGGATGGTTGAGAATATAGCCTGTTCTATGTGTTTTAAGTGTTTTTATATGTGTCTATGTGTGTTCGTCACTGTTTGTTTTTCTTTGCATCAAAGTCTAGAGTCTTGTGTCTAGTTTAGGTAGAGTCGGTCAGGGGGAGTAACCAGGCTAGAATTCGAATTATTTCTTTTTGTTTGTTCTTCACGCTTGAGGACAAGCATGTGGTAAGTGTGAGCAGATGGTATAGAGTGAGAGAACTGAATGAGAATGTTTTTTGCATTTATGTAGCTCCATGAATATTCTCCGACAAATCTCATCCCCTGCAACGCAGTTTCTACTTGAAACGCGGATGGTTTAGAGTGAGAGAACTCACCTACGATTGCATGACCAAGCTTCTCCGCAAGGTAGGAAGTATCTGAACCCGAGAAATAGATTGAAGGGAGCCCCGAACTTTCACCAAGAATACCGATTTTCCTGATTTTATCTTGTTCAAAACTAACCGGATCCCTATCCCTCATTTTGAAGTTATTAGTCACAGAAGCCTTGTAATTCCTACCACCCAGAGGAGGTCTCGAACCATTGCCCTTATGCATCGCGCGAGGTATGGCCCCTGCATCCCCACCATTCAGCTCAGGTGTCTGAGCCTGGCTGATTGTCGGGCAATGAAGGGTAGTTTTGAACACCATTTCCTTTCTCCCAAGAATCAGCTTGTCAAGAGATCTCGAGAGGTAGTCCGCCGCAATAACAAAAGAAACCAGCCGGACTTCCATTGACGATAACCGAGGAGCAGCACCTGCTAATACATTGCACAACAAGTTTGACCCATAGTTCCGGAAATCCCATGCAGCGGAGGGTCTTAACCAAGAAGGCCCATTGAACCCGGTCATATGCCTTGGCCATATCGAGGTTAAGAGCCCCATTCAGCGTAGGGGAGCATTTGGGGAGTTCGTGGAACATCTCTTGCGCGAGGAGGGCGTTGTCGTTGAGGAGCCTTCCCTTAACAAACCCACTTTGGTTCGGAGAGATGACTTTGGGCAAGAGGGGAGTGAGTCTCGCCACTAGAACCTTAGAAGTCAAGAAGCATGGAGAAAATCGACCTGGAAAAATTTCCGGTCCAAAAAAATATAAAAAGGAATAAGGGTGGCAAAGCTACTAGAAAAGAAATAAATATCGATGAAAATGGTCACAAATACTTGACCACAGAAAAAAAGGAGAAAGAAGGAATAAGGGTGGCGAAGCCACAAGGAAGCCACTGATCAGTTGGAGACTAATATAAGAAATTTAAGCACTAGCCGGAAGCCCAAATGCACACAGTTCCCCCACATCGAATAAAGTAGTTAGTTTTTGAACCTTAGAGCCTTAGGAACCTCCACCCCAAACACTACAAACCAATAGCCCCCGTTACAAGCCTTAGAGACCTACACGAGCTGCGCGTGAGATCTGAGTCCGAAGCATCTGACGCATTGAGAGAAAAACAGTCCTAACATCTCTGGTGAGGAATGAGTGACTGAGTGATTCTAGTGTTTGGCCAAGAGCTGGGTTGTCTTGACGAGCGGACTTACTGAAGGGGAAGGAAAAGGGGGGCGGCTGAAGTTTAAGGCTGTCCAAGGCCGGATTGCCCCTGATCCCAAGGGGAGGGATGGTTGAGAATATAGCCTGTTCTATGTGTTTTAAGTGTTTTTATATGTGTCTATGTGTGTTCGTCACTGTTTGTTTTTCTTTGCATCAAAGTCTAGAGTCTTGTGTCTAGTTTAGGTAGAGTCGGTCAGGGGGAGTAACCAGGCTAGAATTCGAATTATTTCTTTTTGTTTGTTCTTCACGCTTGAGGACAAGCATGTGGTAAGTGTGAGCAGATGGTATAGTGTGAGAGAACTGAATGAGAATGTGTTTTGCATTTATGTAGCTCCATGAATATTCTCCGACAAATCTCATCCCCTGCAACGCCCTTTCTACTTGAAACGCGGATGGTTTAGAGTGAGAGAACTCACCTACAATTGCATGACCAAGCTTCTCCGCAAGGTAGGAAGTATCTAAACCCGAGAAATAGATTGAAGGGATCCCCGAACTTTCACCAAGAATACCTATTTTCCTGATTTTATCTGGTTCAAAACTAACCGGATCCCTATCCCTCATTTTGAAGTAATTAGTCACAGAAGCCTTGTAATTCCTACCACCCAGAGGTGGTCTCGAACCATTGCCCTTATGCATCGCGCGAGGTATGGCCCCTGCATCCCCACCATTCATCTCAGGTGTCTGAGCCTGGCTGATTGTCGGGCAATGAAGGGTAGTTTTGAACACCATTTCCTTTCTCCCAAGAATCAGCTTGTCAAGAGATCTCGAGAGGTAGTCCGCCGCAATAACAAAAGAAACCAGCCGGACTTCCATTGACGATAACCGAGGAGCGGCATCTGCTAATACATTGCTCAACAAGTGTGACCCATAGTTCCGGAAATCCCATGCAGCGGAGGGTCTTAACCAAGAAGGCCCATTGAACCCGGTCATATGCCTTGGCCATATCGAGGTTAAGAGCCCCATTCAGCGTAGGGGAGCATTTGGGGAGTTCGTGGAACATCTCTTGCGCGAGGAGGGCGTTGTCGTTCAGGAGCCTTCCCTTAACAAACCCACTTTGGTTCGGAGAGATGACTTTGGGCAAGAGGGGAGTGAGTCTCGCCACTAGAACCTTAGAAGTCATGAAGCATGGAGAAAATCGACCGAGAAAAATTTCCGGTCCAAAAAAATATAAAAAGGAATAAGGGTGGCAAAGCTACTAGAAAAGAAATAAATATCGAAGAAAATGGTCAAAAATACTTGACCACAGAAAAAAAGGAGAAAGAAGGAATAAGGGTGGCGAAGCCACAAGGAAGCCACTGATCAGTTGGAGACTAATATAAGAAATTTAAGTACTAGCCGGAAAGCCCAAATGCACACAGTTCCCCCACATCGAATAAAGTAGTTAGTTTTTGAACCTTAGAGCCTTAGGAACCTCAACCCCAAACACTACAAACCAATAGCCCCGTTACAAGCCTTAGAGACCTTCAGGAGCTGCGCGTGATATCTGAGTCCGAAGCATCTGACGCATTGAGAGAAAAACAGTCCTAACATCTCTGGTGAGGAATGAGTGACTGAGTGATTCTAGTGTTTGGCCAAGAGCTGGGTTGTCTTGATGAGCGGACATACTGAAGGGGAAGGAAAAGGGGGGCGGCTGAAGTTTAAGGCTGTCCAAGGCCGGATTGCACCTGATCCCAAGGGGAGGGATGGTTGAGAATATAGCCTGTTCTATGTGTTTTAAGTGTTTTTATATGTGTCTATGTGTGTTCGTCACTGTTTGTTTTTCTTTGCATCAAAGTCTAGAGTCTTGTGTCTAGTTTAGGTAGAGTCGGTCAGGGGGAGTAACCAGGCTAGAATTCGAATTATTTCTTTTTGTTTGTTCTTCACGCTTGAGGACAAGCATGTGGTAAGTGTGAGCAGATGGTATAGAGTGAGAGAACTGAATGAGAATGTGTTTTGCATTTATGTAGCTCCATGAATATTCTCCGACAAATCTCATCCCCTGCAACGCCCTTTCTACTTGAAACGCGGATGGTTTAGAGTGAGAGAACTCACCTACGATTGCATGACCAAGTTTCTCCGCAAGGTAGGAAGTATCTGAACCCGAGAAATAGATTGAAGGGAGCCCCGAACTTTCACCAAGAATACCGATTTTCCTGATTTTATCTGGTTCAAAACTAATCGGATCCCTATCCCTCATTTTGAAGTAATTAGTCACAGAAGCCTTGTAATTCCTACCACCCAGAGGAGGTCTCGAACCATTGCCCTTATGCATCGCGCGAGGTATGGCCCCTGCATCCCCACCATTCAGCTCATGTGTCTGAGCCCTAATTTTCGAGACATAAAATTTTCGCATTAAATGCTTTTAATGCTATGAAGTATGTGGATTAGTTGATGAGTGATTTAATTGCATGTACCTTTGTGACCTAATTGCGATTTGGAGTTGAGATTGAGTTGAATAGTCAAACTTGTTGATTATATGACGTGGCTATTGAATAGTCAATATTGTGGAAAATATGACGTGGCCGTGAAATTATTCCTACGGGATGAGTGAGATTAAATAGGAGCATCTTTATTTAATTGGAATTTTCGACCATCCCTATTTATTGGAAAGAAATCATATTTTTCTTGGATTTAATTATTTACTTGTGATAATTATCCAAATTAAATCCAATGTCCGATTATTGGATAATTATTCCATGAAAATTTCGACCCTTGTGTTCATTCTAAGGAGATTTTCGAAAATCTCCTATTTATGGGAGAAGGGATTATTTTATTATATTATTTGATCCCTTATTTATTCTCTCCCATGAATAAATTCAAATATCCTAGCATATCTTACCATATCTAAGGAGATCTTGCCATATCTTATTTTCATTAATATTTAAAAATTGATTCCTTATGGAGAATCAATATTAACGCCTATTTCACATTATTTGGGGAGGATTATTATTTTTATTCTGCTCAGTGATATTTTATTCTACTCCGTGAAATATCTAAATTAAATCATAGGCTAATTAAATAGCCTAAAATTCGAATTCCCCTATTTTCTCTCTAAAATCACGCCAACTACTCCTCCCATATCTCCTCAAATCTTTTAATTATTTAATTATGGGATTATATCTTGCACTCTATAAATAAGAGGCAAAACCTAAACCCTAGATCACAAAAAAAACCGCCCCACACCCCCAACTCACGTCCCTCCCCTCTCTCCCACTCTCTCTCAATTTTCTTCTACTTTTCTCCAAGAATTCTTCATCTTTTGAGAAGAATTGAAGTTGAAACTCAAGAATCATTGAAGAATCAAGGCTATTACTTTGTTTCTACCGTTCGTTCTATCGAAAAAGGTATTTTTATATATTGATCTTTTCTTCATCTAGCGATTAATCGGTATTCTTGATTCCTCATGCATTTAGATTGAGTGAAAGGGGAAACAATTGATGAATATGGGATGCATATATGTGTGGGTGTATGAATCGCGTGTGTGTGTGTGTGCGTTGGTGCGTGTGTGTTCGTGTGTGTGAGGGTGGGTGTGTTTTAAGACACTCATGCGTGACATGTTTTGATGATAGATCCTGGAGTTGTGGTTCGAATAAAAATTTATATGATGAGCATGTCTTGATTTAAGAATGATGATATAAAACTAATCGACGGGAAAAGGGAAATGTTGGGAACATGCATGATTTTGAATCAATGATTGAGACTTACTTGTGATACACATAAATTAAAGGTGTTAACACGCGCTCTCGGTGTGATAGCAAGAGGAAGAATATACTTGTGATCTAAGGAATCGAGGTGGGATTTATTCACTAAACTCTTTTATTACCAAAATATTGATTATGGTGTTATAAGGGTGGTTTAAAATGTTATGACATGCTTGTGATTGTTTTGATTATGTTGTGTGTCTGATGCCTAGTTTGTGAGTCCGCTCCATTAGGCTATAGGCCTATAAAAACGAATTCGGGTCTGAGTAGGGCCACAAACCCTATCAGGCTAGTCGGGATGGGGAGCCGTCCTTGCTAGTCGGCCGGTCTCGTGGGAGAATAGTGTGGCCACACTTTCGTCGCACTATGGAATTGTTGATTGATGAGAAAATGGGAGGTATTGTTTGGCTGGCCAGTCTATGAAATTGTTTTGTGATACTCGATGATATTCTTTTATAAATGCAAACTCGAGTTCACTATGGTAAGGATGGCATATCTATTAAAATGTTTTGGCATGAGTCCACTGAGTATGTTTAAAATACTCAGCCCTGCATGTGTTTTCCCTATGTGCAGGTTGAGCGATGACGAGCGGTTGGCGGTGTTGAGCTAATAAATTGAATAATGATATGACCGTTTGAAACATTAAGTGGAGTTGTGTCTTCATACATGTTTTCACTTTTCTCTTGGTTGCTTCCGCTGAAACATGAAACTTAGTATCATTGGTTTGAGTTTGAACTTATTCCTTTTGGTTTAGAATATTGAGACATAATGTATTTTTGGATTACATTGAACCCTTGCCCTTTTGAGCATATTCCATGATATCTATCCATCATTGCTTTCTTTATTAAGCAGTTGACTTATTGCTTTAATAGTGCATTAATTATTTTGGTCAAATCCCTTTAAGTGGAACCCTAGCCTATGTTGTGTTGCTTTTAAGTCTACCTAGGTAGCAGTCGCCGCATTTATTATACCCTAGAATGGTGGGCTGTTACATTTATAGTGCTAAAAAATAGTGCATCACATATGTCACCCACAAAATGTTTCTAAAATCTAAATAAGAATATATTAAGACGTAATTATGCTAAATAATGTAGTATATTGGATTAAGGATGTCACATATAGGGCAAATAATAATTGCAGGAAAATGAACTGGACGATAAAATACTGATGTGACAGGAGGAAAATGGAGATGGACTGAGGAATAGATTAACATTATGTGAGTGCTCTAAGTCTAACCTAACCCATAATTTGAATTGAATGTTCCAATAATAAATTCAACAATTAGGAAGATTATATCATGATTGAATATGTATTATGCTTGGTTCATAAAATTGATCCTAACAACTTAGTTCTAGATGTACAGTCTTATGATAATTAGTCATAGCCACCCTTACCAAGACTTGAAGAAGTCATTTTGGTGGAATGGCATGAAGAGAGACACAGCGGCATTTGTGGAGCGTTGCTTAGCCTGCCAACACGTGAAGGCCTTACATCAACGACCGTACGGAAGGTTACAACCGTTGGAAATACCAGAGTGGAAATGGGAGCACATCACCATGGATTTTGTGACGGCCTTGCCAAAGACCCTCAAAGGAAACACCGCCATTTGGGTGATTGTAGACCGACTCACCAAATGTGCGCACTTCATACCGATTCCTATAACCCACGGATCGGACAGACTAGCTCGGATCTACATAAAGGAAATTGTGCGATTGCATGGAGTCCCAGTGACAATTACGTCTGATCGTGACCAAAAGTTCACTTCAAAATTTTGGATTAGTCTATAGCGCGAGCTTGGAACACGATTAAACATTAGCACGATGTTTCACCCGCAGTCCGATGGGCAATCCGAGAGGACGATACAAACTCTCGATGATATGTTAAGAGCCGTGGTGCTCGACCGAGGCGGAAGTTGGGAGACCGCACTACCGCTGATTGAATTTGCTTACAACAACAGCTTCCAAGCAACGATTAACATGGCGCCGTATGAAGCACTATACGGAAGAAAGTGTAGATCACCGCTCTACTGGGATGAAGTTGGCGAGCGAAGGGTACTTGGACCCGATGCAGTTGAGGAGATGATTGAAATTGTTCGATGAATTCGTGTGAGAATGAAGGAAGCCCAGGACAGACAAAAATCTTACGCTGACGTCCGACGGACCGACTTACAATTTCAAGCCGACGATAAGCTTTTTCTCAAGGTGGATCCGTCGAAAGGGATAACGCGTTTTGGTGTTAAAGGAAAGTTGAAACCGCGTTTTATCGGACCTTATGAAATTCTTGAAGAAGTAGCCTATCGATTGGCGCTACCGCCGAGCCTTGGGAATGTACACAATGTGTTTCAAGTGTCGCAGTTGCGGAAATACGTGTTTGACCCGAAGCGCGTGATTCACTATGAGGAAGTTGCCTTGAATTCGGATTTGAGTTACGAGGAGCGATCCCAGATGATCTTGGACCGTAAGGTTCAAATCTTGAGGAACAAATCCATTGCCAGTGTAAACGTACTTTGGAGAAACCACGAATACGAGGAAGCCACGTGGTAGCTCGAGGATAAGATGATGGAACTGTACCCGGAACTTTTCCTATGAAGGTACCAAATTTCGGGATGAATTTCTTTTAAGAGTGGTAGGATGTAATATCCCACTTTTTCGAACCCTAATTTTCGAGACATAAAATTTTCGCATTAAATGCTTTTAATGCTATGAAGTATGTGGATTAGTTGATGAGTGAACTCCTTCGTAAGAAAAATAGTCTGATACTATTTTTGTTGAAGGACCAAGTGCTATAGATCGAGAAACAGGAACAAGTGCTCAACCGGATTATCTATCTTAATCAGGTGTGTATAAATCACACTTTTAATTTTACATGTCTTATGTGCTTCTTTGCTAGGTATTTATATAAAGTGAATAATTGGACTATATGATGTGATCCTGATATGATTATGTGTTATTTGATATCAATGGTAGAATAGGATAGAAATATGTAATTGATGCAATTGATATGTTTTCCACATGGTTTTGGAATTATTTGAATCATTGGATTAAAAAGGATCTGTGACAGTCATTCCCTGGGTCTGATATCAATGGCAATGGACCTACGGGTCATATATATACAATGGCAATGGACCTTCGGGTCATATATATGTATACAATGGCAATGGGACCTCCGGGTCATATTATATAATGGCAATGGACCTTCGGGTCATATATATATGTACAAAGGCAATGGGACCTTCGGGTCATATACAATGGAATCCCGGGCAGATACCAGGCTTGATTTGTCACAGAATAATAAGTTGAACAAAGTGGCATCTGCATATGCATATGAATTTGTTTTATTATTAATTGGTTATTGTTATATATATATATATATATTGGTTAAAGAATATGCGCGTCGATTTTGGGATATGGAATTAAAGGTAAGATTTATATACACTGAGTTGTGGCTCATATAAACCACTAATATTTTTCAGGAATAAGATATCACTGAAGTTTTTGGTTGACGTGGGTCGTAGGAACTGCACGTGTTATCAGGTTCGGCGGCTGACGCGTTTTGGCAACCTTCTCCTCCTCATCATTTTTGCATGTAGATAAATGTGTAGTATATAGAGTGGTGAGAGGGTCCCACTACGGTTTAGAATGTTTTGAAATATAGACTTGATAAATGTTGGTATTCGAAATTATATAATATGCGTTTTATTTGCTGGACGTGTGGATTGTTTATTTTAAATTTTGAATTTATTTATAGTAAGTGTATAAGTCATAAGGGTTGTGGTGTGACATGCCATATCTTATTTTTATTAATATTTAAAAATTGATTCCTTATGGAGAATCAATATTAACGCCTATTTCACATTATTTGGGGAGGATTATTATTTTTATTCTGCTCAGTGATATTTTATTCTACTCCGTGAAATATCTAAATTAAATCATAGGCTAATTAAATAGCCTAAAATTCGAATTCCCCTATTTTCTCTCTAAAATCACGCCAACTACTCCTCCCATATCTCCTCAAATCTTTTAATTATTTAATTATGGGATTATATCTTGCACTCTATAAATAAGAGGCAAAACCTAAACCCTAGATCACAAAAAAAAACCGCCCCACACCCCCAACTCACGTCCCTCCCCTCTCTCCCACTCTCTCTCAATTTTCTTCTACTTTTCTCCAAGAATTCTTCATCTTTTGAGAAGAATTGAAGTTGAAACTCAAGAATCTTTGAAGAATCAAGGCTATTACATTGTTTCTATCGTTCGTTCTATCGAAAAAGGTATTTTTATATATTGATCTTTTCTTCATCTACCAATTAATCGGTGTTCTTGATTCCTCATGCATTTAGATTGAGTGAAAGGGGAAACAATTGATGAATATGGGATGTATATATGTGTGGGTGTATGAATCGCGTGTGTGTGCGTGTGCGTTGGTGCGTGTGTGTTCGTGTGTGTGAGGGTGGGTGTGTTTTAAGACACTCATGCGTGACATGTTTTGATGATAGATCCTGGAGTTGTGGTTCGAATAAAAATTTATATGATGAGCATGTCTTGATTTAAGAATGATGATATAAAACTAATCGACGGGAAAAGGGAAACGTTAGGAACATGCATGATTTTGAATCAATGATTGAGACTTACTTGTGATACACATAAATTAAAGGTGTTAACACGCGCTCTCGGTGTGATAGCAAGAGGAAGAACATACTTGTGATCTAAGGAATCGAGGTGGGCTTTATTCACTAAACTCTTTTATTACCAAAATATTGATTATGGTGTTATAAGGGTGGTTTAAAATGTTATGCCATGCCTGTGATTGTTTTGATTATGTTGTGTGCCTGATGCCTAGTTTATGAGTCCGCTCCATTAGGCTATAGGGCTATAAAAACGAATTCGGGTCTGAGTAGGGCCGCAAACCCTATCAGGCTAGTCGGGATCGGGAGCCGTCTTTGCTAGTCGGCCGGTCTCGTGGGCGAATAGTGTGACCACACTTTCGTCGCACTATGGAATTGTTGATTGATTAGAAAATGGGAGGTATTGTTTGGCTGGCCAGTCTATGAAATTGTTTTATGATACTCGATGATATTCTTTTATAAATGCAAACTCGAGTTCACTATGGTAAGGACGGCATATCTATTAAAATGTTTTGGCATGAGTCCACTGAGTATGTTTAAAATACTCAGCCTTGCATGTGTTTTCCCTATGTGCAGGGTGAGCGATGGCGAGCGGTTGGCGGTGTTGAGCTAATAAATTGAATAATGATATGATCGTTTGAAACATCAAGTGGAGTTGTGTCTTCATACATGTCTTCAGTTTTCTCTTGGTTGCTTCCGCTGAAACATGAAACTTAGTATCATTGGTTTGAGTTTGAACTTATTCCTTTTGGTTTAGAATATTGAGACATAATGTATTTTTGGATTACATTGAACCCTTGCCCTTTTGAGCATATTCCATGATATCTATCCATCATTGCTTTCTTTATTAAGCATTTGACTTATTGCTTTAATAGTGCATTAATTATTTTGGTCAAATCCCTTTAAGTGGAACCCTAGCCTATGTTGTGTTGCTTTTAAGTCTACCTAGGTAGCAGTCGCCGCATATATTATACTCTAGAATGGCGGGCTGTTACATTTATAGTGCTAAAAAATAGTGCATCACATATGTCACCCACAAAATGTTTCTAAAATCTAAATAAGAATATATTAAGACGTAATTATGCTAAATAATGTAGTATATTGGATTAATGATGTCACATATAGGGCAAATAATAATTGCAGGAAAATGAACTGGATGATAAAATACTGATGTGACAGGAGGAAAATGGAGATGGACTGAGGAATAGATTAACATTATGTGAGTGCTCTAAGTCTAACCTAACCCATAATTTGAATTGAATGTTCCAATAATAAATTCAACAATTAGGAAGATTATATCATGATTGAATATGTATTATGCTTGGTTCATAAAATTGATCCTAACAACTTAGTTCTAGATGTACAGTCTTATGATAATTAGTCATAGCCACCCTTACCAAGACTTGAAGAAGTCATTTTGGTGGAATGGCATGAAGAGAGACACAACGGCATTTGTGGAGCGTTGCTTAGCCTGCCAACAGGTGAAGGCCTTACATCAACGACCGTACGGAAGGTTACAACCGTTGGAAATACCAGAGTGGAAATGGGAGCACATCACCATGGATTTTGTGACGGCCTTGCCAAAGACCCTCAAAGGAAACACCGCCATTTGGGTGATTGTAGACCGACTCACCAAATGTGCGCACTTCATACCGATTCCTATAACCCACGGATCGGACAGACTAGCTCGGATCTACATAAAGGAAATCGTGCGATTGCATGGAGTCCCAGTGACGATTACATCTGATCGTGACCAAAAGTTCACTTCAAAATTTTGGATTAGTCTATAGCGCGAGCTTGGAACACGATTAAACTTTAGCACGACGTTTCACCCGCAGTCCGATGGGCATTCCGAGAGGACGATACAAACTCTCGATGATATGTTAAGAGCCGTGGTGCTCGACCGAGGCGGAAGTTGGGAGACCGCACTACCGCTGATTGAATTTGCTTACAACAACAGCTTCCAAGCAACGATTAACATGGCGCCGTATGAAGCACTATACGGAAGAAAGTGTAGATCACCGCTCTACTGGGATGAAGTTGGCGAGCGAAGGGTACTTGGACCCGATGCAGTTGAGGAGATGATTGAAATTGTTCGACGAATTCGTGTGAGAATGAAGGAAGCCCAGGACAGACAAAAGTCTTACGCTGACGTCCGACGGATCGACTTACAATTTCAAGCCGGCGATAAGGTTTTTCTCAAGGTGGATCCGTCGAAAGGGATAACGCGTTTTGGTGTTAAAGGAAAGTTGAAACCGCGTTTTATCGGACCTTATGAAATTCTTGAAGAAGTAGCCTATCGATTGGCGCTACCGCCGAGCCTTGGGAACGTACACAATGTCTTTCAAGTGTCGCAGTTGCGGAAATACGTGTTCGACCCGAAGCGCGTGATTTACTATGAGGAAGTTGCCTTGAATTCGGATTTGAATTACGAGGAGCGATCCCAGATGATCTTGGACCGTAAGGTTCAAATCTTGAGGAACAAATCCATTGCCAGTGTAAACGTACTTTGGAGAAACCACGAATACGAGGAAGCCACGTGGGAGCTCGAGGATAAGATGATGGAACTGTACCCGGAACTTTTCCTATGAAGGCACCAAATTTCGGGACGAATTTCTTTTAAGAGTGGTAGGATGTAATATCCCACTTTTTCGAACCCTAATTTTCGAGACATAAAATTTTCGCATTAAATGCTTTTAATGCTATGAAGTATGTGGATTAGTTGATGAGTGATTTAATTGCATGTACCTTTGTGACCTAATTGCGATTTGGAGTTGAGATTGAGTTGAATAGTCAAACTTGTTGATTATATGACGTGGCTATTGAATAGTCAATATTGTGGAAAATATGACGTGGCCGTGGAATGGTCAAGGTCGTTGAAAATATGACGAGGAGGTGAAATTAGAATGGTGGATTTTGTGACGTGATTATAATTTGATGCGGTGTGAAATAATATTGTGGTAAATTATTCCTACGGGATGAGTGAGATTAAATAGGAGCATCTTTATTATTTAATTGGAATTTTCGACCATCCCTATTTATTGGAAAGAAATCATATTTTTCTTGGATTTAATTATTTACTTGTGATAATTATCCAAATTAAATCCAAAGTCCGATTATTGGATAATTATTCCATGAAAATTTTGACCCTTGTGTTCATTCTAAGGAGATTTTCGAAAATCTCCTATTTATGGGAGAAGGGATTATTTTATTATATTATTTGATCCCTTATTTATTCTCTCCCATGAATAAATTCAAATATCCTAGCATATCTTACCATATCTAAGGAGATCTTGCCATATCTTATTTTAATTAATATTTAAAAATTGATTCCATATGGAGAATCAATATTAACGCCTATTTCACATTATTTGGGGAGGATTATTATTTTTATTCTGCTCAGTGATATTTTATTCTACTCCGTGAAATATCTAAATTAAATCATAGGCTAATTAAATAGCCTAAAATTCGAATTCCCCTATTTTCTCTCTAAAATCACGCCAACTACTCCTCCCATATCTCCTCAAATCTTTTAATTATTTAATTATGGGATTATATCTTGCACTCTATAAATAAGAGGCAAAACCTAAACCCTAGATCACAAAAAAAACCGCCCCACACCCCCAACTCACGTCCCTCCCCTCTCTCCCACTCTCTCAATTTTCTTCTACTTTTCTCCAAGAATTCTTCATCTTTTGAGAAGAATTGGTTTTCGTGCATGAGTTTCTTTTCTGCGCCGTGATTACTACCTTGCATGTCAGTCAGTAAAAGTAAAAGTTGTAGTTTTACCGTTTAATTTAAGTTTAAGCATTTTAATCGATGGATCTTGAGTTTGAATTTATGAATCTGAAGTTTTAGTTACGGTGTCTGTGTTCATATGATTTTTGTCAATACTTGGTGAGGAAGAAAACGTCAAAATCAACTTTATTGGACCACTTTTACTTTTAAGTTACTTTTGCTTTTGTTCCCTACTTTTCAGATGTACTATCCAGACTTGTCAGAGAGCCCCCAGCCTTCAGATATACCTTGTTGTCTAATTTTCCTCTTTTAGTAACTGTCTACTTTCCATATGTCTCTGAGACACCTTGTCCCCTACTTTCACGAGCACTCCCACATGTTTGTTATTTTCATGCCTACTAGTCAGTAGAGTACCACATTTATTTCCTGTCTAGGTAAAATCTCAACCCAAGCGTGGTAGCTAACCAAAACACCCAGGAAAGTCACCGCAGTTGTCAAAACGTGTCTATCCTCGTGGGATTCGACCCTTACCTCCATTATACTAATTAGTAGAAGTGGGTTGAGGAAACTTGTTTGAGGCCAGGTCCCGGTTATCGTACCAATGACTCAGCTGGGTCGGGAATCTCTTCCTGATTGGATACACTCCAATTCACATACGAAAACCGTCACAACACTCGAAAGAGTGTGGGAAAACCTAGAGGCCGTCAAATTGATATTTAAATAGTTAAAGTAGAGAGAGTAAAATAAGAGAGAAATAAAAGTTATATTCTATCTGTTCCAAGATAAGCGAAACACATCTTTTGAGCACGAGATTTAAGGAATTGATATTTAAATAGTTAAAGTAGAGAGAAATAAAAATAGAGAAGTAAAGAGAGAATAAAGTAAATGGATAATAAAGTAAGAGAGAAAATATAAAAATAGAGAAATAAAGAGAGAATAAAATAAATAGATAATAAAGTAAGAGAGAAAATATTCTACTAAAAGGAGAAATGACTCACTCGGCACTAATGTGGAAACAACTCTCGTCAACTGTAACACAAACGCCAGCTAATCAAAAATTGATTATTTTATTTTATTGGATTTCTTATAGTTTCATTGCCTAAATTTTAACTTAATTGATATCAAAAAGTTCAGTTACATAATAAAAAATCCCCAACTCCAAAACTACACCTAATCTCAGCCCTGCATCGCATATACAAATCCCATTCGGATACGAATTCTTCAGTTCAAACGGATTACCGCCGTACGATCACAATCTCCAAGACCTACGTGTCATGTTTATAATTGATTGGCCTTGGCTTGCAATAGACGCAAATATCCCCACAAAACCTATCGCCACACACACTAACGCACCTATCAAAACACACAGAAATAAACCGTAGAGAGAAATTGAGAAGCAGCAATCATGGCGGCGACGGTGAAGACGGCGTGGGCGAAACCAGGCGCGTGGGCCCTGGACGCGGAGGAGAACGAGACGGAGCTCCTCCAGCAACAGAAGGAAGATACGGCGGCAGCGGCGACCAATGGCCACTCCGAGACGGCGGAATTCCCGTCTCTGGCGGCGGCAAAGACTAAGAAGAAGAAGAAGCAGGTTCTCTCGCTCCAGGAATTCACGACCTACAGCGCGGCTAAGCCGGCGGCGTTCCAGGCGAAGGGATTGACGACCGACGAGCTGATGGCTCTCCCAACCGGTCCGCGTGAGCGAACGGCGGAGGAGCTCGATCGGAACAAGCTAGGAGGGGGATTCAGATCCTATGGCGGCGGGATGAGGGATGAGCAGCCCCGGCGCCAGGGGAGTTTCAATCGAGAGTCGAATCATGAATTGGCGCCGTCTAGGGCTGATGAGACTGATAATTGGGCGACGGGGAAGAGGTCTCCTGCTAGTAGTGGGTTTGAGAGGAGGGATAGAGGGGAAAGAGGGGGTTTCTTCGCCGATTCGCAATCGCGAGCGGACGAGGTTGATAATTGGGCGTCGAATAAGAGTTTTGCCCCTTCTGAGCCTAGGAGGTATGAGCGAAGGGGAAGCTTTGGATTGGAATCAAGCAACGGCGGCGCGGATTCAGGAAGTTGGGTGAAGAGAAGAGGAGAGGAAGGGACTAGGATGGTTGGTGGTGCGTTCGATAGTTTGAGGGAGAGGAGAGGGGGTCCGGAAGGGGCGGATTCAGAGAGCTGGGGTAGAAGACGAGAGGATATGAGTGCTGGTAGTAGGCCTAGATTGAATTTACAGCCTAGAACACTGCCAGTGATTGAGATTGCTGCTCCAGAGAAGCTTAAGGCTGAGATTGCTGTCACCGTGAGGCCAAAAGGGAGCAATCCATTTGGTGAGGCGAGGCCGAGAGAGGAGGTGTTGAAGGAGAAGGGCCAAGATTGGAAGGAGATTGACGAAAAGCTCGAGTCTACCAAGATTAAGGAGGTGGTTTCTGATGGACTGGATCCTCCTAGGAAGAACTTTTGGAGTGGGAGAGAGAGGCGACAGGAAGAGAAGACTGAGAGGGCTTGGAGAAAGCCAGAATCTGCTGATTTCTACCCCCAGAGGTCCGTCAATTAGGCTATAAAACTACACGAGTTATCGAGAATTTTGAAATTTTTTTGACATGCTTGAATTTTTTGAATGCTTTGCCTCTTGTGATATTTGGATTGGATAATTGTGCATAAGTGTTATGAGTTTTATGTTGTTGGTAATCTCCGAGTCTCTCTATGTTTTCTGAAGACCTCTTTAAGCTGTAATGATAATGTGTTTAATATATCTAGTTGTGAATTACACTACCTATGGTATTCTAGATCTTCTTATTAGTTAAAGTAGTATCTTTGTAGTTATAGTATCACCTGCAACTGCATGTAGTTTTATTGCAAGTATGCATCTGTACAGATGATATGCACATATATTTCCTGAATTTGTAAGTTAGCTGTGGAGCTTTTGGTGGGTTGATGCACACTGGCCAGGTCTACATCTACAAAAACTCGGATAGTTAACCACCAAGCCCTCTCCGGGCCTTATTAGAGGGAATTTCTGAACACCACACTAATTGTGGCTAGTTTCTACTGCATTCCTAGCTTTGGGGGATTTTCAGTGACTATAATTTGACTATTTTCTCTTTAAAGTTGGATTATGTTGACAACATATAGTATTATGTAATTCATTAGTTAGCTTTTGCGCAAAATTTCTCTGCTGGGTTCGACTTTGTTGTTGAATAGTTTTAGATAAAATGGATTTAGAGAGTGACTTTGGTGAGAATAGCTACTGTGCAATACGTATTACTCCATGTATAGACTCGTTGCCACTCTTCACTTGTGGGGATTAAAGGACGAGTTATTTGTGTGAGCTATTGTGAAATATGGATAGGATTATGGAAACGTGAATCAGTTTTAGGTATTTGTCTTGTTTATTTCTGCATCTTTAACATCCCTGAATATTTTGTAATTGATACCATCACTGACCTATCCTACACTCGTTTATCTTGAAGTACTGATGAGTCTGCCAACGGGCATCCTGAGAAATCCGAAAATGGACACGTTGAAGAGGCTGAAGGGGGAGAGGCACAGGCCTGACGCTAAGGGAGTGTGAGCTTTGAGAAAACAAAAGAGAATAGGAGTATTGATGTTGCTTAAAAATGCATCTACCGAGCTGATAGATTTTTGTTTCATATTTATTTTTTTTCTTCTGTTTTGCATCGCACAATATATAGCAAAATTTTTGGGAGAGAATTATGGCGTGGAATTTTGTTATAGCCTCTCTGGCTAGTTTGCACTTGTCGACCATGGACTTTTTATTTATTTGTGTGGGAAATACAATTGTTCGTTCTGCCACCAAAATTGTTTGTTAATATTCCTTTGATTTGAAGCTTTTAGGGCATTATGCTGTCAATTGTTGCAGAAGGAATTGGTGTGACTCAAGTTTGATTTGTCTTCGATCCTACTTACTTTTTTTATTCTACTTACATTTTATTATAAAAATAATACTCCGTTTGATTCAATAAAAATGAAACATTTAGTTTCTGGTATGAGATTTTATGCAGGTGTGTTTTGTGAGTTAATAAAAAGAGAGTAGAGTAAGAGAAGGATAAGTAGAAGAGATGGTGTTATTTTCATTTTAGAAAACGTTATATTTTAAATGAGAAAATACAAAAAAGAAAACATTTCATTTTTAATAGAACAATCATAAAAAAAAACATTTCATATTTTATTAATTTTATTAGGACAAACTGAGTATATAAAAGTAGAACCTATATTACATTAACTTTTTCAACCCACTTTCAATTATATTTTTTAAAATCTGTGTCAGGTCGACTTGAGCCAAATATTAGTGGGAGGGTGCAGATTATTTGGTTGAATGGAAAGAAAGAATTGTCATATTTGAATATATATATCTCCCTTTCTCTCTCTAAAATTCTCTCTAACCACCATGGACATCCGGTGACTGCCCCACCGTCGCCGGCCACCACACCCTCCACCCTCCAATCTGCCGCTCCTCCCACCATGGCTCCACGGTAGGCCCTGACTCCCAACACCCTCACGACACCAACTCCATCTCCCGAACCTCAAGAATCTTTCGAGGCCGAAGCTGCCCTAAGGCCACGGTGACCCAGCCTGGTCTGCCGAGCATGTCGGCCCCAATGAACAACAGCCCTCAAGACCGCCCCGACCAGGCTCGGGATACCTCGGACGGTCTGAACTTACTCACATCGGAACATCCGATGGTCTTCCGGTGCGAAAGAAAATGCCTTCTAAGGCTTCTGGAGCCCGATTCAAGCAGAGGGAAGATACCCCGGCGCCATCTACCAAAGGGGATGGTCGAAAACGGTTTGATGCTTCCCCCCTTCCGGAGGATAAACAAGTCTGCAAAAGGCTGGACTTTGGATCCGGCAACACCCCTGCAACTGAAGCTTTCGTGCGCGAGGAAGGAAATCACCTGGCGAGCCACCAAGCCGGAGAGACGAATAGCCTCTTACCGGGAAAATCCGATATCTCCCCTACTGAACTAGAGCGAGAAATGAGAGTCATCTGCTATATCCCCACCGCCACACCTGAAAAGCTATCGGACTCCGGCTGTTCCGACGTCGCCGACGAGATGGCCGTCGTTGTTGAAGAATATTGCCGGCTGGGGCACTCTAGCACAAAGGACGTGGTGTTAGATGGGACAAAAGGAGCCTTGAAAGGTGAGAAGGTTAACTTTGATCAAAATAGACATAGATCTAAATCAACTTTCCAAAAGTCCCTTGTTGCTTTGCCACATGAATGAGTCACGTGTGGACCTAGCTGTTGAGGCTCCAATGGTGCCAAAAAAGGACACCCTACTCCAGATTGCTAATCTTGACTCGGGGGAGATGCTAGATTTCACGGCTGCTAAGCCCCTCCTCACCTCCATTCAACCGGAAGCTGGCCACTCGAATGAAGAGACCTTGCATATGCCTACTCCGGCGGCTGCCACCCTTTTGCCGCCCCCCTCGGCTGCATTTGTCCCACCGTTTGATGAGTTCCCTCCCCTCGAACGAGGTATTACGCTGAAGCTACGGGATGCCTTCGAGAAGGCCATGCCAAACCCGAGACCGGCGGTGGCTGGGCCCCGGAAGAAGACGGAAGGGCCTGCTTATCGGAATAGCTTGATTGCCGGAAGCCCAAGCACGGCTGGGGAGAGACCTAGCACAAATTTGATAGACCCCAGGCAACCCAAAGGACATGAGGAGGCGTCGGGAAACTCTAGCAAGCCAAAGACCATGGCTGACTTGCTCCGAGGGAAATCTGACCTAACTGGGCCGCAAGTCTTCGAGCCGGAGAAAATCCAGAACATCGGGAAAGCAACCCTCTCAATTGGGATTCCTGCCATCTATTTCTCCGGGGTCGAAATTCAGAAACTAGTCGGGCACGCAATTGTTGGTAAGTTTTCACATTCTATTCCGACATCACACCAAATTCAAAAGGCTCTTGACAATATCAAGTTCTATGGTAGTTGATCTTGGAAATACATTAAGGGGGCATTTGGTTGGTCAGTTAGGGAGCCTAACTGGGCCATTTCTAAGTTTAACTGATGTTTGGTTCGTCTGTTAGCGTAACTTGATGGCCCGACTTTTGGGCCAAGGCCCGGCGAAACAGCCCCTTTTCTTCAGAAACCGTAACTCACCTCCTCACCTCATTTACCGTAACTCCCCCTAGAGAAATGGCACATTGATTGGAAATTTCCCCAATTAACCCCAACCTTCCAATTTTTCTTTCCCAAGAATTCGAATTGACAAGATTTTCGCTCCTCTTCCTTCTTCGCGTCGAAGAAGACTGACCCAAGGAGAAAGCTCACTAATTCCGGCAAGGGCGGCCATTTTCAGTCGACGAGGTAAGCTTTTTCTGAATTAGCTTCCGATATGAACGGGCACCCAAAATTGTATTAGCTTTTTCAGCAATGGATTAATGCCCTTGTTACATGAATTATTGGAATCAATTATTTTGATCTGTTGAAATTTTTGTGAAATTTTGGAGAACCATAGTTACATGAATTTGCACTCTCTTCTTTGTCCAACTTGTGTGAATGTGTATTTTTCCAATTTTTGTTGTTTCATAGTTTATGTGGGCAATATGATGAAGACGGATTCAATGTTAAACAAATTAAATTGATCGAAATTTTCATTCTTTTGTGCGAATTGTCGTGAATAAAGGAGTATCAGGTTATTGATATCTTGAATTATTAGTCCAGTTTTTATGGTTTCACCAATTAAATCTTGAAATTTCATTCTTTTATGGATTACTCCTTTTGTCCAGGTATATTTGATCTGCTGTAAATTATCTTCTCTAACTATATGAATTGATGGACTTGATCTTTTAATTAATCAAACCTATCGACTTTAGATGTCATGCTCATTCCTTTTCTTCTTTTTGGGTTTTGGAAGCTGTATATCTGATTTTGATTATTTTATTGTGTTCCAAGTTTTGTACATGTTCTAATGTACTTGATATACGAAGATTCAAATCTAGTTAAGCAAATGATTGTCATAGTTTTCTATTTCTATGTTGATGGTTTGCAAACTTTTACCATGCAAGAAAAGCAGCTGATTTCCATTTCTTTTTTGTTTGAACAAAGAGAAAGATATTGTTAAAGAAATCTGCTAGTAACCTGTAATACTTATTAGTAAATAAGAATGTGAAATTCGTGTTAATAGAGGAATGCAAAATAAAATGTAAATTACTCCTCATATCATATGATAGTGTATTAATTGTACACATCTACAAAGACAGAATCCTACTAAAATCCGGTTAAATAAACTTTACAAGTAGCCAGTTGAGATTATTGTAAACAACTAGTACAAAACTCTTTGTATAATTGTTTAGATCATCTTTTTTTACTAATGAAAACCTTAATCATCACCTGTGTCTTAATTCACTAACTTATGAAGCAAATGATCCTTCTAATATGCATCTGAACAGCATTTGAAGGGCCTAAAGAAGGTGGAGTTAGAGGAGATTCCATTTATAATGGATCTGCTGGATGAAACAAATGTAGAGGTAACACCCCCACTCCGCACTAACCAATGTCTAGAGCCGAGCTTAATATAACTACGATCAAAATGCAAAGTTAAGGTCCACATTTTATGAATGTATATTCCAATATGTGTGTCTGTGCGTAAACATCAATGAATTAGCCAAGATGAGAACATCAGTTTGTGCAGGTTTATAGCTGCTTGTTACCTTCAAAAACTGCTAGGTAATGCATTCTTCTCTAATTTTCCAAACTCATGCTTTTTATGCGGTGGATGATATTTAATATGATGTTACAAAACCAAATACATGGGATATAGTTGACTGTTTCTCTTGCATCGTAAGTCTGTACATTTCCTTGTATTATTATTTGTTTGTGTATGAGTTTGCAATAAATCAATACATGATTATGCTGAAAATGGCTTGTCACTATAGTTTTCTCTCAATCTCCACATCTCCGCGATCGAAATGGCGGTGAGAAACGCTCTACTCAAGCACCTCAGAGTGAACGCCACCGCTTTGCCGTAGCTCCAAAACCCTACCGGCGGCCTGTCTCACCTGTTCAGACGCAATTTCTCTTCATTCCAGTAAAAGCTATGCTGAGATGATGTTTGAGTTTGTTTTTTTTTTTCATTTTTCTGTAACATCCCAGAATTTTATTTTATTTTTTTCTCACTATCTCCAGATTCCATGTGTAATTTGGATTTTGCTTTTTTCTTCATAATCAATGTCGATGGGATACTCCATTTATGATCAAAACTCTGTTAGATCTCCCCTTCATTATAACTGATCCACACTTTGGCCATGAGATCTCTCCTTCATTATAACTGATCCACACTTTGGCCATGATTTTTCACTGAAATAAAAATGTCTGTTTATTTTCTACTAAAGATAAATGGCTTGTCACTATGTTGATTGATTATTGTCACTCTTGTCACTTTTTTCTATCTTAAAATATGGACTCATGTCTTAGTGATTATAGGTGAAAAATTAATTATCATGAATTAGGTTTTGGAGGATAAAATTGTAAACATATAAAAATTTCATGGGCAAAAATGTCTTTTCCATATCTCACTTATGCAAAATGGGAAACCAAACATCATATACCAAATCATTAAGAAATGCTAAATGGGAAACCAAACAAGGACATTAGTTTTTGTAACTAGAGAAATGATTTACCATTTCTTGCCCAACACCATTTCTTAAGAAATGGTAAATGGTGAACCACACATGCCCTATGCTAAACACATTCTCATTCAATTCCAGGATTTGGCGGACTATGCCCGACTCCTCAGTGGACCGAAGGGTACACCAGTTTGGTTCGTCGATCGCCATCCAATGAGGGTCTTCAAAAGGTCGCCAGATTTTGATGCATATTGCGAGTCCCCGATTGCGGCGATCTGGTGTAACCTCATCAGGCTACCAATCCATCTATTTGATCAATCGGCTCTCTTCGCTATTGGCAAACTCCTGGGCACACCAATACAAGTAGACCGTGCCACCGCTAACAAGACAAGACTCTCTTTCGCACGCATCTGCGTGGAGATCGACATCACCAAACCCTCCCCCCCCCCCCCCCCCCCCGAAGAAATCATCCTTGATATTTGCGGTCGAGAAATTGTGCAACGAGTCCGTTGGGAGAAAATTCCCTCCTATTGTAGGGAGTGCAAACATGTGGGTCACGCAAGTGAGGTGTGTTACACGACGGGTAAGATGGAAAGGCCTCCAAAGAGAAACTATTCGAATGCAGCACTCAAACAGAAACAATTTGGAGAGCAAGGTGCAAGAGGAAAACAACCCCAACCGAACCAAAACTCAAGAGACAATGAGAGGGGGCAGCAAGTTAAGAATGGCAGCCAAAAGGGGAACAACAACCGCGTTAGAAAAGGGAAGGAGACCAAGGAACCGGAGTGGTCGGGCCCCGACATCATGGGCGAGCTTCAAGTAGTCATTGGATCGGACGTAGGGCATCAAGGGGAGAGGGTGAATCGCGGAGGGCCTGAGATCGCCGAACCCCTTCCGACCCCCAATCTCCACTTTCACGGGAGTACACACTCTGGTGTTCCGAGAGGACACTACACTGGCCAACGGGGGTCCTCCTCTTTCACACGAGGAGGTCCCAGAGGAGGAGGCTCTCGAGGATACGTTGCGCGACACTATATGAGCTCGAACATGTTCCACTCGCTCATGGTAAATGGAGAATTCGACCTTGATAGCTGCGAGGAGGAGGTCGTATCTGGAATGGAGACGATGCCCGCTATCGAAGCTATTGAAGGTGACAAGGATAATCGACAACTCATTGGGGCCTCCGAGCACCTATTGATCAGCAACTCTCATCACACCGAATTTCAAGGAGGGCCTTCATCCACTCCGGGTATGAACCTCGCTTGTTAATTATGTCTGTTAATCTCTTATTTTGGAACGTAAGGGGAATCGCAAATGTGCCTACCCAAAACGTACTTAGAAGATTAATTAAATGTCATAATGTTGTCTTTCTTGCAATAATGGAGCCGCTCACACCTCCTAATCCGGACCGGTTCTCCAAGGCCCTGGGGCTGGTCTTCAATGGATCTAATACCAACGGCAAGATATGGGTTTTCGTGGAAGAAGGGGCTGACTTTGAGGTTGAGGAAGACTCGGAACAAATCCTCCATGGGAAACTCTCATCCCCTCGGCTTACAAGCCACATTTCTATCTCGGCCGTTTATGCAAAGTGCACAAGAGTAGAAAGATATTCTCTTTGGAATAAGATGAGGGAAATTGCAGTCCGGTCTGATGGATCTTCTTGGATCATTGGTGGGGATTTCAACACAATGAGCTCCATGGCTGGTTCTATAAAGGGAGGAAACGCGCAATCTTCGATCTCCATGGCTGATATAGTTAAGGGGGGATAGAATCCCTACGGACCGACAATATTGGATGCCTCATGGATCAAGAAACGAGGATCTAGGAGTCAGGAGGATGGTATACCATGTCTACATATTCCTGATACTGATAACATTGAACTTGCAGGTCGCATGGGACTCGCCTTGATTGGGAAGTTCTCACACTCCATCCCAGCCCCTCTCCCCTTGATTCGCAATGCCCTTGCTAATTTCAAATTGAAAGGTACTCTGAAATGAAATTTTATTAATGCTAAGCATATCCTCATTACCGTTTCTGAAACTGAAGATTATGTTAAAGTTTTGTGTAGGACTAATAATAACAATGTTTGGTTTGTTGAGCATCACCCGATGAGAATGTTTAAATGGTCCCCAGATTTTGACCTCTTTTTGAAACTCCCATTGCTGTTGTGTGGTGTAATTTGCATGCTTTGCCTATCCATTTATTTGAAGAATCCATGCTCTTTTCCATTGGTAAATTATTTGGTAACCCGATTCAGATAGATAATAACACTGCCACACGAGCACGATTATCATATGCACGCATTTGCATTGAGATAGACATCTCGAAGCTTGTACCAGAAAAGTACATGCTTTGGATTGGGGGAAAGGATGTTCTGTTGCAGGTGAAGTGGGACCCGATCCCAAAGTACTGCCCAAGCATGTGGGCCACTTGGAGGAGCACTGTTATGCTTTTAGGAAGAAGCCGTCACCACCTAAGAAGGACTTCTCCAGACTGGCCACTCAGAGACAGAGGCAGTATGAGGACAGAGGAGAGCAGGGGGGACAACCCCGGGGTCATACACAACATAACCAGAATGAGAGGACTAGAGAGAGCAGGGGGGCCAACCCCAAGGGCCACTACACCATAGAGAGCCAGAGAATAGAAGAGTCATGGGGGACAACGTGGAAAGCAGCCAGAAACACATAAGGAACCCTCTTCACATTGGACCCGAGTTGGCAAGAATGGCACTCTCACGACCGAGACGGGGCAGAATAAGGACAAGGGGAAGCAGGTCACCTGTTTTGAGGATAAGGAGAAGGAGCTGCAAACGGTAAGGGCTCAGATTGCTGCGGGTAGAATTGATTACATCCCTAGGGGCAGCTTACAGATCAGGGATACGGTTTTGATCCAAACCTCCGCCTTGACCGATGGGAACCTGACGGGTACGGGCAAGAAGAAGAAGAGAAGGAGCCCAGCTAGCAGGGAGAGGTACAGAGAAAATAGAAGGCTAAGGAAGTTGCAAGAGACCAACGGTCATGCCATGTCAGAGCACGGGAGTTCAGAATCTGAGACTGATAATGAGGGCAAGACTCTGAGCAGGCCGAGATCTCTCTCACCCACCTTTCGAGGGACCCAGATAGATGATATGGAGACATATGCAGGCCTGGTAGTCCACAACAACAGATTTGAGATGTTAGAAGATGATCTAGTTGGGGAGGAATCTTCTATGGCCATGATCTTGCATGATACTCTGCTGATGGCAACCAACAATAATCGATTGGAATCGGCCGGAATCTGGTAATCGGGCTTCTTGGTCAGAATGAAGAACTAGGGTTCTTCTTAGAGAGTGATGAGAGAGATGAAAGAAAAGAGAGAAAGTGTCGTTTTGAATTTCCAGTTTGGGTACTTAGTGAAAAATGTGTTTGATTATTCATATTCTAAAATATTTAAAAAATTGAATTATTAGCAAAATATTTAACATAAAATTAACCAACTAATAATCTCAGATTAAGTCTAATCCGGTCAAATTTTCACTAATTGACGGTTGACCGTCGAGAATTAATGGTGCCGTAAAAAAAGGATGCAAATGATATCGTTTTTCATTTGTTTCGGACTTACTTTTTGAAAAGTGAATGTTCTGGACCAAAATCATAAATCGGCCATATGTAAAGGACCAAAATAGTACTATACTCTTTAATTTATTTTCTACAAGTATGTACATTAATAGTACAATATAATAACATTTACATATACACACATTATTATACATGCGTACACATTTGTACACATTTTTCATTATAATATATATATATATATATTATATTTTATTTGAAAAAAAAATTCCTTTATGGCACACACTTAATATATCTATAGTTCAAATCACTATTTAAAGTCCATTGATGACAAAAGAAATGCATGTTTCGGGTTAGGAATGCCACATCCACGATCAGATCGTAGGCATTTGATACTCTTACCATGATGCGTTTCTGCATATACTTTGAATTCTTTGAACTTGTCAAAAGATTCAGACTTGTATTGCATCAAATAGATCTATCCCATTTTCGAATAATTGTCAATAAAAGTGATAAAATATTGAAAACCACCTCTTGCCTCAGTCGACATTGGTCCACACACATCAGTATGAACGAGATCAAGTACTTCCTTGGCCCTATTACCTTTTAACATGAAAGGTCTCTTGCTCATCTTGCCTTCAAAGCAAGATTTGTTAGAATTGGTATACTGAAAATCATATTTCGAGCATGTGGCACAGATAGAATTGCTTGTATACAATTAACTCTACAATCCACTTTTAAGCCAAGGCGAGAAGAAGTTATTTTATCGCATTAGCGTTTGCTTGTGCATTTATAAGATGTTTCTCAAACATTTAAATGTATAAGAAGCAAACAAGTCTAATTCTTCTGCAATAGTAGTACGAATCGGTGAAATGAGAGAATCCATAAAAATAATCCAACAAGCCTTGGAAGGAATTCCAGGGAGGCCCTATGAGAATTTAGAAAGCCGGCGCTTTGATAGAATAAAAGACCCTGAATGGAATGATTTTGAATATCGATTTATTAGTAAAAAGCCTTCACTTTTGAATTATCCAAGCAAGAACTTTATGTAAGAGTCGAAGCACCAAAAGGAGAATTGGGAATTTTTCTGATCGGAGATCAGAGTGTTTTTCCTTGGAGATGGAAAATCCGACCGCCGGGGTTTATCAACTTGCAAATTCTTCCGCAGTTAGTTAAAAGAATGAAATTGGCTGTAGACTGGTCGTGAAAGGGTGCAGTGTCAGTCCGCATATTTCCTTACAGTAGGAAATAAACGACACTGGTGTGGTATATCACTACATGATCTAACAGTTGAGATAAGTCTTTCTTGCTATTTACTGAAAGAAGAGGTCTCGATGATTGTTATTTCTTAATCATTGTTGATATAACATTGAGCATACGATATTGATTATGCACTACTTTGATTTAGCAAATGGTGCGGAATATTCGAAATCCAAGAATCCTGATATCTTGGGTAGTGGTGATCAATGTCTAGAGGTGCTAATATTGTTATTGCAATGAATCGTGTGCTGGGTGAGACCAGGTTGATAATATCCTCAAGAGGTGTTCGAAAAAGGTTTTATAATTCAGAAACCCGACCGGTTGGAATTTATTCAAGAATAATAAATAATGATTTTGAACTAGACAAGTCTTGGAAAAAGACATTAATTAATTAAAGTCAAATAGTAGACTTAAATTAATTAATGGATATTTATATCTTAAACAAGAGAAATAATAAATTAAAGAGGTAAAGCCCGAATTACTCGTAATTTCGGATTGGACGGGCAGTCAATATTATTATACTATAGTGGGTGATAATAATATTTTGTTTGGACTTGTATTAAATTTAAGCTCAATTTAATTAGTAAAAGTCCAACAGGTTTGGACCAAGTCCAACCTCCATGGATCCCTAATCTGGCTCATTATAACTCTATATTAATTGATTTTTATCATTAATTAACTAAAAAATATCGTGCTCCCCCTCTGGTTTTTAGTCGAGTCCTTTCGATTCTGACAAAGCTTTGCCCACCCAAAGGTCAAAATCTGAGTTCAGGATACAGATTAGAAGATTACTGGTTGAGTACGAAGATCTTCATGTGGAGAAGGAGCAAGCAATCGTTGATTCTTCGGAGAATTTGTTCGGTAATTCTAAACTGTAGGAATTCATGAATTAGGATTTTTATTCCTTGTTTGTGAATTATATGTGTTCTAGCGTGCAATTGATTGTTTAACATGTGATTAATTGATCCCGTATATGTATGATTTATTTGTCAATACATGACTTCCGCTGTGGAGGGCACCAATCCCTATAGCAGGATTCGCACGTTGAAAACGGCTCTTTTTTGTAGACCTTTGATAAGGTCTTGGTCCACTAGAGAATGAATCATTCTTTGGTTAGCATGACCAAGTCTAAGGTGTCATAAGTTCATTGCATTCAGTGAACTTTGAAGGTTGCTTTCTTTTTCTAGAAATTCTCGATGTTGTATTGAAAACTGATTTACGTTCGTTAAACTGTGTAGAAATGATTGTGTACAGATTGTTTTCCATGATACCACGACAGATATAAGAGTCATCTTTCTTAATAACACAATTGTTATTAGTCATTAAAAGAAATCGAATATCTATCAAAAACTAATTTAGAAACTAAAATTAAATTTCTTCTAAAAGAAGGTATCAACAAAACATTCTTCAAAATAAAAAATCTATCACTACTAAATCGTAAATAAACCTCTCCCACTGCAACGGCTGCCACTTTAGTAGCATCGCCCAGCTGGACTTCCATCCCATGATCAAGTAACCGTCTTGTCTCCTGCATTAAGTCAGGATCAAAACAAGTATGATCAGTAGCTCTAGTGTCAATAACCCAAGTATGAGTAGACGTTGAAGTCAAACATGATTCAACCACTAGAGCATGGTGCATACTTGTAGCCTTTCCCTTTTTAGGATAGTATGGCTTCCAATGCCCCTTCTCTCCACACTTGAAGCACTTTCCACTTGGCTTCTTCTTCTTCTTCTTCTTCTTCTTCTTCTTCTTCTTCTTTCCCTTAGCATTCTTAGCAACAATCGGGTTTGAAGTCTTCTTCTTTCCTTCAAAATGCTTTTGGCCAGAGGAAGAGGGCTTCAAACTTAACATTGCCACTTTTGCTTGGACCATGAGGTCCTCTACCGACTGCAGTCAACAACTCAGCCAAGGTGTAGTTCCTTTTTCATCTCAAAGTTGAGCTTTAACTGTTAAAAGCTAGGGGGAAGACTTTGAAGGAGGATAGTAATTTGGGACTCAGGATCAATTGACCCTCCCAAAAACTCAATCTGGTTGAGGTGACTCATTATCTATAGGACATGGTCCCGCACAGATATGCCCTCCTTCATTGTCTTTGTAATGATACTTAGAAAGACTTGTGACTTAGCCGCTTGATTCTGTGTACCAAAAAGATTTTTGAGATTTTGCATAATCTCGGTGGCAGTCGCTATGGCAGCATGTTGATGCTTAAGCATTGTAGACATGGACACCAACATATAACACTTAGCCATCTCATTTATCTTATGCCACATCCTATGCGCCTCTCGTACCCCTGCTGCGGCATTCGTCGCGGGTACTGATGGCTGTTGAGTAGTGAGCACAAACTTGTACTCTTCGGCAGGTGATAACAATATCCAAATTTTAATACCATTCTATATAACTATGCCCCTCGAGTTTGTTTTCTTTTAGAATTGCAGAAAGAGGATTGAAAGACATTTTGACGATTTTCGTTGCACTGTAAAACAAAAGATTTAAACCATTTGTCATAAACTTATGTAAGAAAATTGAAGAGATTAACCATAACAGTTTACAAAGTCTTACAACTATAAAGATTTAGCATTAAAATTTTAACATTTTTACTGGTCACAACACCTACGAATAATCCATTCGGCAAGTGTTGCCTAAGCACGACCATAAGATTTAGCATTACAGAATTTTATTTCTACAACACACTCTCATAACAATGCTCATGTGTTGTATCAAGCTATCTCATAAGTTCTATTTGAACTTCTGAAAACTTGTAATTTCTTTGTATTATTGTCCTCACATCATGGGTGGCGATATTATTAGAAACTACTTTCTAGTTCATTCTCTTTATATTAGAGAATTCCGCCCATATGAACTTGCTATTTCTTAGGATTATTGTCCCCACAACATGGGTGACGATAATATTAGAAACTGACTTCATAAAATTTGCAGAATAATCGATGGAGACCATATACAAACTTTGTTTGTAATTATCGCGTAGATATTTTGATTATGGTTTTTCATTAATTATCCTAAGCCTTAAGGCAGAAAAGACTTAATTAAATTCGGTTGGCATTTGATTTGTTGGATAATTAAAACTTTTATTAACTTACATAAGGAAATAAATTAATTAGCTAGAATATAATTCTTATGAAGTCTTCTATAAGATATATCTAAAATAAAATAAATTATTTAAATCTTGGATACACATGAAAAATTAAATTCAAATTAATTCATTGTTCAAGATTAGGAAGAGAAATAAATTATATTATTTAATGTAGTCTTATATCTATCCTTATTAGGATTCTAGATATATAATATTTAGAAAACTATTAAATTATTCTTGTCCATATCCATCTAGGATTAAATATTATATTTAAATCCAAAGATATGGTCAATAATTCAAACATTCCTAAAATATAGGAAACAATTCCATGTTTATCTAATTAAACATTAAACAATAATATTTTAATGATTTCTTTTAGTTTTTAGAATTAAAAAATTTATAAAAATAATATTTTCACCAATATCTCATCATTCGAGATATGCACGAACGACGAACGACGAAAATACGACAAAGACATCGCCGAGATGGCGTCGCGTCGTCCTGCTCCCGCCGGCAGCTCGTGTACGATGCTGTTGTTTCCGTCTCCCTCTGCGGCGTGAATCGCCGCTCAATGCGTCGACGCACATGGCGTCGGCAACTCCCACCGTCAACTTCGTTTAACAGCACGGCGACCGCCACACCACTCCAAATGATGAAGCTCCACCGTCGACGTCGTGCCATCGGCCAACAGCCCGCTTTAAGCGGTTGTTGCTCTCGGATTATCGAGGAGGACAACTAGGGTTAGGGTTTGCAACGCAGTGGCTGTCACAACCAAGCAAGAAAGGACAACTTTCTCTCTCTAGCCACAATGGTAACCCGGTGAGTTCCCCACCGAGCCTCACCCTCCGGCCGCCACTCCAACCACCTCCCCGAACTTTTTTCAATCTCACCTAGCATCATGATTTTCCGGTGACCGCCACACCTCTCCTCCTCTCCTCCTCTTCTCCCTCCTCCCCACGCAACCACCCTCTTTGCTCGGCCTTCACCCCTGCCTTGCTTCCGGGTCCCCTTTACCTCGCTGCCCTCGGCCTTCTGCCTAGGCCTCGGGAAGGCTCGGTTGCTGCTGAACATGCCGACATCCCCGGCTCGAACCCCTCTTGTCACCGAGGAAGCGATACCCATCTCAGACCGGATGATGGTATTCCGGTCTACTCAAGGCTCGTCTCCGGAGAGATTGGCCACAAATGCGATGCTGAAATCCACCAAGGCCAAGCTCCGGAAATGTACTCCGGCGCCAACAACCAAAGGCAATGGCCGGAAAAGGCTGATTCTCTCTCCTTTCCCGGAAGACAAGCAGCTTCGGAAGAAAAATGATTTTGGAGAGGAGAATAGGTCGAGCATGGATGAACCACGCTGTAAGGGAGCCATCATCCCGGTCACCCGCTCACATGGCTCGGTGGTGAGCTCAAAACCTTTTAAGAATGGAGGCTGATGAGAACCCCAACAAGAAGGAGCACGAAATGGTGATGGTTTGCTTCTCCCCTCCCAACCTCAACGGCGAGGAAACCTCGCCGGAATCCGGCGCCGCTGCCGGAGATGTGAAGGCCGCCGGCCAAGATTGTGACAGCTCCATGTACCTTCCTTGGTCAAAGAAAAATGAGTCTACCAATTCAAATGGAGCCATATAGACAAAACTACTTTTGGAAAGTGGCTTGGTGCCTTCCCACCTTGATTCACTAGCCGTTACCCACCATTTGCAGCCAAAAATGAACACTATCTTGCACCTTGCTAACCCAATCTCGGCGGACTTGCTTGACTCGATGGCGGCTCAGCCTCTTCTCGCCGGAGGCCGACCGGAGGACGCCCAGATGGTGGTCGACCTCCCCCAAAAACTCCTCACGGCCTCGGAATCTTCGAAGCTCACCCTTATGGAAACGACCTTGCTGCCGGATAGGAAGATTGTCACCATGGAAGACCAGCCTTGTCTAGATAATGGCCGACCGGAAGATGCAACTCAGAAAGGCGAGAGCCACATAAATCAAACATCGGGCCCAGCCCCGTCCGGGCCTAGCTCCGGGGCAGCCTCCTTCCCCATCGAGGAATTTCCCCCTCTTGAAAAAGGTAGGACTTTGAAAATCCGGGACACCTTTGAAGCCGGGATGCCGCACTGGGAGAGAAGCTCGGTGTGGGTGGGAGGTGGCCCGGCTGGTCAAGCTCCACGAGCCAATCCAGCCACCGGGGGTGAGAGTGTACCCGCTGCCACGGCAAGCAACCGGGTTCTTGAAGCCTCGACAAACCCCAGCCTTGTGAACGGCATTAGAACTAATAACATGCTGAATCCTTCGGTGTGCAATGGGGATGGCATGCCTCAAAAGAGCTCGACAAGCTCACCCCCGTCCGTAGGCCCTGGGAACCCTTTGGAACATGCCAACGAGCCAAAGTCAATGGCGGATCTCCTTCGTGAAGGGCCTGACCCCAATGGCCCGCAAGTGTTTGTGCCGGAAAAGATCAACAACATTGGGTTTGCTACAATATCAAATGGACTACCGGCAATCTACTTCTCCGGAGCAGAGATCCAAAAGCTTGCGGATAACGTTGGGCATGCCATCGTGGGTAAGTTTTCTCATTCTATCCCGGCATCTCACCAAATACAAAAGGCCCTCGATAATATCAAGTTTTGCCGAGGCTTTTCATGGAAATATATTAATACTAAACACATTCTTGTTCAATTTGAGGATATTGCGGACTATGCTCGGCTGCTCGGCGGGCCGAAAGGGACACCAGTTTGGTATATTGATCCCCATCCTATGAGGGTCTTCAAATGGACGCCGGATTTCGATGCTTATTGTGAGTCTCCAATTGCGGCTATTTGGTGCAACCTAATTGGCCTCCCCATCCATCTATTTGATCAATCAGCCTTATTCGCCATTGGGAAACTCCTTGGAACACCGATACAAGTTGATCGTGCTACAGCCGATAAAACAAGACTATCTTTTGCGCGTATTTGTGTTGAGATCGACATTACGAAGCCACCTCCGGAGGAGATCATACTTGACATTTGTGGGCGCGAAACGGTGCAGCAAGTTAAGTGGGGAAAGATCCCCTCATATTGCCGAGAGTGCAAGCATGTGGGACACTCGAGTGAGGTGTGCTATGCGGCGGGCAAGATGGAAAGGCCGGAAAAGAGGAACTACAACATCCCAAAACAGAAACACCATGGGGAGCAAAATGGGAAAGCGAAACAAGATCAGCCACACCGAATACCAAAAGAGAATGATCTTGGACAGCAAAAGATAAAGGATGCTCACGTTGGGTCGAAGGGGAAGGAAACTAAGGAACCAGCGTGGATGGGGCCGGATATCATGGGTGAATCAAGCAATGCCTATGGTGGGGACCCCGGCTCAAAGGGAGGAAGAAGAGACCGAGACAAGGGTGAGGAACTGGGATCCTTTGGGGGCTTGGACTTAGCCCACATTTCACAAGAGAGGGGTTCTACTAGTAGCTCAAGGGGCGGCAACCAGGCAGGGCGGGGATCTTCCTCTAATGGCCGAAGAGGTTCAAGGGGGGCTGGACGTCACTCAACGGAAGGGGGACGTGGTGGATCGGCTTTTAGAAGCTATATGAGCTCCAATCAATACTACTCTCTTATGGAAAACGACGAATTCGACGTTGATGGCAACGGAGAGAGTGAGGCCTCGGAGATGGAAGTGCAACATGGCCCCGGGGCTAATGCAACATTCCCTCCAAACATCGAAGGGGGCACTGATTTACAAATCACTGAATTTCAAGGCGGGTCCTCCCCCTCGCCGGGTACGATCTTACCTTGTTAATTATGTCTATCAATTTCTTGTTTTGGAACGTTTGGGGAATCGCTAACGCGCCTACCCAAAACTTCCTTAAACGATTAATTAAAAATTTCAATGTTGATTTTCTTGCAATAATGGAGCCGCTCACTCTTCCTATCCCGGATCAATACTCCAAGGCTTTGGGGCTAGTCTTCAAAGGCTCCAATACCAATGGAAAGATCTGGATCTTTGTGAAAGAAGGGGCTGATTTTGTTGTCGAAGATGACTCGGAGCAGATCCTACATGACCGCTTTACATCTCCGCGGCTAACTAATCACATTGCCATCTCGGCCGTCTATGCTAAGTGTGCGAGGGTGGGAAGATACTTGCTTTGGGATAAAATGAGGGAACTCTCAAACAGCTTTGATGGATCTCCGTGGATGATCGGGTGGGATTTCAATACCATTTTAACCCCGGGAGATAGGGCTGGTAGCGATACCAACCGACAAGCCGAAATGGTCGACTTTGCGGAAACTATTGAGGATTGCAGATTGCTGGACCTGGGCTAAGAATGGGCTTTTCGAGAGGTTGGATAGGGTCTTGGTCAGCGAGATGTGGGCTAGGATCTTTGAGGCCTCTAGGGTGACAAACCTGCCTCGGGTGTCCTCGGATCATGGCCCGGTTCTTGTCCGTTGCAAATTGTTGAACACCACGTTAACGGGAAGTGCCTTCCGATTTCAAAATATGTGGACACGGCATGAAGGTTTCATGGATCTGGTCCGGGAGGTGTGGGATCAGCCCTCGGGTGCACACGGTCTTCTTGGCTCCAAATCAAACTTGCCAAAGTGAAGAAGACCCTCAAGAGGTGGAATAGAGAGGTGTTTGGCAACATCCACGCCAACATTAGGATCATGGAGGGGGAGATTGCTACAGCTCAAGCTAATTTTGAAGCTGATCCCTCGCCCACAAATAGGAGCAAGCCGGTTTCAGAGCTGGCACCGGGGAAAGCAGCCAAACGAAGATCAACAATGCCATTGCTACCTACATCCTATGTCTAAAGATGGAGGAGGATTTCTGGCGACAGAAAGCAGCCATGAAATGGCTTGCGGAGGGAGACAAAAACACTAGATTCTACCAAAGCTGGCTGAAGCAAAAAAGGGTTAGGCTTCGCATCCATAAAATCCAAGTGAACGGTATAGAGCTTACTGATGATTTGGAGATTAAAAGCTCTGCGGTTGATTTCTTTAAAAACCTCCTTGCTCCTGATGCCCCAGCCCTTGCCGAGATGGACCCGACTCTTATACAGCCACTTCCCCATTCAGCCCAACTCGAGGCCCTCTCCGAACCTCCGGATGCGGATGAAGTGAAGAGAGCGGTGTTTGATATTTCCGGGGATAGCACACCTGGTCCGGATGGTTTCTCGGCTACCTTCTACCAATCTTGTTGGAGCATTGTTGGATCGGATGTTATTGCGGCAGTTCAACAGTTCTTCAACGGGGCCTTCTTACCCCGTAGCATCACGGCGACAAGCATTGTCCTCATCCCAAAGAAAACCCTCCCAGAGACTTGGGCTGATTATCGCCCCATTAGTCTTTGCAACGTCATCAACAAAATCATTACCAAAATCCTTACAGCGAGAATCACCCCCCTCCTCCCGTTGGTTATCTCCCCTAACCAAAGTGGCTTTGTGAAAGGGCGACTCCTCCACGACAATGTCCTCCTTGCCCAAGAGATGTTTCATGAACTCCACAGATGTTCACCAGCCCCAAATGTTGCGATTAAAATTGATATGGCTAAGGCCTATGATCGTGTTCAATGGCCGTTCCTTATTCAAGTCCTTAGGTGCATGGGATTCCCGGAAGCTTGGCTGTCCCTTATTGATAGATGTGTGGGATCGTGCTGGTTTTCTATCCTCATTAATGGTGCCCCCTCAGGCTTCTTCAAATCCACGCGGGGGCTCAGACAAGGTGACCCCATCTCCCCGGCTTTGTTTGTGATTGCAGCGGAATATCTGTCAAAAGCCATTGATAGGCTCATTCTGGGCAAGAGAGAAATGACATTCAAGGCGGCTCGTCGGTGCATGGAGATCAGCCACCTTGCCTATGCCGATGACATCATTATTTTCACGCAAGCAGCGACACCTGTCTTGCGTCAACTTCGAGCTTGCCTCACCAAGTATGAGTCGGTTTCCGGGCAGCAGATTAACCTCGGCAAAAGCAATTTCTACATCGCGGAGGCGCACGTGGGATGGTCCACCCCTATTCAGCGGGAAGGAGGCTTCTCTCCGGGTTCGTGTCCTTGTACTTACTTGGGAGTGCCTATCTATCGTGGTGCCAAACGCACAGAGATGTTCATGTTTCTTCGGGAAAAGATCGCCAACAGGATCTCGGGATGGGTCCACCGACACCTGTCCTTTGGGGGAAGGCTCACGCTCATCAAAAGCACCCTCGAAGCGATCCCGATCCACATCTTTCAAGCCATCGAGCCAACACTTAGCGTACTTAAACAACTGGATCAGCTCATGGCTCGGTTCTTTTGGGGATCATCACACGAGAAGAAAAGGACCCATTGGATCAGTTGGGACCAGATTTGTCGCCCAACCGCCGAAGGAGGACTTGGAATACGGAATTTCAAAGAGGTACTACGAGCCTTTACTATCAAATTGTGGTGGCGTTTCCGGGAGCAGAACTCTCTTTGGGCAAGATATTTGTTGGCTAAGTATTGCTTCAATTCATCGCCGCTCACGCATGGTGCCACGAGTTGAGCGAGCCCAACTTGGAGGAGGATCTTAAGAGCTCGACCCGTTGCTCAACCGTATATCCGGTGGCTGGTTGGGGAAGGGAAAATCTACTTTTGGGATGACATATGGATTGGCGATACCACCTTGAGAGAACTATGCCTTGATGAGAGGGGCAGACCTAGGACCCTTGTTTCGGAGTTTATTAGGGACGGGTGTACTTGGGACGAGCCCAAATTCCAGCAGCTTCCAGACCAGGCTGGACTTCCTCAGCACATCATTATGAAGATTCGGAATATCCCAATCATCCCCGGGGGGCCAGACATCCCGAGATGGTCTTTATCTCGCCTTGGCGATTTCTCTGTGTCCTCTACTTGGGATACTATCCGTACACAGAGGCCGATCGTCCCAAGCCTTGATGATATTTGGAAGGCCGGTCTCACCTCTTCCATCTCCATTTTTGCCTGGAGACTCCTTTCGAATCGAATTCCAGTCGACACCAAGCTCCAATGGCCCAAGATCGAGTTGGCGTCTAAGTGCCTTTGCTGCCCCCTTAGACCCGGCACGGAGTCCCTCCAGCACCTCTTCATCCAAGGCAGCGGGGCCTCTAGAGTATGGAGAGAGTTCGATGGCTGGTTTGAAGGGTCCTCCCCACCACTCCGCATCAATGACAGTATCCCGGATAGGCTTGAAGTTTGGCCCCAAAGCGCCAACCAAACAAGTAAGAAACACCTTAGTCGTTCCTTGCCTTACCTCATTTTGTGGTTTCTTTGGGCTGAACAAAATAGGAGCCGTCATCAAGAGACACAGTTCAAGCCGTTCAATGTGATTTGGCAAGTCCAAATGTTTGTACGAAACAGCATCGCCAATGGGAGTATCAAGCCGAAGCATTGGAAGAATGTCAAGCTGGGAGTGTGCAGCCCAAACCGTGATGAAGGAAGGCAACCCATCCCGCGTGCTTTGGCGGTGAAATGGAACCCCCCGACCACCCGTGGATCAAACTTAACACGGATGGTGCCTTTGCAGAATCAATAGGAAGAGCAGGGGGTGGAGGCATTATTCGAGACCACTTGGGAAGAATGGTCGCCGCCTTCTCTACTCTTCTTGAGGCACATTCGGCTTTGGAGGCCGAGCTATGGCCATCCATCATGGAATGGCCTTGGCCAGAGAGCTGGCCCAACCAATTTGGGTTGAATCGGACGCTGCCCAAGCAATCAGCTTAGCCAAGGGTCTAAGCTGGGGCCCAGCCCACGTTTGCCGAGCCATGGCCCTCCTGGCCTTGCATAGAAGACATGGAGATTATCGCATTTCCTTCATCCACCGGGAAGGGAATAGAGCCGCGGATCTTCTAGCCAAAATGGGATTGGAGCTCGAGGAATTCACTCGCTTCAATGCCCAAACAGCCCCAAGGTTACTAAAAGCTATCGTTCGGTTGGAAGAAATGGGAGTACCTAATATTCGTGTGCACGATGAGGATCATGGCTAAACTTCAAACCATGGTGATTGGCAATCGGCTGGTGTTCCCTCGCGGCCGCCTTAGAGTAGGTAGGTGTCGAGCTACTTTAGCTTGTCCCCCGTTTACACTTATGGTGCTTCTGCGTTGATAGGTCCGTTTGTCTTGTTTCTTCCCGGCACGACACTTTTGGTCGTGGCCATGAATTGTTGGGCCGCGTTTGTTTATCCTTCCTTTGGCACGTCACTTTTGGGCGTGGGCAAGCTTTGTACTTGTTGGGTTTTGATATAAAGGGACGAGGGACCCACGAACCCTCCACCGCAAAGGTGTTTAATTATAAAAAAAAAAAAAAAAAAAAAAAAAACCTAGCAAGAAAGGAGCCTTCACAGGCTACGTGCTCATCAAGCCCAGCTGCAGCTACTGCAATGAATGAGCCTTCAAAGGATAAAAATGATAGTACATCAGCTCATGCAGAGGTATGATATACATTGCATAACACAGTTTGAATTTTTGCAGATTACTATATTATATATTTGATATTATAATGCATTTGTGTTTGTGGCTATTGTAGAATGTCTGTCAAGAACCTTCGAAGCTTCCACAAGGAGTGAAACCTGCAGCTTCAAAGGACACACAAAAGGCTAGTGTTGCATCGAATATGAATGATCCTTCCAAAGAAAAGGAGGAACAAGTATATAATGCATCTTGCCAAATTATACTATGCATTCTTAAGTTTAATAATTGTAATATTGTTTGCTGTAATTTCCAACGGGGATAAAAAACTATCTCCACCCGCGACAAGTCAAAACATAAAGTAAGTGATGCAATCAAATCTCCTTATGCTGTGCGTGCAGTTACGATGTCAAACAAACTGATGGGGGATGAGAGGGAACTATATTTTTGGATGATGAGTACTGAAATCAATGCCACGTATGTTTCATATGAAATGCTAAGAAGACTCTCTCTCTAGAATTTTTCCCCTTACATCTCTCTAAGATTGCATCCACCTCCCTCACCTTGAGTGAGGTGGATATGTGACCGGTTTCTCTCCGGTCATGGTTCAGTCCGGAAGGGACTCACCGGCAAAAGAGGACAAGGACGCGAACTTGTCCTCCTCGCCAAGATAGAAGTTCCGGCCACCCAAAGCGAGGCGGAAAATGAAAAGGCCAGCCACTCCTCACCCGGGAAAAATTGAAGGTAATACAAAACGAAATGCTCTTATCTAATTGATGGAGACCGGGTGGGTGAGGAAGAAGATTTTGTTTGAGCTCGAAGAGCTTGCTGCCGGAAGTAACGGTGGAACTAATGCCCTTGCCGGAGTGGTCAAGGTGAGCTCGCCGACCGGTGATAGAAAGGGAGGCCGGTGGACTAGGGAGGCGCGACCCGGTCCGTTCGAGGCCAACAATGGCGCTTCCGAAATGGTGCCGGGAGCTCTCCCATTGCTCGCGAGGGAGCTGCGCTTCTCTATGGGCCGAAAGGAAGGCTCGGCTTGGAGCCAGCCGGAAGTTGCTGCCGGAACAGGCCAGACAAGCACGGCCGGAGCTCGGCCGGAGGATGACCGACCGGAGGAGAATAGTGCCGTTGCACTAGACATGTATCGGTCAGCACAAGAGGAGGTAGCTGCAAGCCTAGCTACAATGGATGAGGCCAAAATCCAGATCGGGGATGGTGCCAACATATGCTTTTCGAGTCAACCAATCTTGCTGCACCATATCCGGAAATGTCTAGTTGTGCACTAGATAGTGAGACATGTGACTTATCTCAAAGTAAAAGCAACTTTGAATTCAAATCTGATGAAGGTACAACCACCTTGCCCAAGGTAGCTAACGTGGACGGCGAGGCTGAGGCCGTCGGGGAGCCGCCGGCGCCGGAAAACTCGCCGAAGCAAACTTTGGCCCAACATGATAATGGTCAGCCCCAACCCGACAGCCCGGTATTTGGGAAGGCAGCGTGGCTGCAACCTCCGGGAGACCACTAGAGCCGATGGTTTCTAATGCCGATCTGCTCGGTAATGATTGGAACCACCGTGTCAATCCGAAGCTTGGGGAGAAGTTCGAGAACCAAAGTGCCGAGGTAGAGATTGGAGGAGCAGCGGATACTGACCCGGTGACCCTTGATACCGGTCATGATAAGGAGCTAGGAACAGCCCGGAGGTGTGAGGGAGTTCCATCGCTCACTTTCTCAAACGACGAAACAAAGTTGTTGGCGGACAAGATTGGGCATGCCATCATCGGGAAGTTCTCCCATACCATCCTAACACCACAACAAATCCAAAAATCCCTATCCCACATCCAATTCATTGATGGTTTCAAGTGGAAGTTTGTGAATGCCAAACACATCCTCATTCAATTCCGGGATGCACGAGACTACGACCGGATGCTCAATGGCCCCAACGGAGTGCCGGTGTGGTACATAGAACAACACATGAACTCAAACTCCATGGATGAACTCAGATCAACAAATTTAAACGCAAGATCCATCGATTAAAAAGCTTCAACTTAAAGATTAACGGCTAAACTGCAAATTACTCCTACTGGTTAACATGCAAGGTGGTGATGACAACACAAATAGGAAACTCATGCACGAAAACTTAAACTGAAACATAACTTCAAACTTCAATCAACAACTCCAGATCTAGAATACTCATCAAGAACATGCGCAAACACTTAGAAATTAAAAGCCACAACTAGATCTAACTTTCCTAGGCAGAACGAAGCAATTTCAAATCAAAGAGAGATGCAAAATAAGAACTTCATAGTTCAAACGTTCGGATCTTAACCCACCTGTTAAAAAAAATAGTCTCTCTCTAGAATCTCCTCCGTAGCCGCCCTCATTCTCCCACCGACCCCCTTTTTCCGGTCGCAAGTGAATCTCCGACCTGTTCCAACTTGACACCAATCCCTCCACATCCTCCCCTCCCCCCCACCATCGCCCCCCTCGTGTTGATCCCCACACCGGACTCGCATGGAAGATCCCGATGACGGGAATGGTCCCTCCCATTTGGTCATCTTTAGAGCTGTTGGTGAACCAGATGCAGCTGGCTCATCGGATGCAAAAGATCAAAGAAGAGGAGTCGCCAATCGTACCAGAAATAGAAAATCCACTCCCCGGTCGATCTTGAAGGATGGCAGAAGAAAGCGGTTCTCGTTCTCCCCGTCGCCGGAGCTCAAGCAAGCCTTCAAGAAGTCGGCCTATGATGATCCTGCTGAGGAAAGGGGTCGCGAGTTTCGAAATAGACGAAACCTCATGTCGGATTTATCGGAGGTGGCTGATTTGGTCAATATCCTTCCTCTTTTGCTGGAGCAAGGTCATGAGGAAGGCGCTGCCTCACCTTACGGCTCGCCAGGCCCCATCAGTGGTTCCCGCTCCCGAATATTTGACGTCTAATGCTACAACGGCGGGGGACAAAAATGAAGACCAAACCCCAATGGAGCCGGCAGAAACTCCACCGGAGCCGCCGTCAAAGTTACCGGCCGATTGCCAAAAAACTGTGGAGACCGAGTTAGATGGCCCTACCCCTACGGATTTGCAGAGATCTCCTGCGGCCTCGGTTAGATAGCAAAGACACAAAGGTCACTCTGGAAAGTCAAACCAACTCTATTCCGAAAATAGATGCAACGGCTACTTTGGTCAATGCTAGCACGGCTGGAGACAAAAAAGAACCCTCTCTCCCAGGTGGCAATGAGACAACAGACATGCAAGTGGACTTGTCACGTGAGGAATCCGAAAGGAGACTGATCTTGATCCCTCCCCCACCGACCGGCATTGACCCTTCGAGAATAGAGGCCCCTGCCCAGTCAAACCAAATGGTAGTATTCAACGGAGAGGCGCCTACGACTAACCTTACTCATCCGACATCTTCCCATGACAAACACCCAAAAGCAAACTCTTTGCTTCGGATTGCAAATCCAATGTATGCCGATTACATGGACTCTCACACAGCCCAACCATTGGGGGAGCTGATCCCCCTGCCCTCACCGGAGAACCAAAGCCCCCTCTGTCTCGAGGGAACACCTTGGCAAAACCCTGATCGTCTCTCCCCATCAACCTTCAGCTTCCTATTCCCGCCGGAGGACTTCCCACCTCTTGCCCGAGGCATAACAAAGAACCTATGCCATAACTTTGAACCCGGAGGCCCCTCGGCACAACCCCCTCCCCTGCCTCTCGCAGCTGGAAATGTAGGACCATACCCGCTAAGAAACTCTCCTCCTGAAGCCGAAACTCCTCAAAAGCAACCGGTGAAGGAGACAAGTGAAACGGATGGCGCCTCCTCGGCCCATTACAACACAGCCAACCAGGCCCAATGTAAGTCAGCAGCTGAAATCCTACGGAGCACGAGAGCAGTCACTGGACCGAGACCTTTTGACCCCAGTGAGGTTAGAAAGATGGGCTCGGTCTCCCTCAATAACAACAGACCAGCTATTCACTTCTCGGCCGAGGAGACCCATTCACTCGCCAAAAACATGGTGCACGCCATTGTAGGGAAGTTCTCTCACGGGATCCCTTCCTCGCGCCAAATCCAACGGGCCCTCGAAGATATCAAGTTCTCCTATGGATACACATGGAAGTTCATCAATGCCAAGCATGTCCTGATCCAAATGGATGATCTCACAGATTATGCGAAGCTGCTTAACGGACCAAAAGGCACTCCGATGTGGGTTGTGGGGCATATCCCAATGCGGGTCTTTAAGTGGACATGGGACTTTAATCTATTCCACGAATCACCAATCGCAGCAATTTGGTGTAACTTGATCGCCCTACCACTCCACCTCTACGATATTTCTGCACTTTTTGCCATCGGGCAGCTCCTAGGGAATCCAATCTAGATTGATAAATCCACGGCCGACAAGACGAGACTCTCTTTTGCCCGCCTCTGCATCGAAATAGACATCACAAAGGCCCCAACGGAGGAAGTGGTGATTGAAATGGGAGGCAACGAGATAGAAATTAAAGTGGTTTGGGATAAATTCCCTGCATACTGCTCGGAGTGTAAACACGTAGGCCACAAAAGTATCAATTGTTATGCTTCGAACCGGAAAAAACAATAGTCGTGGAACACACCCCCCACCAACGCCCAGAAGAGCAAGGAGATATAAGTCCCCAAGAGCAAGGAATATGAGGTCCCACAAAAGCAAACTAAAGGAAGATTTGAATGGGGAAGGAAGGAACAACAACCGAACCCAAGCGGGGGCACCCTCATTCTAAGTACAGGGGATATTGGTGCCCAAGACCGGCCTGCCGCGTCCTGTTACCCGGACATTTATGGAGATCAGCCAAACTACAAAGACCTTGATGATGGCTTCCAAGTCCAAGGTAGTAGGCGAGACCGAGAGAGAAGGGATGAAACTCCAGTAGTCCGGAGACACAGCCGATCCCCTGGCCGGGAACGACTTGCTCAATCAGTGCGAGGAGGTGGCTACATGCTAAGGTCCCACTCTCGGTCTCCGACCAACCAAAACTATGGGCTAAACAGACAAGGTCGCTCCCATCCAGTAGGAACGAATCCAGAACGCGCGAACATCTTCAGCAACAACAGGTACTACAAACTTATGGAAAATGGTGTCTTGAGGCATACGAAGAGGAGGATGACGGGGATGGAAACATGAATATGGCAGAAGATCAATCAAAGGAGGGATCATCAACGATTAAAGATGATGACATGAACAAGCTAAGAGGAAGAAGGGGAAATGCCCAGGTACAAACCCCCCCACCCTCTAAATGTCATTAAATATTTTGATTTGGAACGTTCGAGGGGTGGCAAATAAACGCACTCGTAACGTTATTAAAAGACTAATTGTATCTTATAAAGTTGCTTTTTTGGCCATCATTGAACCTCTCACGGTTCCGGACCCGGATTTCTACTCACGAGCCTTGGGATTGACATACTATGGAAGCAACGCCAACGGAAAAATTTGGATTTTTGCTCATCAAGATGCCACCTTTGAAACAGAGGTTGACACAGAACAAGTTCTTCACGGGAAACTTACCGCGAGCTGGTTGAGGCATCCTGTCTTCCTTTATGTTGTCTACGGCAAATGCACACGAGAAGGGAGATATCCGCTCTGGAGCATGTTGAGAGAACTTGCCATTTCCATAGAGGGTTTTCCATGGCTGGTCGGAGGAGACTTCAACACCATCTTGCATACTTCAGAAAGGGAAGGGAGTGAGACTAATCGATAAAGGGAAATGATTGACCTTGCGGAAACTATCGAGGACTGTAGGTTGATCGACCCCGGCTTCGATGGGCCACGATACACATGGGAAAAAAATAACCTTTTCGAAAGATTGGACCGAATGTTGGTGAATGAAGCCTGGACCACAACCTTTGCCACTACCCGGGTTACCCACCTGCCCAGAATCTGCTCGGACCACGGTCCCCTCTTGATGAGATGTAGCCTGACCGACGAGCCTCGACGCGGAGGGAGCCCTTTCCGATTCCAAAACATGTGGACTAGACACCAGGGGTTTCAACACCTTGTTCGTGAATCCTGGAGCCAAGAAACAGGTGCAACGGGCCTCCTGAACTTGGAAATTAAACTTAAACGCCTCAAGGCCACACTCAAGATATGGAACAGAAACACTTTGGTAATCTCTTCTCCAACCTCCAAAAGGCTGAGGAAGCTATTGCTGAGGCGCAAGCAGAATTCGAAGAGGACCCAACTGGCCATAACAGAGCTCAGACGAATAGGCTTATTGCGGAATACATCCTCTTACTTAAGATGGAGGAAGATTACTGGAGGCAGAAAGCAGCGGTGCGATGGCTCGTGGAGGGTGATAGAAACACCAAATTCTATCATAGTTGGGTTAAACAAAAGAGGATTAAATCCCGGATACATGCCATCCAATGCGGAGATAGAACTATATGTGAGGCTGAGGAAATACGATCCTCGGCGGTGGCTTTCTTCCAAGACCTCCTCGCCCCATCAGATTGCTCTCTACAATAACCAGACCTTGATCTTATTAAGAGGCTCCCAGAAGACATTGATTGCAATGCCCTCACCTCCCCGCCAGATTTGAGGGAGGTCAAGAAAGCAGTTTTTGGCATCTCGGGAGACAGCACTGCTGGACCGGATGGGTTCACGGCCGCTTTCTTCCACAAATGTTGGGATATCGTGGGCCAGAATGTGGTTGAGGCAGTCCTACAGTTCTTCAATGGTGCGTTCCTGCCAGGGAGTATCACGGCAACAACAATCGTGCTCATTCCCAAGAAGCCGAGCCCAGAATTGTGGATAGACTACAGGCCGATCAGCCTATGCAACGTCACGAATAAGATCATTACCAAGATCCTCACGGCGCGGCTTACTCCTCTCCTACCGCGGATCATAGCGCCTCATCAGAGTGGATTCGTCAAGGGCAGGCTACTAAGCGACAATGTTCTCCTGGCACAAGAAATGTTCCACGAACTACCCCGATGCAGCCCCTCTCCAAATCTTGCTATCAAGTTGGATATGGCAAAGGCATACGACATGGTGCAATGGCCTTTCCTCCTTCGGATTCTTGAACGAATGGGCTTCCCAAGTGGGTGGATAGGTATGATTAGTCGTTGTGTTGGATCTTGTTGGTTCTCGGTGCTGGTTAATGGATGTGATGACTTCTTCAAATCCTCGAGGGGGCTTAGACAGGGCGATCCCATCTCTCCAACCCTCTTTTTCATTGCCGCTGAGTACCTCTCAAGATCCCTTGACAAGCTTATTTTGGGCAACCCGGACATGACCTACAAATCTACCCGGCCGAGCCCGGAGGTTAGCCACCTTGCCTATGCGGATGACATACTCATCTTCACCCAGGACACTGATACCTCTCTCCGTCGGCCGAGACACTGTCTCGATGAGTACATGGCAGCCTCGGGACAACAGATCAATCTTTAAAAGAGTAGTTTCTACATCGCTGCAGGTTTCTCATATTGGGCAGAAGGGATTCAAGCAACCGGAGGCTTCATCCGTGGCTCGTTCCCCTTCCTCTATCTTGGAATCCCTATTTATGAGGTATAAAGCAAACATACATGTTTTTATTTCTCCGGGACAAGATTGCACAAAGAATCAATGGGTGGGGCCATCGGCACCTCTCCTTCGGTGGACGATTTACCCTTATCAAATCCACGCTCGAGGCAATCCCGATCCATATTTTTCAATCCATAGAGCCCACAACTGGAATTCTCAATCAACTTGAACAGATGATTGCAAGGTTCTTCTGGGGTTCCTCGGCAGATCACAAAAGAACAAACTGGATTAGTTGGGAACAAATCTGTCTCCCCCATGAAGAAGGCGGCCTGGGGATTCGTAGACTCAAGGAGGTCCTCTATGCCTTCAGCGCCAAACTATGGTGGAGGTTAAGGGAGAAGAACTCATTGTGGGCTGAGCACATGATCCAAAAATACTGCACTAAAAAATCTTCTCTCTCGCCTAGCCTCCCGAGTAACTGCAGCCCAATGTGGAGGAGGCTGGTGCGGGCCTGGCCCCAAACACATCCTCACATCAGATGGGCCCTCGGAGACGGCTCTTGCCTTTATTGGGATGACATCTGGCTCGAAGACTCTACCCTTCGGGAGCTAAGCCTCGATGATTGGGGTCCCCCCTTACACAGGTTGCTGAATTTTGGGAGAATGGAAGGTGGAGCCCAACGAAACTGCAGCTCCTTCACACCTTCTCTCTAACTCTCTCTCTCTAGTGTAATGGTCCTCCGGTGACTGCCCTGCCGGTGACGTCCCACCGCCGACCAACGTCCGATCATCTTTTCCGACCACCTCTCCTCTCTCACCCCCCGACCCCCCCGACCATGAGCTGCCGCGCCCAGCCTCTCTCCCGGCTCTCGAGGGGCTCGGCCATGTCGAGTTTGTCGACACCAACCGCTACCAACGCCCAAACTAACGATGAAGGCACATCTATCCCGGACCATTTAATGGTCTTCCGGTCAAACCAGGCCCCACCACCGGAAGGAATGACTAGAAAATCGGCAGCCAAGACAAGGCTCAAGTCTCGGAAGAACACTCCGATGCCGCTAACTAAAGGTAATGGCCGGAAACGGCTAGACCTCTCACCCCTCCCGGAAGATAAACAACTTCGAAAAAGGATTGATTTTGGAGTGTCTAGCCGGAATTTGGAAGCTCCGACGTGCAAAGGCCCGATTTTTGCGGCTGGAACGGCCTATGCAGCAAAGGAGAGCAATTCTCATGAAGGGCTTGACGTGATAGCTGAAATGGAGCTTGCTTGCACCCCTCCGGCCATTGCCTTCGAAGTCTCCCCGGATTCCGGCAAGGTCGCCGGCGCCGTCGTGCCTGCCGGACCGGATGAAGATAATAAGGTGTTCAAATCTTGGTCAAAGCTGGATGCATCCACCAATGAAAATGGAGTGGTGGTTGGTGAGATAGTCAACCTTCCCAAAAAAGACCTAAAGACAAACTTACTTTTTGAAAGAGGCTTGGAGGCTTGCCACAATGAAGAATCACATGGAGTACTAGCCGCTGCAAACCCAATGCAGCCAAAAAGTGACACCATCTTGCAGCTTGCATCTTTGACCTCGGCGGAAATGCTTGATACAGCCGCGGCTCAACCCCTTCTCGCCGGAGGCCCACCGGAGATAGGTCACCTTGCTGTTGTGCTACACGAAGACCTACCTCCACCAACCTCAACACCAATGCCAACGCCTCTAGCAACGTTCATTCCATCTCTAGAAGAGTTTCCCCCTCTCGGCAAAGGCCGGACCTTGAAAATCTGTGACTCATTCGAGATGGGCGCGGTGCAGCGGGGGAAGGACTCGGTATGGCCGAGAATGCTTGAGAGCGCACAAGAACCAATGGACTCAACAGCCACTCCGAACCCTCTCGTGAAGACACCACTGATCGGGGAGGGGGTCAGCCCCGGCCCGGCTGTACTCTATCTCGATGGGGGAGTTATCGGGCTCCCGAGAATCACTGGCATCCCTAGGAATAAGGAGGACCCGAACGGGCAGCCTACAAACACGGTTAATGATGGTATCCCGAGTGTGACAAAGGCAAAAACCAACATGAGCGCAAACAACTCAAATGGGGCTGGTGGAGCCGCCGAAGTCGAGGGTGTAGCTGGGAAACCGAGAACCATGGCAGATGTGATTCAGGAGAGACCGGACCCCAATGGCCCACAAGTTTTCGTGCCGGAAAAGATTCAGAATATCGGATTCGCCTCCCTCTCAAACGGCATTCCGTCAATCTACTTCTCCGGAGCCGAAATTCAGAAGCTTGCGGACAATGTCGGGTACGCAATCGTGGGTAAGTTTTCTCACTCCATTCCGGCCTCTTTTCAAATTCAAAAGGCTCTTGATAACATTAAATTTGGCCGGAGTTTCTCTTGGAAGTATATTAATGCAAAACACATTCTTGTTCACTTTGAGGATATTGTGGACTATGCGCGGATGCTTGGCGGTCCGAAAGGCACTCCAGTTTGGTATATTGATCGCCATCCCATGAGGGTCTTCAAATGGACGCCGGATTTCGATGCCTATTGTGAGTCTCCGATTGCGGCAATTTGGTGCAACCTAATTGGCCTCCCCATACACCTTTTTGATCAATCTGCCCTATTTGCCATCGGGAAACTCCTTGGAACACCGATACAAGTTGATCGTGCTACAGCCGATAAAACAAGACTATCTTTCGCGCGTATTTGTGTTGAGATCGACATTACGAAGCCACCTCCGGAGGAGATCATCCTTGACATTTGTGGGCGCGAAACGGTGCAGCAAGTTAAGTGGGGAAAGATCCCCTCATATTGCCGAGAGTGCAAGCATGTGGGACACTCGAGTGAGGTGTGCTATGCGGCGGGCAAGATGGAAAGGCCGGAAAAGAGGAACTACAACATCCCAAAACAGAAACACCATGGGGAGCAAAATGGGAAAGCGAAACAAGATCAGCCACACCGAATACCAAAAGAGAATGATCTCGGACAGGAAAAGATAAAGGATGCTCACGTTGGGTCGAAGGGGAAGGAAACTAAGGAACCAGCGTGGATGGGGCCGGATATCATGGGTGAATCAAGCAATGCCTACGGTGGGGACCCCGGCTCAAAGGGAGGAAGAGGAGACCGAGACAAGGGTGAGGAACTGGGATCCTTTGGGGGCTTGGATTTAGCCCACATTTCACAAGAAGAAAGGGGTTCTACTAGTAGCTCAAGGGGCGGCAACCAGGCAGGGCGGGGATCTTCCTTTAATGGCCGAAGAGGTTCAAGGGGGGCTGGACGTCACTCAACGGAAGGGGGACGTGGTGGATCGGCTTTTAGAAGCTATATGAGCTCCAATCAATACTACTCTCTTATGGAAAACGGCGAATTCGACGTTGATGGCAACGGAGAGAGTGAGGCCTCGGAGATGGAAGTGCAACATGGCCCCGGGGCTAATGCAACGTTCCCTCCAAACATCGAAGGGGGCACTGATTTACAAATCACTGAATTTCAAGGTGGGCCCTCCCCCTCGCCGGGTACGATCATACCTTGTTAATTATGTGTATCAATTTCTTGTTTTGGAACATTCGGGGAATCGCTAACGCGCCTACCCAAAACGTCCTTAAACGATTAATTAAAAATTTCAATGTTGATTTTCTTGCAATAATGGAGCCGCTCACTCTTCCTAACCCGGATCGATACTCCAAGGCTTTGGGGCTAGTCTTCAAAGGCTCCAACACCAATGGAAAGATCTGGATCTTTGTGAAAGAAGGGGCTGATTTTGTTGTCGAAGATGACTCGGAGCAGATCCTACATGGCCGCTTTACATCTCCGCGGCTAGCTAATCACATTGCCATCTCGGCCGTCTATGCTAAGTGTGCGAGGGTGGAAAGATACTTGCTTTTTGGGATAAAATGAGGGAACTCTCAAACAGCTTTGATGGATCTCCATGGATGATCGGGGGGGATTTCAATACCATTTTAACCCCGGGAGATAGGGCTGGTAGCGATACCAATCGACAAGCCGAAATGGTCGACTTTGCGGAAACTATTGAGAATTGCAGATTGCTGGACCTGGGCTTTGATGGCTCGGAATACACTTGGGCTAAGAATGGGCTTTTCGAGAGGTTGGATAGGGTCTTGGTCAGCGAGATGTGGGCTAGGATCTTTGAGGCCTCTAGGGTGACAAACTGCCTCCGGTGTCCTCGGATCATGGCCCGGTTCTTGTCCGTTGCAAATTGTTGAACACCACGTCAACGGGAAGTGCCTTCCGATTTCAAAATATGTGGACACGGCATGAAGGTTTCTTGGATCTGGTCCGGGAGGTGTGGGATCAGCCCTCGGGTGCACACGGTCTTCTTGGGCTCCAAATCAAACTTGCCAAAGTGAAGAAGACCCTCAAGAGGTGGAATAGAGAGGTGTTTGGCAACATCCACGCCAACATTAGGATCATGGAGGGGGAGATTGCTACAGCTCAAGCTAATTTTGAAGCTGATCCCTCGCCCACAAATAGGACGACGATCAACAAAGCCATTGCTACCTACATCCTATGTCTAAAGATGGAGGAGGATTTCTGGCGACAAAAAGCAGCCATGAAATGGCTTGCGGAGGGAGACAAAAACACTAGATTCTACCAAAGCTGGGTGAAGCAAAAAAGGGTTAGGCTTCGCATCCATAAAATCCAAGTGAACGGTATAGAGCTTACTGATGATTTGGAGATTAAAAGCTCTGCGGTTGATTTCTTTAAAAACCTCCTTGCTCCTGACGCCCCAGCCCTTGCCGAGATGGACCCGACTCTTATACAGCCACTTCCCCATTCAGCCCAACTCGAGGCCCTCTCCGAACCTCCGGATGCGGATGAAGTGAAGAGAGCGGTGTTTGATATTTCCGGGGATAGCACACCTGGTCCGGATGGTTTCTCGGCTACCTTCTACCAATCTTGTTGGAGCATTGTTGGCTCGGATGTTATTGCGGCAGTTCAACAGTTCTTCAACGGGGCCTTCTTACCTCGTAGCATCACGGCGACAAGCATTGTCCTCATCCCAAAGAAAACCCTCCCAGAGAATTGGGCTGATTATCGCCCCATTAGTCTTTGCAACGTCATCAACAAAATCATTACCAAAATCCTTACAGCGAGAATCACCCCCCTCCTCCCGTTGGTTATCTCCGCTAACCAAAGTGGCTTTGTGAAAGGGCGACTCCTCCATGACAATGTCCTCCTTTCCCAAGAGATGTTTCATGAACTCCACAGATGTTCACCAGCCCCAAATGTTGCGATTAAAATTGATATGGCTAAGGCCTATGATCGCGTTCAATGGCCGTTCCTTATTCAAGTCCTTAGGTGCATGGGATTCCCGGAAGCTTGGCTGTCCCTTATTGATAGATGTGTGGGATCGTGCTGGTTTTCTATCCTCATTAATGGTGCCCCCTCAGGCTTCTTCAAATCCACGCGGGGGCTCAGACAAGGTGACCCCATCTCCCCGGCTTTGTTTGTGATTGCAGCGGAATATCTGTCAAAAGCCATTGATAGGCTCATTCTGGGCAAGAGAGAAATGACATTCAAGGCGGCTCGTCGGTGCATGGAGATCAGCCACCTTGCCTATGCCGATGACATCATTATTTTCACGCAAGCAGCGACACCTGTCTTGCGTCAACTTCGAGCTTGCCTCACCGAGTATGAGTCGGTTTCCGGGCAGCAGATTAACCTCGGCAAAAGCAATTTCTACATCGCGGAGGCGCACGTGGGATGGTCCACCCCTATTCAGCGGGAAGGAGGCTTCTCTCCGGGTTCGTTTCCTTGTACTTACTTGGGAGTGCCTATCTATCACGGTGCCAAACGCACAGAGATGTTCATGTTTCTTCGGGAAAAGATCGCCAACAGGATCTCGGGGTGGGTCCACCGACACCTGTCCTTTGGGGGAAGGCTCACGCTCATCAAAAGCACCCTCGAAGCGATCCCGATCCACATCTTTCAAGCCATCGAGCCAACACTTAGCGTACTTAAACAACTGGATCAGCTCATGGCTCGGTTCTTTTGGGGATCATCACACGAGAAGAAAAGGACCCGTTGGATCAGTTGGGACCAGATTTGTCGCCCAACCGCCGAAGGAGGACTTGGAATACGGAATTTCAAAGAGGTACTACGAGCCTTTACTATCAAATTGTGGTGGCGTTTCCGGGAGCAGAACTCCCTTTGGGCAAGATATTTGTTGGCTAAGTATTGCTTCAATTCATCGCCGCTCACGCATGGTGCCTCGAGTCGAGCGAGCCAACTTGGAGGATGATCTTAAGAGCTCGACCCGTTGCTCAACCGTATATCCGGTGGCTGGTTGGGGAAGGGAAAATCTACTTTTGGGATGACATATGGATTGGCGATACCACCTTGAGAGAACTATGCCTTGATGAGAGGGGCAGCCCTAGGACCCTTGTTTCGGAGTTTATTAGGGACGGGGGTACTTGGGACGAGCCCAAATTCCAGCAGCTTCCAGACCAGGCTGGACTTCCTCAGCACATCATTATGAAGATTCGGAATATCCCAATCATCCCCGGGGGGCCAGACATCCCGAGATGGTCTTTATCTCGCCTTGGCGATTTCTCTGTGTCCTCTACTTGGGATACTATCCGTACACAGAGGCCGATCGTCCCAAGCCTTGATGATATTTGGAAGGCCGGTCTCACCTCTTCCATCTCCATTTTTGCCTGGAGACTCCTTTCGAATCGAATTCCAGTCGACACCAAGCTCCAATGGCGCAAGATCGAGTTGGCGTCTAAGTGCCTTTGCTGCCCCCTTAGACCCGGCACGGAGTCCCTCCAGCACCTCTTCATCCAAGGCAGCGGGGCCTCTAGAGTATGAAGAGAGTTCGATGGCTGGTTTGAAGGGTCCTCCCCACCACTCCGCATCAATGACACTATCCCGGATAGGCTTGAAGTTTGGCCCCAAAGAGCCAACCAAACAAGTAAGAAACACCTTAGTCGTTCCTTGCCTTACCTCATTTTGTGGTTTCTTTGGGCTGAACGAAATAGGAGCCGCCATCAAGAGACACAGTTCAAGCCGTTCAATGTGATTTGGCAAGTCCAAATGTTTGTACGAAACAGCATCGCCAATGGGAGTATCAAGCCGAAGCATTGGAAGAATGTGAAGCTGGGAGTGTGCAGCCCAAACCGTGATGAAGGAAGGCAACCCATCCCGCGCGCTTTGGCGGTGAAATGGAACCCCCCCGAACCACCCGTGGATCAAACTTAACACGGATGGTGCCTTTGCAGAATCAATAGGAAGAGCAGGGGGTGGAGGCATTATTCGAGACCACTTGGGAAGAATGGTCGCCGCCTTCTCTACTCCTCTCGAGGCACATTCAGCTTTGGAGGCCGAACTATTGGCCATCCATCATGGAGTGGCCTTGGCTAGAGAGTTGGCCCAGCCAATTTGGGTTGAATCGGACGCTGCCCAAGCAATCAGCTTAGCCAAGGGTCTAAGCTGGGGCCCAGCCCACGTTTGCCGAGCCATGGCCCTCCTGGCCTTGCATATGAGACATGGAGATTATCGCATTTCCTTCATCCACCGGGAAGGGAATAGAGTCGCGGATCTTCTAGCCAAAATGGGATTGGAACTCGAGGAATTCACTCGCTTCAATGCCCAAACAGCCCCAAGGTTACTAAAAGCTATCGTTCGATTGGAAGAAATGGGAGTACCTAATATTCGTGTGCACGATGAGGATCATGGCTAAACTTCAAACCATGGTGATTGGCAATCGGCTGCTGTTCCCTCGCGGCCGCCTTAGAGTAGGTAGGTGTCGAGCCACTTTAGCTTGTCCCCCGTTTACTCTTATGGTGCTTCTGCTTTGATAGGCCTGTTTGTCTTGTTTCTTCCCGGCACGGCACTTTTGGTCGTGGCCATGTATTGCTGGGCTGCTTGTTTTTCCTTCCTTTGGCACGTCACTTTTGGGCGTGGCCAAGCTTTGTACCTGTTGAGTTTTGATATAAAGGGATGAGGGGCCCACGAACCCTCCACCGCAATGGTGTTTAATTAAAAAAAAAAAAAAAACTGCAGCTCCTTCACTACCAAGCTGGAATGCCACAAAACATCATTGATCAAATCATGAACACTCCCATACTCCAGGGGGACAAGGACCTTCCAAGGTGGAACCTTACTCAAAACGGACACGACACTTCACTCTGGCCTCAGCGTGGGAGCTTCAACGCGTGCGAAGACCCGAATTCCCAGGGCTGAAGGAGATCTGGCATAAAGGGATCACAAACTCCATGTCTATCTTCATTTGGCGGCTTCTATCCAATCGAGTGCCAGTTGACGCCAAGCTTCAGTGGAGGAAGATTGATCTTGCGTCGAAATGCATTTGTTGTGAGGTCTCTCCGAGCATTGAGACCCTCTCCCACCTGTTCATTAGTGGAGAAGGAGCCACGGAAGTGTGGAGAACCTTCAACAGCTGGTTCGTTGGGCAGGACTACCCCCTCCGGGAGAGTGACTCCATCCCTTCGAGGCTGGAGGTTTGGTCTAACAGAATAATACAACTGAAAAAAATGCACCTCTCACGAATCCTCCCGTGCCTCATCTTTTGGTTCCTATGGGCCGAGAGGAATAATAGCAGACATAACGAGATAAAGTTCCGAGGGAGTAACGTCATTTGGCAGGTGCAAATGCATATTCAGCGCCTCATTAATAAGGGCATCCTTGGAGAAAAGAACTGGAGAGGATGTACCACAAACGCCCTTCGAAGAGTTCGAGTGGAAGATAGGGGAATAACCCCCCGACCGAGAATAATTGAATGGAGGCCGCCGGAGACAGCCTAGATCAAACTCAACGTCAAAAGTAGCTTTATAACTGCCACCGGACAAGCTGCGGGAGGTGGACTAATCCGCGATGAATCTGGGAGATTGATTTCAGCCTTCTCTCTTCCCCTCCGGGCTTCATCGCCGCTTGAGGCAGACCTGCAGGTTATTATTCATGGGATTTCAATTGCACGGAAAAATGGTTCTAACATCTGGATTGAGATGGATTCGGCACAATCTATTGCTCTCCTCCAAGGTGGGGACCTAGGACCGGCGGCAACCAGGCACAAACTGGTCCTGATTAGAAACATGAAACGCGACCTTAACATTAGATTCTCCTTCATCCATCGGGAAGGCAACAAGCCAGCTGAGAAGCTGATGACAAGGGGAATTGAAACCAACAGAGAAGAAACCATGGATGAGTCCACATTTCCCAACCTCATTCGAGCCATGATAACATTGGGACGTCTCGGCGTGCCTAACGTGAGAGACCCCCACGTAGACTTCGGATAAAAAGGTAATCTCCACCAGCAAGCCACTGCTACTAGTTGGCCAGATCACTAGATACGACTAATGGCTAGAATTGTTGCTTTCTCTATTGTCACTTTCCGGAGAGTAGGATGGGGTCCGACCAACTTGAGACTGGACCACTTGCTACCCTTCATTCCTTTCGAAACGTCACTTTTGGGCGTTGTCGTGCATTGTACCTTCCATTATGATATGAAGGGATGAGGGACCCACGAACCCTCCACCGAAAGGTGTTAAAAAAAAAACGTTCGGATCTTATCGAAATATTTCGAAAGGCAACAGGATTAAATGTTTGCAACAGATCCAACGAAGAAAGCAAGTAAACTTTAAACTAGGAAAGCGATTAAAGATTGTTTATGCCACTCCGGGAGATGAAACTGCTATACTACGACGACAAACTGGCTGGAACGATAGGATGATGATGACTCTCCGGTGGACTGCTGGACTTCAGGTGACCATAGCTGTGGCGAGGAACGAGAGTGTAGACAATGCTGAAGGAACTGGTCTTCGAGAGAGAATTCTAACTAGTGTGGTGGTTGGACTTTTTCGAACTTGGAACTCCCTTCTCTCTCTCCAAGTGGCTTCTTTTATAGGGAGGCTTGCCCTTGCTTTTAGGGTAGACTTCCTTCGCAAATTGACTTTTCTGCCCTTGTTTATGATCATCCCAGCTATCCTTCTTCTCCATCTCGAGCCTTTTCTCTGGCATGCATCCTGGTCAGTATTGCACCCTTCTAGCGCTCTTTTCACCTGCGTCGTCCAAACCGTGTCCTATCCTGCACACTTAAGCAACTGTTTTGCAGATAATACATGCAAATCACGACATACTGACCAGCAATCAAGGCTTAGAATACGATATCAACACCCCATTGAAATAAGGCGGGGCATAGTACCTCATTCTTTTGTAGAACTTGAAAATCAGGCAGGGCAGGGAACCTCATTGTTACACTTGGTTTATTTTCCCTCTGATTAAAGTTTATTTTGGGGGATCTCGAAATGATGACAGTTTTGTGAAATTGAGATATTACGGTGTCTTAAATTTTGTGCTTCGCTTCACCAAAACACACTAGAATGTGATGATATCTTTGACTCTTACTATGCCTAGAAAACTTGAATCTGCATAAATGACTGGTGCTGCGGGTAATAGTTGGCCAGAGCTAAGAATACGTGATGCCCCTTTCGTTGCTCAGTTGAGATTCCTTTATTTTGTACTCCCTTCGTTCCATAGATTAATGGAGGCATTTCTTTTGGGCACGGAGATTACGAAAAATTGTGTAAGGTGTGTTAAGTAAAGGGAGAATAAAGTGGAAAATGAAAAAGGTAGTGAGATAAAGAGAAAAAAATAAGAAAGAATAAAGTAGGTGTGGAAAAATGTGTTGACTTTTATTAAAAAGAGAAATGACTCTATTACTATGGAACGTACTAAAATGACAAAATGACTCTATTACTATGGAACAAAGGGAGTATCTATTTTCATGTTAAATGCTAGATCATTGTGTCTATTGCCCTTGCGTTAGCTATAGAGGGGCGATCGTTATTGTATAGAACGAAGAGCTTGATGTAACTTTGAATCTCTTGTTCATATGCAGATATGCAAAAATGCAGAAATATGATGGCTCGTTCAACTTCTTCCCATTTGTAGTCATCTTATCTTGAAGTCGACCTGATGGTAGATTGATCACTAAAGTAACATGTTAGTATCAATATAGTACTTGTAAGTTGTAACCATCAATCTTAGACTCATATTTTGATATTTAGAAAAAGGATGATATTGCTTGCAGAGCGTTTTTCAGCTCGTGCATTACGGATTAATTGCTGATTGTGTTTAGTCGAGGAATTTCTAATACTAGTACTCCTTTGTTCCTTTATAGTTGAGACGTATTTCTTTTTGGGTTGTTCCACTATGATTGAGTAATTTTATTTTATTTTTTTAAAAACTTATTTATCCCCTCTTATTTTCTCACTCACTCTACCTATTTCCTTTACTACTTTATTCTCTCTTCCCTTAATTTACTTTTAATACAATTTCTTAAATCCCTTGCTAAAAAAATACGCACCTATAGAGCGCCAAAGGGAGTAGATATCATTACAACTGCCGATCAAAACTAGGATCACTTGTATAATATAATAACGGAAAAACCAATATCAATAAAAAAATGTGGATTAGATAGTTTGACAATGAAATTGATCTAATTCTTATGATCACGGTTCAAGAGAGAGATGTTTCAGTTAACTCCCTACCTCTGTTAATTCATGATCAAAAGAGCAGCAGTCTCATTTAGATACAGTTTCCTCCCAACATTCTCACTCCCAAAATTCATAAACAAGACAGAGACATTAATCAATCAAGTAGAATTCCGGATAACGCTCTGCTCCCATCCTCATCCATGGGAGCCCTAATCTCCAAACAAATCCAGCGCTACAAAGACGTCAAAACGGAGAAGAAAGCCCTCGCCGACCTCAAACAGAGCTGCGGCTGCGATTTCCCCGGCTGCGACTATCGCCCTCCCGACCGGAAAAACTGGATGTCCACACTCAATCCACACAAGCTCCGCATCAACCTGATCGTCTGGCCAGGCACGCACGACTCAGCCACCAACAAAATCGGGATCCCTCTCATCACCCGCCCCTTCGCCCAGTGCCAAACCCTCTCCATCTACGAGCAGCTCTCCGCCGGCGCGCGCGCACTCGACGTCCGCGTCCAGGAGGACGGCCGCATCTGCCACGGCATCCTCCTCACCTACTCCGTCGACGTCGTCATCACCGACGTCAGAAAATTCCTCGACGAAACACAATCAGAAATCCTAATCCTGGAAATCCGCACCGAATTCAGCCACACCGATCCGCCGAATTTCGATCAGTATCTCAGGGATCAGCTCGGCGACTACCTGATCCACCACGACGATCGCGTTTTCGAGAGAACGATCGCGGATCTACTGCCGCGGCGGGTGATATGCGTGTGGAATCCGCGGGAGGCAGCGGCTCCGGCGGCGGGGGATTCACTGTGGAGCGGCGGTTACTTGAAGGACAACTGGATCAACACGGACAAGCCATGGACAAAATTCGAGAGCAATTTGAAACGTTTGGGGGAGCAACCACCGGCGGCGGGGAGGAGGTATTTCTACCGAGTGGAGAATACGGTGACGCCGCAAGCGGATAACCCGATCGTGTGGGTGAGGGTGGTGACGAGCCGGATCCGACCCTACGCAAGGACGTTTATGGCGCAATGTTTTGCGCGGGGAATTTTGGATCGTTTGCATTTTCCACGGATTTTATTGATTGGGATTTTGTGGATGCATGTGTTGGTTTGACATCCGCCCGGTTCGAGGGCAAGGCTTGACGGTTCGCCTTCTTTTAATCTGTATTGTTTTGTGATCAATGGATTATTGAAATTGTTTGTATTATATACAGATTACAGTACAATATGTTTTACTAATTCACAACTAATTCACAAGGGAAGATAGGGTTATGTTTATATGGTTGCATGGCTGGCTGGGTATTGGAATAAAAGCATATTCTGGTGCTGTAATATAAATTTTCTCTCCCAATTTTACTAGAAGTTCGAATAGCATATTCTGGTGCTCGTATTGTAATTTTTATTTCCCAATTTTACTAGAAGTTCGAACTGTTTGACAAAATTAAGTTTATCAAACAGTTACTCTCTCCGTCCACCATTTAAAGGGCCTTTTTTATACACGGCACAACACGTGTTATAAGAAATTAACTTTATAAAGAAAAATGCTCCCATTTAAAGAGCCATTTCTTTACTCAGCACGGATTTTAATATATTGTTTGACTTTATGAAGAAAAATACTTCCTCTATCCGCCATTAGGAGTCACATTTCTTGGCGCCACGAGTTTTAAGAAATACTAGTATATCCCCCGCGCGTTGTGCAGCTGACAAAATTCGTAGTAAATCATATAATTCGTGCGAGATATGAATAAAGGAAATTATTTAACACACTCCGTGCCCAAAAGTTTGTACCAACTTAATTGGGACAAAGGGAGTACAATATTTAAGAATACATATTTTCTTATAAATTTATAAGAAAAAATACTCTCTCTAGTTAAGACTAACGAGATTATTTTAAGATTTCATACCAAAAAGTTATGTACCAACTTAATTTGTACAAGCAGAGTACAATACTTAAGAGAATCTAAAGTGTTAGTGCATCCCCCAGCGCGTTGCGCAGCTGACGACAGTCGTAGTTAATTACGTATTCATTTAATTACAATTCTAATTAGTTACCAAGTTTTCAATAGAGAATACATGTGTATAAAATATTGAATACAATTTTAAACATTTACGTATATCCCTATGATTATGTTTGGTTTCGGTCAAAAGAAAATCTAAATTATCCCTATTGAAAATATGAGATGCACTTCATTATTGCGTATAATGTAATAACCCGGATTTCTAGGGTATAATAAATACGGCGACTGCTATCTAGGCGAACTTAAATGCAATAAGAACATAGACTAGGGTTTCAATTAAAGAGATTTGACCAAGTGTTTAATGAAGATCAAGGCAATAAGTCAACGGCTTTAAATACGGAAAACAAGATTTAATAGATAATATAGGCTAAGCTCAAAAGTCAAAGGTTTATTGTGGCTCCAACAAAACGCAATATTTCCCAATATTCCAATAAGTTCAAGTCAACCAAAGATAGTAAGTTTCAAAATATTCAGCGGAAGCAAATCTAAGAGAAAGCAGAGCCATGTATGAAGACACGACTACACTTAATGTTTCAAACATCCATTTTATTCGATTCAACTGTCTCAACACCACCGACCGCCCGTCGCCACTCAACCTGCACATAGGAAAAACACATGCAGGGCTGAGTATTTTAAATATACTCAGTGGACTCATGCCAAAACATTTTATAGTTATGCCACCCTTACCATAGTGAACTCGAGGTTTAGTATTTAATTTAAAAGATAGCATCGAGTATCACAAAATATTTCATGGACTGGCCAGTCAAATAATACCTCCCATTTTCTCATCAATCAACAATATCATGGTGCGACGAAGTGTGGCCACACTTTCACCCACGAGATCGACCGACTAGCAAGGACGGCTCCCGATCTCCCGTGTACACTAGCCTGATAGGGTTTGCGGCCCTACTCAGACCCGAATTCGTTAATATAGCCCTATAGCCTAATGGAGCGCACTCGCAAACTAGGCATCAGACACACACAATATTCAAAGCAATCACAGGCATGGCATAACAGTTCAATCCACCCTTATTTCTCCAATATCATAAATTTGCAACATAGAAGAGTTTTAGAGTAAAGCCCACCTCGATTCCTAGATTTCAAGCACGTTCTTCTTCTTGTTATCACACCGAGAACGCGAGCTCTCACCCTTAATTTATGTATATCACAAGTAAGTCTCAATCATGGATCAAAATCATACATGTTCCCACGTTTCCCTTCTTCCCATCGATTAGGTTTAATATTCCCATTCAAAATCAAAGTACGATTATCAAATCGTTTTTATTCACACAACAACTCCAGATTTATCATCAAATAATCAAAAAATTCTCTCTCTAAAAAACTCTCTACCTTCTCTCTAGAATCTCGGTCATCTCCCTCACCCTTGGGTGAGGTGGATATGTGACCATCGTCTCTTTGGCCATGGTTCAGCCCGGAAGGGATTCGCCGGTGAAGGCAGTGAAGGACACAAATCCGTCGCCTCCGCCGAAATGGGTTTTCCGGCCACCCAATGCAAGACGGAAATTGAAAAGGACAGCCACTCCTCACCCCGGAAAAGCTAGTGGTTAAACGTGATGCGCTTGCTTCACTAACGGAGACCGGACGGGTGAGGAAGAAGATTGTCTTCGAGCTTGAAGAATCAGCCGTCGGAATCAATGGTGGAAATTCCCCCGCCGGCGTGGGCTAGGTGAGCTCGCCGACCGGCGATAGAAAGGGAGGCCGGTGGACTAGAAAGACCCGACCTGGTCCGTTTGAGGCCCTGGGCTTGAACGAAGTGGAGCCGGGAGTCCTTCCATTGCTTGCGAAGGACCTGCGTTTTTCTATGGGCAAGAGGGAAACTTCGACCAAGGAGCAGCCGGAAGTAGCTGCCGGAACGGGGCTGACGAGCGTGGCCGGAGCTCGGCCGGAGGTTGACCGGTCGGTGGAGAATAGTGCCGTTGCACTAGATGGAGCTCGGCCATTACATGTGGTGGTAGATGCAAGCATTGGCTACAATGGATGAGGAGAACCTCCAGATCGGGGATGGTGCCAACATGCTTTCCGAGTCAACCAATATTGCTGCACCATTTCCGGAAATGCCTAGTCATGTACTAGCTAGTGAGACATGTGATTTGTCTCATGTCAAAAGCACCCTTGAATTTGAATTTGCTGCTGGCTCATCCTCCTTGGCCGAGGAAGCCATCGTGGGTGGTGAGGCTGACCCCGACGGAAAGCCGCCGGCGCCGGAAAGCTCGCCGGAAATTTTTTTGGCCCAACATGGGAATGATCAGCCCCAAACCGACAGCCCGGTTCTTGAGGAAGGCAGCATGGCTGCACCCTCCGGGAGACCAATGGAGCCAATGATCTCTAATGCCGATCTGCTCGGCAATGTGTGGAGCCACCGAGTCAACCCGGCGCGTGGGGAGAAGCCCGAGAGCCAAAGCGCCGAGGTAGAGATTAGAGGAGCAGCGGATACCGACCCGGTGACCCTTGATGCCGGCCACGATAAGGAGCTAGGAACAGCCGGGAGGAGCGAGGGAGTTCCATCGCTCACTTTCTCAAACGACGAAACAAAGTTATTGGCGGACAAGATTGGGCACGCCATCATCGGGAAGTTCTCCCATACCATCCCGACACCACAACAAATCCAAAAATCCCTATCCCACATCCAATTCATTGATGGCTTCAAGTGGAAGTTTGTAAATGCCAAACACATCCTCATTCAATTCTGGGATGCACGAGACTATGGCCGGATGCTCAATGGCCCCAAGGAGCGCCGATGTGGTACATAGAGCAACACCCTATGCGGGTGTTCAAGTGGACATCGGATTTTGACACTTTCTTTGAATCTCCGATTGCCGTGGTGTGGTGCAGGGTGATTGGTCTCCCAATCCACCTTTATGACCAATCAGCCCTTATTGCGATTGGCAAGCTCTTGGGGAAGCCAATTCAAGCCGACCGAGCAACACTTAACCAAAATCGACTCACTTATGCCCGGATTTGTATTGAGATTGATATCTCGACGCCTCCACCGGAAGAGATCATCCTCAACATCCTTGGCAAGGATACTAGGTACAAGGTGGTGTGGGAGCGCATCCCTTTGTATTGTGTGGAATGCAAGCACGTTGGGCACGTCAAGGATACATGCTTCACATTGAGAAAGAAAAAGGCGGAGCAACCCACGAAGGAGCCTAGTCGACCTTCTCATGGCCGTCGACCCAATCTCGGGTCAGATCCCAACCGACGGGCGTGGAGGCCAAAAAAGCCTTCGTCCGACACCCACGTCCCGAACCCGGATCGAGACACCACGTCCAGGGAGGCAACCGAGCCGGGGACAAGCAAGGAGAAAGGGGATGCGGACGGGAAATCAAGAGTAAAAGCACCAATGAAGGTGCAAATCCAAGTTGATGAAGATGGGTTCCAATTAGAGTCAAACCGACGGAAAGGAAAACCGACATATACCTTTCACCAACCGCAAGGAGGTGCTCATAAAGCCAACTATTTGGAGACTCTCCTCAAGGGCAGCAACGTGGCGACGGTGTCTTTTGGGATTGGCAATGCCGAGGTGATCGATCCGGGAGGAAGTTCGACCAACCTCAATTTGTGAGGTCAATGGAAAGCTTGGTTTTGCGATGCGGGTGGCATCATCCCAACTGTATTAGGTTTCTTTAAGAGTAGATAGGTGGCTACTCTAGTTGATAGAGAAGCCCTCATTGTACTCTCAATGGTCTTGGCGACTCGTCACTTTTGGGCGAGTCGCCAAAACTTGGTTTTCCACACTCAACACACGCACACACACACAACGCATGTGCACGTATCCCGAGGCATGCACACACACACACACACGGTCACACACACACACATGCATCCAAATTCATCGATTAATTTCCCCTTCACTCGATCTAATGTATGTGGACTCAAGAACACCGATTGATCGGTAGAAGAAGAGAAGATCAAAATAAAAATACCTTTTCAACCGAACAATCGGTAGGAAACAAGTAGGATCTTGATTCTTCAACAAATTCTCGAATTTCAGCTTCAATTCTTCACACAAGATGAAGAAATAATGGAGAAAGTAGAAGAAAAATTTGAGAGAGAGAGTGGGAGAGAGATCGGCGAGAGAGAGGGAGAGAGGGGGCGATTTTTGTGATGCTAGGGTTTTGACTCTCCCTCTTATATTTATAGAGTGCAAGATATAATCCAATAATTAAATAAATCAAGATTTGGAGGAGATTTGGTGGGTGATTGGCGTTATTTCTAGTGAGAAATAAGGGGGAATTCGAATTTCATGCTATTTAATTAGCATATAATTTTATTTGGATATTTTACGGAGCAGAATAAAATATCACGGAGCAAGAATAAAAATAATAATTCTCCCCAATTAAATAGGAATAGGCGTGATTTTCAATTCCTACTCCATGGAATTAATTAAAATCCTAATTTAAATAGGATATGGCAAGATCTTCTTAGATTTGGCAAGATATGCTAGAATATTTGAATTTATTTATGGAAGAAAATAAACAAGGGATCAAATAATATAATAATAAAATCCCTTCTCCCATAAAGTAGGGGATTTTCGAAAATCATCCTTGAGACAAACATAGGGGCCAAAAATTTCATCAATTAAATAAGGAATATTGGACTTTGGATTTAATTCGGATAATTATCCCAAGCAATAATTAAATCCAAGAAAAACAGGATTTCTTCTCCATTAAATAGGAGGGGTCGAAAATTCCACTTAATTAAATAATGCTCTTATTTAATTCTCACTCATCCCTTAGGAAAAATAATTCGCCACAATATTATTTCACCCCACATCAAAATATTCACACATTCGAATTTCACCTCCACTTCACATTTTCCACCGACTTTGACCATTCTATGGCCACGTCATATTTTCCACAATATTGACTATTCAATAGCCACGTCACATATTCAACAAGTTTGACTATTCAACTCAAACTCAACTCCATATCGCAATTAGGTCACAAAGAATATTGCAATTAATTACTCATCATTTAATTCCACATATATCATAGCATTAAAAGCATTTAATGCAAAAATTTTCACGTCACAAAAATTAGGGTTCGAAAAAGCGGGGCGTTACATTCTACCCTTCTTAAAAGAAATTTCGTCCCGAAATTTGGTACCTTCATGGAAAGAGTTCCGGGTACAGTTCCATCATCTTATCCTCGAGCTCCCACGTGGCTTCCTCGTATTCGTGGTTTCTCCAAAGTACTTTCACGCTAGCAATAGATTTGTTCCTCAAGATTTGAACTTTACGGTCCAAGATCATCTGAGGTCGCTCCTCGTAACTCAAATCTGGATTCAAAGCAACTTCCTCATAGTGAATCACGTGTTTCGGGTCGAACACGTACTTCCGCAACTGCGACACATGAAAGACGTTGTGTTCGTTCCCAAGGTTTGGCGGTAGCGCTAATCGATAGGCTACGGGTCCAACTTCTTCAAGAATTTCATAAGGACCGATAAAACGTGGTTTCAACTTTCCTTTAACACCAAAACGCGTTATCCCTTTCGACGGGGATACCTTGAGAAAAACCTTGTCGCCGGTTTGAAATTGCAAGTCGGTCCGTCGGACATCAGCGTAAGACTTTTGTCTGTCTTGGGCTTCTTTCATTCTCACACGGATTTGTCAAACAATTTCAATCATCTACTCGACTGCGTCGGGTCCAAGTACCCTTCGTTCGCCAACTTCATCCCAGTAGAGCGGTGATCTACACCTTCAAACCGGCGACAAGGTTTTTCTCAAGGTATCCCCGTCGAAAGGGATAATGCGTTTTGGTGTTAAAGGAAAGTTGAAACCACGTTTTACCGGTCCTTATGAAATTCTTGAAGAAGTTGGACCCGTAGCCTATCGATTAGCGCTACCGCCAAACCTTGGGAACGAACACAACGTCTTTCATGTGTCGCAGTTGCGGAAGTACGTGTTCGACCCGAAACACGCGATTCACTATGAGGAAGTTGCTTTGAATCCAGATTTGAGTTACGAGGAGCGACCTCAGATGATCTTGGACCGTAAAGTTCAAATCTTGAGGAACAAATCTATTGCTAGCGTGAAAGTACTTTGGAGAAACCACGAATACGAGGAAACCACGTGGGAGCTCGAGGATAAGATGATGGAACTGTACCCGGAACTCTTTCCATGAAGGTACCAAATTTCGGGACCACAAGAGCTTGAAATACTTTTTCGAGCAGAAGGACTTAAAGATGAGACAACGAAGATGACTCGAACTAGGGAAGGACTACGATTGTGGTATCAGTTACCACCCCGGCAAAGCAAATGTGGTGGCAGATGCTTTGAGCCGAAAAGACCATTCGCAACTTGCTTCCCTGACGGAAGAAGAAAGTTTGATACGAGAATTTAGTAAATTGCGATTAGAAGTGATAAGGGCACCTGAAACGGTGGAAGGACGAATCGCCACCTTAGTGGTGGAACCAGATTTGAAAACAAGAATCGTTGCAGCGCAACGAATGGATGCGAAACTCGAAGAGATTCGAGTGGATGTGAGAACGGGCAAATCGGGAAATTTTAGTGAGGAGTCCGATAATGCCCTCATGTTTGAAGGAAGACTATGCGTGCCTGACAACGAGGAACTCAAGAACGAGATCATGAGTGAAGCTCATGAGACTCCATACACTGCTCACCCTGGAAGCACGAAGATGTACCAAGACTTGAAGAAGTCATTTTGGTGGAATGGCATGAAGAGGGATATCGTGGCATTTGTGGAGCATTGCTTAGCCTGCCAACAGGTGAAGGCCTTACATCAACGACCGTACAGAAAATTACAACCGTTGGAAGTACCAGAGTGGAAGTGGGATCACATCACCATGGATTTCGTGACGGCCTTGCCAAAGACTCTCAAAGGAAACACCGCCATTTGGGTGTTTGTAGACCGACTCACCAAATGTGCACATTTCCTACCGATTCCGATAACTCATGGATCGGACAGACTAGCGCGTATCTACATGAAAGAAATCGTGCGATTGCATGGAGTCCCGGTGACGATTACGTCTGATCGTGACCCGAAGTTCACTTCAAAATTTTGGATTAGTCTACAGCGCGAGCTTGGAACACGATTGAACTTTAGCACGGCGTTTCACCCGCAGTCCGATGGGCAATCCGAGAGGACGATACAAACTCTCGAGGATATGCTAAGAGCCGTAGTGCTCGACCGAGGAGGAAGTTGGGAGACCGCACTACCGCTAATTGAATTTGCTTACAACAACAGTTTCCAAGCAACGATTAACATGGCGCCGTATGAAGCCTTATATGGAAGAAGGTGTAGATCACCGCTCTACTGGGATGAAGTTGGCGAACGAAGGGTACTTGGACCCGACGCAGTCGAGTAGATGATTGAAATTATTCGACAAATCCGTGTGAGAATGAAAGAAGCCCAAGACAGACAAAAGTCTTACGCTGATGTCCGACGGACCGACTTGCAATTTCAAACCGGCGACAAGGTTTTTCTCAAGGTATCCCCGTCGAAAGGGATAACGCGTTTTGGTGTTAAAGGAAAGTTGAAACCACGTTTTACCGGTCCTTATGAAATTCTTGAAGAAGTTGGACCCGTAGCCTATCGATTAGCGCTACCGCCAAACCTTGGGAGCGAACACAACGTCTTTCATGTGTCGCAGTTGCGGAAGTACGTGTTCGACCCGAAACACGCGATTCACTATGAGGAAGTTGCTTTGAATCCAGATTTGAGTTACGAGGAGCGACCTCAGATGATCTTGGACCGTAAAGTTCAAATCTTGAGGAACAAATCTATTGCTAGCGTGAAAGTACTTTGGAGAAACCACGAATACGAGGAAACCACGTGGGAGCTCGAGGATAAGATGATGGAACTGTACCCGGAACTCTTTCCATGAAGGTACGAAATTTCGGGACCACAAGAGCTTGAAATACTTTTTCGAGCAGAAGGACTTAAAGATGAGACAACGAAGATGACTCGAACTAGGGAAGGACTACGATTGTGGTATCAGTTACCACCCCGGCAAAGCAAATGTGGTGGCAGATGCTTTGAGCCGAAAAGACCATTCGCAACTAGCTTCCCTGACGGAAGAAGAAAGTTTGATACGAGAATTTAGTAAATTGCGATTAGAAGTGATAAGGGCACCTGAAACGGTGGAAGGACGAATCGCCACCTTAGTGGTGGAACCAGATTTGAAAACAAGAATCGTTGCAGCACAACGAATGGATGCGAAACTCGAAGAGATTCGAGTGGAAGTGAGAACGGGCAAATCGGGAAATTTTAGTGAGGAGTCCGATAATGCCCTCATGTTTGAAGGAAGACTATGCGTGACAACGAGGAACTCAAGAACGAGATCATGAGTGAAGCTCATGAGACTCCATACACTGCTCACCCTGGAAGCACGAAGATGTACCAAGACTTGAAGAAGTCATTTTGGTGGAATGGCATGAAGAGGGATATCGTGGCATTTGTGGAGCATTGCTTAGCCTGCCAACAGGTGAAGGCCTTACATCAACGACCGTACAGAAAATTACAACCGTTGGAAGTACCAGAGTGGAAGTGGGATCACATCACCATGGATTTCGTGACGGCCTTGCCAAAGACTCTCAAAGGAAACACCGCCATTTGGGTGTTTGTAGACCGACTCACCAAATGTGCACATTTCCTACCGATTCCGATAACTCATGGATCGGACAGACTAGCGCGTATCTACATGAAAGAAATCGTGCGATTGCATGGAGTCCCGGTGACGATTACGTCTGATCGTGACCCGAAGTTCACTTCAAAATTTTGGATTAGTCTACAGCGCGAGCTTGGAACACGATTGAACTTTAGCACAGCGTTTCACCCGCAGTCCGATGAGCAATCCGAGAGGACGATACAAACTCTCGAGGATATGCTAAGAGCCGTAGTGCTCGACCGAGGCGGAAGTTGGGAGACCGCACTACCGCTAATTGAATTTGCTTACAACAACAGTTTCCAAGCAACGATTAACATGGCGCCGTATGAAGCCTTATATGGAAGAAGGTGTAGATCACCGCTCTACTGGGATGAAGTTGGCGAACGAAGGGTACTTGGACCCGACGCAGTCGAGTAGATGATTGAAATTATTCGACAAATCCGTGTGAGAATGAAAGAAGCCCAAGACAGACAAAAGTCTTACGCTGATGTCCGACGGACCGACTTGCAATTTCAAACCGGCGACAAGGTTTTTCTCAAGGTATCCCCGTCGAAAGGGATAACGCGTTTTGGTGTTAAAGGAAAGTTGAAACCACGTTTTACCGGTCCTTATGAAATTCTTGAAGAAGTTGGACCCGTAGCCTATCGATTAGCGCTACCGCCAAACCTTGGGAGCGAACACAACGTCTTTCATGTGTCGCAGTTGCGGAAGTACGTGTTCGACCCGAAACACGCGATTCACTATGAGGAAGTTGCTTTGAATCCAGATTTGAGTTACGAGGAGCGACCTCAGATGATCTTGGACCGTAAAGTTCAAATCTTGAGGAACAAATCTATTGCTAGCGTGAAAGTACTTTGGAGAAACCACGAATACGAGGAAACCACGTGGGAGCTCGAGGATAAGATGATGGAACTGTACCCGGAACTCTTTCCATGAAGGTACGAAATTTCGGGACCACAAGAGCTTGAAATACTTTTTCGAGCAGAAGGACTTAAAGATGAGACAACGAAGATGACTCGAACTAGGGAAGGACTACGATTGTGGTATCAGTTACCACCCCGGCAAAGCAAATGTGGTGGCAGATGCTTTGAGCCGAAAAGACCATTCGCAACTAGCTTCCCTGACGGAAGAAGAAAGTTTGATACGAGAATTTAGTAAATTGCGATTAGAAGTGATAAGGGCACCTGAAACGGTGGAAGGACGAATCGCCACCTTAGTGGTGGAACCAGATTTGAAAACAAGAATCGTTGCAGCACAACGAATGGATGCGAAACTCGAAGAGATTCGAGTGGAAGTGAGAACGGGCAAATCGGGAAATTTTAGTGAGGAGTCCGATAATGCCCTCATGTTTGAAGGAAGACTATGCGTGACAACGAGGAACTCAAGAACGAGATCATGAGTGAAGCTCATGAGACTCCATACACTGCTCACCCTGGAAGCACGAAGATGTACCAAGACTTGAAGAAGTCATTTTGGTGGAATGGCATGAAGAGGGATATCGTGGCATTTGTGGAGCATTGCTTAGCCTGCCAACAGGTGAAGGCCTTACATCAACGACCGTACAGAAAATTACAACCGTTGGAAGTACCAGAGTGGAAGTGGGATCACATCACCATGGATTTCGTGACGGCCTTGCCAAAGACTCTCAAAGGAAACACCGCCATTTGGGTGTTTGTAGACCGACTCACCAAATGTGCACATTTCCTACCGATTCCGATAACTCATGGATCGGACAGACTAGCGCGTATCTACATGAAAGAAATCGTGCGATTGCATGGAGTCCCGGTGACGATTACGTCTGATCGTGACCCGAAGTTCACTTCAAAATTTTGGATTAGTCTACAGCGCGAGCTTGGAACACGATTGAACTTTAGCACAGCGTTTCACCCGCAGTCCGATGAGCAATCCGAGAGGACGATACAAACTCTCGAGGATATGCTAAGAGCCGTAGTGCTCGACCGAGGCGGAAGTTGGGAGACCGCACTACCGCTAATTGAATTTGCTTACAACAACAGTTTCCAAGCAACGATTAACATGGCGCCGTATGAAGCCTTATATGGAAGAAGGTGTAGATCACCGCTCTACTGGGATGAAGTTGGCGAACGAAGGGTACTTGGACCCGACGCAGTCGAGTAGATGATTGAAATTATTCGACAAATCCGTGTGAGAATGAAAGAAGCCCAAGACAGACAAAAGTCTTACGCTGATGTCCGACGGACCGACTTGCAATTTCAATCCGGCGACAAGGTTTTTCTCAAGGTATCCCCGTCGAAAGGGATAACGCGTTTTGGTGTTAAAGGAAAGTTGAAACCACGTTTTACCGGTCCTTATGAAATTCTTGAAGAAGTTGGACCCGTAGCCTATCGATTAGCGCTACCGCCAAACCTTGGGAACGAACACAACGTCTTTCATGTGTCGCAGTTGCGGAAGTATGTGTTCGACCCGAAATACGCGATTCACTATGAGGAAGTTGCTTTGAATCCAGATTTGAGTTACGAGGAGCGACCTCAGATGATCTTGGACCGTAAAGTTCAAATCTTGAGGAACAAATCTATTGCTAGCGTGAAAGTACTTTGGAGAAACCACGAATACGAGGAAACCACGTGGGAGCTCGAGGATAAGATGATGGAACTGTACCCGGAACTCTTTCCATGAAGGTACGAAATTTCGGGACCACAAGAGCTTGAAATACTTTTTCGAGCAGAAGGACTTAAAGATGAGACAACGTAGATGACTCGAACTAGGGAAGGACTACGATTGTGGTATCAGTTACCACCCCGGCAAAGCAAATGTGGTGGCAGATGCTTTGAGCCGAAAAGACCATTCGCAACTAGCTTCCCTGACGGAAGAAGAAAGTTTGATACGAGAATTTAGTAAATTGCGATTAGAAGTGATAAGGGCACCTGAAACGGTGGAAGGACGAATCGCCACCTTATTGGTGGAACCAGATTTGTAAACAAGAATCGTTGCAGCGCAACGAATGGATGCGAAACTCGAAGAGATTCGAGTGGAAGTGAGAACGGGCAAATCGGGAAATTTTAGTGAGGAGTCCGATAATGCCCTCATGTTTGAAGGAAGACTATGCGTGCCTGACAACGAGGAACTCAAGAACGAGATCATGAGTGAAGCTCATGAGACTCCATACACTGCTCACCCTGGAAGCACGAAGATGTACCAAGACTTGAAGAAGTCATTTTGGTGGAATGGCATGAAGAGGGATATCGTGGCATTTGTGGAGCATTGCTTAGCCTGCCAACAGGTGAAGGCCTTACATCAACGACCGTACAGAAAATTACAACCGTTGGAAGTACCAGAGTGGAAGTGGGATCACATCACCATGGATTTCGTGACGGCCTTGCCAAAGACTCTCAAAGGAAACACCGCCATTTGGGTGTTTGTAGACCGACTCACCAAATGTGCACATTTCCTACCGATTCCGATAACTCATGGATCGGACAGACTAGCGCGTATCTACATGAAAGAAATCGTGCGATTGCATGGAGTCCCGGTGACGATTACGTCTGATCGTGACCCGAAGTTCACTTCAAAATTTTGGATTAGTCTACAGCGCGAGCTTGGAACACGATTGAACTTTAGCACGGCGTTTCACCCGCAGTCCGATGGGCAATCCGAGAGGACGATACAAACTCTCGAGGATATGCTAAGAGCCGTAGTGCTCGACCGAGGCGGAAGTTGGGAGACCGCACTACCGCTAATTGAATTTGCTTACAACAACAGTTTCCAAGCAACGATTAACATGGCGCCGTATGAAGCCTTATATGGAAGAAGGTGTAGATCACCGCTCTACTGGGATGAAGTTGGCGAACGAAGGGTACTTGGACCCGACGCAGTCGAGTAGATGATTGAAATTGTTCGACAAATCCGTGTGAGAATGAAAGAAGCCCAAGACAGACAAAAGTCTTACGCTGATGTCCGACGGACCGACTTGCAATTTCAAACCGGCGACATGGTTTTTCTCAAGGTATCCCCGTCGAAAGGGATAACGCGTTTTGGTGTTAAAGGAAAGTTGAAACCACGTTTTACCGGTCCTTATGAAATTCTTGAAGAAGTTGGACCCGTAGCCTATCGATTAGCGCTACCGCCAAACCTTGGGAACGAACACAACGTCTTTCATGTGTCGCAGTTGCGGAAGTACGTGTTCGACCCGAAACACGCGATTCACTATGAGGAACTCGCTTTGAATCCAGATTTGAGTTACGAGGAGCGACCTCAGATGATCTTGGACCGTAAAGTTCAAATCTTGAGGAACAAATCTATTGCTAGCGTGAAAGTACTTTGGAGAAACCACGAATACGAGGAAACCACGTGGGAGCTCGAGGATAAGATGATGGAACTGTACCCGGAACTCTTTCCGTGAAGGTACCAAATTTCGGGACCACAAGAGCTTGAAATACTTTTTCGAGCAGAAGGACTTAAAGATGAGACAACGAAGATGACTCGAACTAGTGAAGGACTACGATTGTGGTATCAGTTACCACCCCGGCAAAGCAAATGTGGTGGCAGATGCTTTGAGCCGAAAAGACCATTCGCAACTAGCTTCCCTGACGGAAGAAGAAAGTTTGATACGAGAGTTTAGTAAATTGCGATTAGAAGTGATAAGGGCACCTGAAACGGTGGAAGGACGAATCGCCACCTTAGTGGTGGAACCAGATTTTAAAACAAGAATCGTTGCAGCGCAACGAATGGATGCGAAACTCGAAGAGATTCGAGTGGAAGTGAGAACGGGCAAATCGGGAAATTTTAGTGAGGAGTCCGATAATGCCCTCATGTTTGAAGGAAGACTATGCGTGCCTGACAACGAGGAACTCAAGAACGAGATCATGAGTGAAGCTCATGAGACTCCATACACTGCTCACCCTGGAAGCACGAAGATGTACCAAGACTTGAAGAAGTCATTTTGGTGGAATGGCATGAAGAGGGATATCGTGGCATTTGTGGAGCATTGCTTAACCTGCCAACAGGTGAAGGCCTTACATCAACGACCGTACAGAAAATTACAACCGTTGGAAGTACCAGAGTGGAAGTGGGATCACATCACCATGGATTTCGTGACGGCCTTGCCAAAGACTCTCAAAGGAAACACCGCCATTTGGGTGATTGTAGACCGACTCACCAAATGTGCGCATTTCCTACCGATTCCGATAACTCATGGATCGGACAGACTAGCGCGTATCTACATGAAAGAAATCGTGCGATTGCATGGAGTCCCAGTGACGATTACGTCTGATCGTGACCCGAAGTTCACTTCAAAATTTTGGATTAGTCTACAGCGCGAGCTTGGAACACGATTGAACTTTAGCACGGCGTTTCACCCGCAGTCCGATGGGCAATCCGAGAGGACGATACAAACTCTCGAGGATATGCTAAGAGCCGTAGTGCTCGACCGAGGCGGAAGTTGGGAGACCGCACTACCGCTAATTGAATTTGCTTACAACAACAGTTTCCAAGCAACGATTAACATGGCGCCGTATGAAGCCTTATATGGAAGAAGGTGTAGATCACCGCTCTACTGGGATGAAGTTGGCGAACGAAGGGTACTTGGACCCGACGCAGTCGAGTAGATGATTGAAATTGTTCGACAAATCCGTGTGAGAATGAAAGAAGCCCAAGACAGACAAAAGTCTTACGCTGATGTCCGACGGACCGACTTGCAATTTCAAACCGGCGACATGGTTTTTCTCAAGGTATCCCCGTCGAAAGGGATAACGCGTTTTGGTGTTAAAGGAAAGTTGAAACCACGTTTTACCGGTCCTTATGAAATTCTTGAAGAAGTTGGACCCGTAGCCTATCGATTAGCGCTACCGCCAAACCTTGGGAACGAACACAACGTCTTTCATGTGTCGCAGTTGCGGAAGTACGTGTTCGACCCGAAACACGCGATTCACTATGAGGAACTCGCTTTGAATCCAGATTTGAGTTACGAGGAGCGACCTCAGATGATCTTGGACCGTAAAGTTCAAATCTTGAGGAACAAATCTATTGCTAGCGTGAAAGTACTTTGGAGAAACCACGAATACGAGGAAACCACGTGGGAGCTCGAGGATAAGATGATGGAACTGTACCCGGAACTCTTTCCGTGAAGGTACCAAATTTCGGGACCACAAGAGCTTGAAATACTTTTTCGAGCAGAAGGACTTAAAGATGAGACAACGAAGATGACTCGAACTAGTGAAGGACTACGATTGTGGTATCAGTTACCACCCCGGCAAAGCAAATGTGGTGGCAGATGCTTTGAGCCGAAAAGACCATTCGCAACTAGCTTCCCTGACGGAAGAAGAAAGTTTGATACGAGAGTTTAGTAAATTGCGATTAGAAGTGATAAGGGCACCTGAAACGGTGGAAGGACGAATCGCCACCTTAGTGGTGGAACCAGATTTGAAAACAAGAATCGTTGCAGCGCAACGAATGGATGCGAAACTCGAAGAGATTCGAGTGGAAGTGAGAACGGGCAAATCGGGAAATTTTAGTGAGGAGTCCGATAATGCCCTCATGTTTGAAGGAAGACTATGCGTGCCTGACAACGAGGAACTCAAGAACGAGATCATGAGTGAAGCTCATGAGACTCCATACACTGCTCACCCTGGAAGCACGAAGATGTACCAAGACTTGAAGAAGTCATTTTGGTGGAATGGCATGAAGAGGGATATCGTGGCATTTGTGGAGCATTGCTTAACCTGCCAACAGGTGAAGGCCTTACATCAACGACCGTACAGAAAATTACAACCGTTGGAAGTACCAGAGTGGAAGTGGGATCACATCACCATGGATTTCGTGACGGCCTTGCCAAAGACTCTCAAAGGAAACACCGCCATTTGGGTGATTGTAGACCGACTCACCAAATGTGCGCATTTCCTACCGATTCCGATAACTCATGGATCGGACAGACTAGCGCGTATCTACATGAAAGAAATCGTGCGATTGCATGGAGTCCCAGTGACGATTACGTCTGATCGTGACCCGAAGTTCACTTCAAAATTTTGGATTAGTCTACAGCGCGAGCTTGGAACACGATTGAACTTTAGCACGGCGTTTCACCCGCAGTCCGATGGGCAATCCGAGAGGACGATACAAACTCTCGAGGATATGCTAAGAGCCGTAGTGCTCGACCGAGGCGGAAGTTGGGAGACCGCACTACCGCTAATTGAATTTGCTTACAACAACAGTTTCCAAGCAACGATTAACATGGCGCCGTATGAAGCCTTATATGGAAGAAGGTGTAGATCACCGCTCTACTGGGATGAAGTTGGCGAACGAAGGGTACTTGGACCCGACGCAGTCGAGTAGATGATTGAAATTGTTCGACAAATCCGTGTGAGAATGAAAGAAGCCCAAGACAGACAAAAGTCTTACGCTGATGTCCGACGGACCGACTTGCAATTTCAAACCGGCGACATGGTTTTTCTCAAGGTATCCCCGTCGAAAGGGATAACGCGTTTTGGTGTTAAAGGAAAGTTGAAACCACGTTTTACCGGTCCTTATGAAATTCTTGAAGAAGTTGGACCCGTAGCCTATCGATTAGCGCTACCGCCAAACCTTGGGAACGAACACAACGTCTTTCATGTGTCGCAGTTGCGGAAGTACGTGTTCGACCCGAAACACGCGATTCACTATGAGGAACTCGCTTTGAATCCAGATTTGAGTTACGAGGAGCGACCTCAGATGATCTTGGACCGTAAAGTTCAAATCTTGAGGAACAAATCTATTGCTAGCGTGAAAGTACTTTGGAGAAACCACGAATACGAGGAAACCACGTGGGAGCTCGAGGATAAGATGATGGAACTGTACCCGGAACTCTTTCCGTGAAGGTACCAAATTTCGGGACCACAAGAGCTTGAAATACTTTTTCGAGCAGAAGGACTTAAAGATGAGACAACGAAGATGACTCGAACTAGTGAAGGACTACGATTGTGGTATCAGTTACCACCCCGGCAAAGCAAATGTGGTGGCAGATGCTTTGAGCCGAAAAGACCATTCGCAACTAGCTTCCCTGACGGAAGAAGAAAGTTTGATACGAGAGTTTAGTAAATTGCGATTAGAAGTGATAAGGGCACCTGAAACGGTGGAAGGACGAATCGCCACCTTAGTGGTGGAACCAGATTTGAAAACAAGAATCGTTGCAGCGCAACGAATGGATGCGAAACTCGAAGAGATTCGAGTGGAAGTGAGAACGGGCAAATCGGGAAATTTTAGTGAGGAGTCCGATAATGCCCTCATGTTTGAAGGAAGACTATGCGTGCCTGACAACGAGGAACTCAAGAACGAGATCATGAGTGAAGCTCATGAGACTCCATACACTGCTCACCCTGGAAGCACGAAGATGTACCAAGACTTGAAGAAGTCATTTTGGTGGAATGGCATGAAGAGGGATATCGTGGCATTTGTGGAGCATTGCTTAACCTGCCAACAGGTGAAGGCCTTACATCAACGACCGTACAGAAAATTACAACCGTTGGAAGTACCAGAGTGGAAGTGGGATCACATCACCATGGATTTCGTGACGGCCTTGCCAAAGACTCTCAAAGGAAACACCGCCATTTGGGTGATTGTAGACCGACTCACCAAATGTGCGCATTTCCTACCGATTCCGATAACTCATGGATCGGACAGACTAGCGCGTATCTACATGAAAGAAATCGTGCGATTGCATGGAGTCCCAGTGACGATTACGTCTGATCGTGACCCGAAGTTCACTTCAAAATTTTGGATTAGTCTACAGCGCGAGCTTGGAACACGATTGAACTTTAGCACGGCGTTTCACCCGCAGTCCGATGGGCAATCCGAGAGGACGATACAAACTCTCGAGGATATGCTAAGAGCCGTAGTGCTCGACCGAGGCGGAAGTTGGGAGACCGCACTACCGCTAATTGAATTTGCTTACAACAACAGTTTCCAAGCAACGATTAACATGGCGCCGTATGAAGCCTTATATGGAAGAAGGTGTAGATCACCGCTCTACTGGGATGAAGTTAGCGAACGAAGGGTACTTGGACCCGACGCAGTCGAGTAGATGATTGAAATTGTTCGACAAATCCGTGTGAGAATGAAAGAAGCCCAAGACAGACAAAAGTCTTACGCTGATGTCCGACGGACCGACTTGCAATTTCAAACCGGCGACATGGTTTTTCTCAAGGTATCCCCGTCGAAAGGGATAACGCGTTTTGGTGTTAAAGGAAAGTTGAAACCACGTTTTACCGGTCCTTATGAAATTCTTGAAGAAGTTGGACCCGTAGCCTATCGATTAGTGCTACCGCCAAACCTTGGGAACGAACACAACGTCTTTCATGTGTCGCAGTTGCGGAAGTACGTGTTCGACCCGAAACACGCGATTCACTATGAGGAACTCGCTTTGAATCCAGATTTGAGTTACGAGGAGCGACCTCAGATGATCTTGGACCGTAAAGTTCAAATCTTGAGGAACAAATCTATTGCTAGCGTGAAAGTACTTTGGAGAAACCACGAATACGAGGAAACCACGTGGGAGCTCGAGGATAAGATGATGGAACTGTACCCGGAACTCTTTCCGTGAAGGTACCAAATTTCGGGACCACAAGAGCTTGAAATACTTTTTCGAGCAGAAGGACTTAAAGATGAGACAACGAAGATGACTCGAACTAGTGAAGGACTACGATTGTGGTATCAGTTACCACCCCGGCAAAGCAAATGTGGTGGCAGATGCTTTGAGCCGAAAAGACCATTCGCAACTAGCTTCCCTGACGGAAGAAGAAAGTTTGATACGAGAGTTTAGTAAATTGCGATTAGAAGTGATAAGGGCACCTGAAACGGTGGAAGGACGAATCGCCACCTTATTGGTGGAACCAGATTTGTAAACAAGAATCGTTGCAGCGCAACGAATGGATGCGAAACTCGAAGAGATTCGAGTGGAAGTGAGAACGGGCAAATCGGGAAATTTTAGTGAGGAGTCCGATAATGCCCTCATGTTTGAAGGAAGACTATGCGTGCCTGACAACGAGGAACTCAAGAACGAGATCATGAGTGAAGCTCATGAAACTCCATACACTGCTCACCCTGGAAGCACGAAGATGTACCAAGACTTGAAGAAGTCATTTTGGTGGAATGGCATGAAGAGGGATATCGTGGCATTTGTGGAGCATTGCTTAGCCTGCCAACAGGTGAAGGCCTTACATCAACGACCGTACAGAAAATTACAACCGTTGGAAGTACCGAGTGGAAGTGGGATCACATCACCATGGATTTCGTGACGGCCTTGCCAAAGACTCTCAAAGGAAACACCGCCATTTGGGTGTTTGTAGACCGACTCACCAAATGTGCACATTTCCTACCGATTCCGATAACTCATGGATCGGACAGACTAGCGCGTATCTACATGAAAGAAATCGTGCGATTGCATGGAGTCCCGGTGACGATTACGTCTGATCGTGACCCGAAGTTCACTTCAAAATTTTGGATTAGTCTACAGCGCGAGCTTGGAACACGATTGAACTTTAGCACAGCGTTTCACCCGCAGTCCGATGGGCAATCCGAGAGGACGATACAAACTCTCGAGGATATGCTAAGAGCCGTAGTGCTCGACCGAGGCGGAAGTTGGGAGACCGCACTACCGCTAATTGAATTTGCTTACAACAACAGTTTCCAAGCAACGATTAACATGGCGCCGTATGAAGCCTTATATGGAAGAAGGTGTAGATCACCACTCTACTGGGATGAAGTTGGCGAACGAAGGGTACTTGGACCCGACGCAGTCGAGTAGATGATTGAAATTTTTCGACAAATCCGTGTGAGAATGAAAGAAGCCCAAGACAGACAAAAGTCTTACGCTGATGTCCGACGGACCGACTTGCAATTTCAAACCGGCGACAAGGTTTTTCTCAAGGTATCCCCGTCGAAAGGGATAACGCGTTTTGGTGTTAAAGGAAAGTTGAAACCACGTTTTACCGGTCCTTATGAAATTCTTGAAGAAGTTGGACCCGTAGCCTATCGATTAGCGCTACCGCCAAACCTTGGGAACGAACACAACGTCTTTCATGTGTCGCAGTTGCGGAAGTACGTGTTCGACCCGAAACACGCGATTCACTATGAGGAACTCGCTTTGAATCCAGATTTGAGTTACGAGGAGCGACCTCAGATGATCTTGGACCGTAAAGTTCAAATCTTGAGGAACAAATCTATTGCTAGCGTGAAAGTACTTTGGAGAAACCACGAATACGAGGAAACCACGTGGGAGCTCGAGGATAAGATGATGGAACTGTACCCGGAACTCTTTCCGTGAAGGTACCAAATTTCGGGACCACAAGAGCTTGAAATACTTTTTCGAGCAGAAGGACTTAAAGATGAGACAACGAAGATGACTCGAACTAGTGAAGGACTACGATTGTGGTATCAGTTACCACCCCGGCAAAGCAAATGTGGTGGCAGATGCTTTGAGCCGAAAAGACCATTCGCAACTAGCTTCCCTGACGGAAGAAGAAAGTTTGATACGAGAGTTTAGTAAATTGCGATTAGAAGTGATAAGGGCACCTGAAACGGTGGAAGGACGAATCGCCACCTTATTGGTGGAACCAGATTTGTAAACAAGAATCGTTGCAGCGCAACGAATGGATGCGAAACTCGAAGAGATTCGAGTGGAAGTGAGAACGGGCAAATCGGGAAATTTTAGTGAGGAGTCCGATAATGCCCTCATGTTTGAAGGAAGACTATGCGTGCCTGACAACGAGGAACTCAAGAACGAGATCATGAGTGAAGCTCATGAGACTCCATACACTGCTCACCCTGGAAGCACGAAGATGTACCAAGACTTGAAGAAGTCATTTTGGTGGAATGGCATGAAGAGGGATATCGTGGCATTTGTGGAGCATTGCTTAGCATACCAACAGGTGAAGGCCTTACATCAACGACCGTACAGAAAATTACAACCGTTGGAAGTACCAGAGTGGAAGTGGGATCACATCACCATGGATTTCGTGACGGCCTTGCCAAAGACTCTCAAAGGAAACACCGCCATTTGGGTGATTGTAGACCGACTCACCAAATGTGCGCATTTCCTACCGATTCCGATAACTCATGGATCGGACAGACTAGCGCGTATCTACATGAAAGAAATCGTGCGATTGCATGGAGTCCCAGTGATGATTACGTCTGATCGTGACCCGAAGTTCACTTCAAAATTTTGGATTAGTCTACAGCGCGAGCTTGGAACACGATTGAACTTTAGCACGGCGTTTCACCCGCAGTCCGATGGGCAATCCGAGAGGACGATACAAACTCTCGAGGATATGCTAAGAGCCGTAGTGCTCGACCGAGGCGGAAGTTGGGAGACCGCACTACCGCTAATTGAATTTGCTTACAACAACAGTTTCCAAGCAACGATTAACATGGCGCCGTATGAAGCCTTATATGGAAGAAGGTGTAGATCACCACTCTACTGGGATGAAGTTGGCGAACGAAGGGTACTTGGACCCGACGCAGTCGAGTAGATGATTGAAATTTTTCGACAAATCCGTGTGAGAATGAAAGAAGCCCAAGACAGACAAAAGTCTTACGCTGATGTCCGACGGACCGACTTGCAATTTCAAACCGGCGACAAGGTTTTTCTCAAGGTATCCCCGTCGAAAGGGATAACGCGTTTTGGTGTTAAAGGAAAGTTGAAACCACGTTTTACCGGTCCTTATGAAATTCTTGAAGAAGTTGGACCCGTAGCCTATCGATTAGCGCTACCGCCAAACCTTGGGAACGAACACAACGTCTTTCATGTGTCGCAGTTGCGGAAGTACGTGTTCGACCCGAAACACGCGATTCACTATGAGGAACTCGCTTTGAATCCAGATTTGAGTTACGAGGAGCGACCTCAGATGATCTTGGACCGTAAAGTTCAAATCTTGAGGAACAAATCTATTGCTAGCGTGAAAGTACTTTGGAGAAACCACGAATACGAGGAAACCACGTGGGAGCTCGAGGATAAGATGATGGAACTGTACCCGGAACTCTTTCCGTGAAGGTACCAAATTTCGGGACCACAAGAGCTTGAAATACTTTTTCGAGCAGAAGGACTTAAAGATGAGACAACGAAGATGACTCGAACTAGTGAAGGACTACGATTGTGGTATCAGTTACCACCCCGGCAAAGCAAATGTGGTGGCAGATGCTTTGAGCCGAAAAGACCATTCGCAACTAGCTTCCCTGACGGAAGAAGAAAGTTTGATACGAGAGTTTAGTAAATTGCGATTAGAAGTGATAAGGGCACCTGAAACGGTGGAAGGACGAATCGCCACCTTAGTGGTGGAACCAGATTTGAAAATAAGAATCGTTGCAGCGCATCGAATGGATGCGAAACTCGAAGAGATTCGAGTGGAAGTGAGAACGGGCAAATCGGGAAATTTTAGTGAGGAGTCCGATAATGCCCTCATGTTTGAAGGAAGACTATGCGTGCCTGACAACGAGGAACTCAAGAACGAGATCATGAGTGAAGCTCATGAGACTCCATACACTGCTCACCCTGGAAGCACGAAGATGTACCAAGACTTGAAGAAGTCATTTTGGTGGAATGGCATGAAGAGGGATATCGTGGCATTTGTGGAGCATTGCTTAGCATACCAACAGGTGAAGGCCTTACATCAACGACCGTACAGAAAATTACAACCGTTGGAAGTACCAGAGTGGAAGTGGGATCACATCACCATGGATTTCGTGACGGCCTTGCCAAAGACTCTCAAAGGAAACACCGCCATTTGGGTGATTGTAGACCGACTCACCAAATGTGCGCATTTCCTACCGATTCCGATAACTCATGGATCGGACAGACTAGCGCGTATCTACATGAAAGAAATCGTGCGATTGCATGGAGTCCCAGTGACGATTACGTCTGATCGTGACCCGAAGTTCACTTCAAAATTTTGGATTAGTCTACAGCGCGAGCTTGGAACACGATTGAACTTTAGCACGGCGTTTCACCCGCAGTCCGATGGGCAATCCGAGAGGACGATACAAACTCTCGAGGATATGCTAAGAGCCGTAGTGCTCGACCGAGGCGGAAGTTGGGAGACCGCACTACCGCTAATTGAATTTGCTTACAACAACAGTTTCCAAGCAACGATTAACATGGCGCCGTATGAAGCCTTATATGGAAGAAGGTGTAGATCACCGCTCTACTGGGATGAAGTTGGCGAACGAAGGGTACTTGGACCCGACGCAGTCGAGTAGATGATTGAAATTGTTCGACAAATCCGTGTGAGAATGAAAGAAGCCCAAGACAGACAAAAGTCTTACGCTGATGTCCGACGGACCGACTTGCAATTTCAAACCGGCGACATGGTTTTTCTCAAGGTATCCCCGTCGAAAGGGATAACGCGTTTTGGTGTTAAAGGAAAGTTGAAACCACGTTTTACCGGTCCTTATGAAATTCTTGAAGAAGTTGGACCCGTAGCCTATCGATTAGCGCTACCGCCAAACCTTGGGAACGAACACAACGTCTTTCATGTGTCGCAGTTGCGGAAGTACGTGTTCGACCCGAAACACGCGATTCACTATGAGGAACTCGCTTTGAATCCAGATTTGAGTTACGAGGAGCGACCTCAGATGATCTTGGACCGTAAAGTTCAAATCTTGAGGAACAAATCTATTGCTAGCGTGAAAGTACTTTGGAGAAACCACGAATACGAGGAAACCACGTGGGAGCTCGAGGATAAGATGATGGAACTGTACCCGGAACTCTTTCCGTGAAGGTACCAAATTTCGGGACCACAAGAGCTTGAAATACTTTTTCGAGCAGAAGGACTTAAAGATGAGACAACGAAGATGACTCGAACTAGTGAAGGACTACGATTGTGGTATCAGTTACCACCCCGGCAAAGCAAATGTGGTGGCAGATGCTTTGAGCCGAAAAGACCATTCGCAACTAGCTTCCCTGACGGAAGAAGAAAGTTTGATACGAGAGTTTAGTAAATTGCGATTAGAAGTGATAAGGGCACCTGAAACGGTGGAAGGACGAATCGCCACCTTAGTGGTGGAACCAGATTTGAAAATAAGAATCGTTGCAGCGCATCGAATGGATGCGAAACTCGGAGAGATTCGAGTGGAAGTGAGAACGGGCAAATCGGGAAATTTTAGTGAGGAGTCCGATAATGCCCTCATGTTTGAAGGAAGACTATGCGAGCCTGACAACGAGGAACTCAAGAACGAGATCATGAGTGAAGCTCATGAGACTCCATACACTGCTCACCCTGGAAGCACGAAGATGTACCAAGACTTGAAGAAGTCATTTTGGTGGAATGGCATGAAGAGGGATATCGTGGCATTTGTGGAGCATTGCTTAGCCTGCCAACAGGTGAAGGCCTTACATCAACGACCGTACAGAAAATTACAACCGTTGGAAGTACCAGAGTGGAAGTGGGATCACATCACCATGGATTTCGTGACGGCCTTGCCAAAGACTCTCAAAGGAAACACCGCCATTTGGGTGATTGTAGACCGACTCACCAAATGTGCGCATTTCCTACCGATTCCGATAACTCATGGATCGGACAGACTAGCGCGTATCTACATGAAAGAAATCGTGCGATTGCATGGAGTCCCAGTGACGATTATGACTGATCGTGACCCGAAGTTCACTTCAAAATTTTGGATTAGTCTACAGCGCGAGCTTGGAACACGATTGAACTTTAGCACGGCGTTTCACCCGCAGTCCGATGGGCAATCCGAGAGGACGATACAAACTCTCGAGGATATGCTAAGAGCCGTAGTGCTCGACCGAGGCGGAAGTTGGGAGACCGCACTACCGCTAATTGAATTTGCTTACAACAACAGTTTCCAAGCAACGATTAACATGGCGCCGTATGAAGCCTTATATGGAAGAAGGTGTAGATCACCGCTCTACTGGGATGAAGTTGGCGAACGAAGGGTACTTGGACCCGACGCAGTCGAGTAGATGATTGAAATTGTTCGACAAATCCGTGTGAGAATGAAAGAAGCCCAAGACAGACAAAAGTCTTACGCTGATGTCCGACGGACCGACTTGCAATTTCAAACCGGCGACAAGGTTTTTCTCAAGGTATCCCCGTCGAAAGGGATAACGCGTTTTGGTGTTAAAGGAAAGTTGAAACCACGTTTTACCGGTCCTTATGAAATTCTTGAAGAAGTTGGACCCGTAGCCTATCGATTAGCGCTACCGCCAAACCTTGGGAACGAACACAACGTCTTTCATGTGTCGCAGTTGCGGAAGTACGTGTTCGACCCGAAACACGCGATTCACTATGAGGAAGTTGCTTTGAATCCAGATTTGAGTTACGAGGAGCGACCTTAGATGATCTTGGACCGTAAAGTTCAAATCTTGAGGAACAAATCTATTGCTAGCATGAAAGTACTTTGGAGAAACCACGAATACGAGGAAACCACGTGGGAGCTCGAGGATAAGATGATGGAACTGTACCCGAAACTCTTTCCATGAAGGTACCAAATTTCGGGACCACAAGAGCTTGAAATACTTTTTCGAGCTGAAGGACTTAAAGATGAGACAACGTAGATGACTCGAACTAGGGAAGGACTACGATTGTGGTATCAGTTACCACCCCGGCAAAGCAAATGTGGTGGCAGATGCTTTGAGCCGAAAAGACCATTCGCAACTAGCTTCCCTGACGGAAGAAGAAAGTTTGATACGAGAATTTAGTAAATTGCGATTAGAAGTGATAAGGGCCCCTGAAACGGTGGAAGGACGAATCGCCACCTTATTGGTGGAACCAGATTTGTAAACAAGAATCGTTGCAGCGCAACGAATGGATGCGAAACTCGAAGAGATTCGAGTGGAAGTGAGAACGGGCAAATCGGGAAATTTTAGTGAGGAGTCCGATAATGCCCTCATGTTTGAAGGAAGACTATGCGTGCCTGACAACGAGGAACTCAAGAACGAGATCATGAGTGAAGCTCATGAAACTCCATACACTGCTCACCCTGGAAGCACGAAGATGTACCAAGACTTGAAGAAGTCATTTTGGTGGAATGGCATGAAGAGGGATATCGTGGCATTTGTGGAGCATTGCTTAGCCTGCCAACAGGTGAAGGCCTTACATCAACGACCGTACAGAAAATTACAACCGTTGGAAGTACCGAGTGGAAGTGGGATCACATCACCATGGATTTCGTGACGGCCTTGCCAAAGACTCTCAAAGGAAACACCGCCATTTGGGTGTTTGTAGACCGACTCACCAAATGTGCACATTTCCTACCGATTCCGATAACTCATGGATCGGACAGACTAGCGCGTATCTACATGAAAGAAATCGTGCGATTGCATGGAGTCCCGGTGACGATTACGTCTGATCGTGACCCGAAGTTCACTTCAAAATTTTGGATTAGTCTACAGCGCGAGCTTGGAACACGATTGAACTTTAGCACAGCGTTTCACCCGCAGTCCGATGGGCAATCCGAGAGGACGATACAAACTCTCGAGGATATGCTAAGAGCCGTAGTGCTCGACCGAGGCGGAAGTTGGGAGACCGCACTACCGCTAATTGAATTTGCTTACAACAACAGTTTCCAAGCAACGATTAACATGGCGCCGTATGAAGCCTTATATGGAAGAAGGTGTAGATCACCACTCTACTGGGATGAAGTTGGCGAACGAAGGGTACTTGGACCCGACGCAGTCGAGTAGATGATTGAAATTTTTCGACAAATCCGTGTGAGAATGAAAGAAGCCCAAGACAGACAAAAGTCTTACGCTGATGTCCGACGGACCGACTTGCAATTTCAAACCGGCGACAAGGTTTTTCTCAAGGTATCCCCGTCGAAAGGGATAACGCGTTTTGGTGTTAAAGGAAAGTTGAAACCACGTTTTACCGGTCCTTATGAAATTCTTGAAGAAGTTGGACCCGTAGCCTATCGATTAGCGCTACCGCCAAACCTTGGGAACGAACACAACGTCTTTCATGTGTCGCAGTTGCGGAAGTACGTGTTCGACCCGAAACACGCGATTCACAATGAGGAACTCGCTTTGAATCCAGATTTGAGTTACGAGGAGCGACCTCAGATGATCTTGGACCGTAAAGTTCAAATCTTGAGGAACAAATCTATTGCTAGCGTGAAAGTACTTTGGAGAAACCACGAATACGAGGAAACCACGTGGGAGCTCGAGGATAAGATGATGGAACTGTACCCGGAACTCTTTCCGTGAAGGTACCAAATTTCGGGACCACAAGAGCTTGAAATACTTTTTCGAGCAGAAGGACTTAAAGATGAGACAACGAAGATGACTCGAACTAGTGAAGGACTACGATTGTGGTATCAGTTACCACCCCGGCAAAGCAAATGTGGTGGCAGATGCTTTGAGCCGAAAATACCATTCGCAACTAGCTTCCCTGACGGAAGAAGAAAGTTTGATACGAGAGTTTAGTAAATTGCGATTAGAAGTGATAAGGGCACCTGAAACGGTGGAAGGACGAATCGCCACCTTATTGGTGGAACCAGATTTGAAAATAAGAATCGTTGCAGCGCATCGAATGGATGCGAAACTCGGAGAGATTCGAGTGGAAGTGAGAACGGGCAAATCGGGAAATTTTAGTGAGGAGTCCGATAATGCCCTCATGTTTGAAGGAAGACTATGCGAGCCTGACAACGAGGAACTCAAGAACGAGATCATGAGTGAAGCTCATGAGACTCCATACACTGCTCACCCTGGAAGCACGAAGATGTACCAAGACTTGAAGAAGTCATTTTGGTGGAATGGCATGAAGAGGGATATCGTGGCATTTGTGGAGCATTGCTTAGCCTGCCAACAGGTGAAGGCCTTACATCAACGACCGTACAGAAAATTACAACCGTTGGAAGTACCAGAGTGGAAGTGGGATCACATCACCATGGATTTCGTGACGGCCTTGCCAAAGACTCTCAAAGGAAACACCGCCATTTGGGTGATTGTAGACCGACTCACCAAATGTGCGCATTTCCTACCGATTCCGATAACTCATGGATCGGACAGACTAGCGCGTATCTACATGAAAGAAATCGTGCGATTGCATGGAGTCCCAGTGACGATTATGACTGATCGTGACCCGAAGTTCACTTCAAAATTTTGGATTAGTCTACAGCGCGAGCTTGGAACACGATTGAACTTTAGCACGGCGTTTCACCCGCAGTCCGATGGGCAATCCGAGAGGACGATACAAACTCTCGAGGATATGCTAAGAGCCGTAGTGCTCGACCGAGGCGGAAGTTGGGAGACCGCACTACCGCTAATTGAATTTGCTTACAACAACAGTTTCCAAGCAACGATTAACATGGCGCCGTATGAAGCCTTATATGGAAGAAGGTGTAGATCACCGCTCTACTGGGATGAAGTTGGCGAACGAAGGGTACTTGGACCCGACGCAGTCGAGTAGATGATTGAAATTGTTCGACAAATCCGTGTGAGAATGAAAGAAGCCCAAGACAGACAAAAGTCTTACGCTGATGTCCGACGGACCGACTTGCAATTTCAAACCGGCGACAAGGTTTTTCTCAAGGTATCCCCGTCGAAAGGGATAACGCGTTTTGGTGTTAAAGGAAAGTTGAAGCCACGTTTTACCGGTCCTTATGAAATTCTTGAAGAAGTTGGACCCGTAGCCTATCGATTAGCGCTACCGCCAAACCTTGGGAACGAACACAACGTCTTTCATGTGTCGCAGTTGCGGAAGTACGTGTTCGACCCGAAACACGCGATTCACTATGAGGAACTCGCTTTGAATCCAGATTTGAGTTACGAGGAGCGACCTCAGATGATCTTGGACCGTAAAGTTCAAATCTTGAGGAACAAATCTATTGCTAGCATGAAAGTACTTTGGAGAAACCACGAATACGAGGAAACCACGTGGGAGCTCGAGGATAAGATGATGGAACTGTACCCGGAACTCTTTCCGTGAAGGTACCAAATTTCGGGACCACAAGAGCTTGAAATACTTTTTCGAGCAGAAGGACTTAAAGATGAGACAACGAAGATGACTCGAACTAGTGAAGGACTACGATTGTGGTATCAGTTACCACCCCGGCAAAGCAAATGTGGTGGCAGATGCTTTGAGCCGAAAAGACCATTCGCAACTAGCTTCCCTGACGGAAGAAGAAAGTTTGATACGAGAGTTTAGTAAATTGCGATTAGAAGTGATAAGGGCACCTGAAACGGTGGAAGGACGAATCGCCACCTTAGTGGTGGAACCAGATTTGAAAATAAGAATCGTTGCAGCGCATCGAATGGATGCGAAACTCGGAGAGATTCGAGTGGAAGTGAGAACGGGCAAATCGGGAAATTTTAGTGAGGAGTCCGATAATGCCCTCATGTTTGAAGGAAGACTATGCGAGCCTGACAACGAGGAACTCAAGAACGAGATCATGAGTGAAGCTCATGAGACTCCATACACTGCTCACCCTGGAAGCACGAAGATGTACCAAGACTTGAAGAAGTCATTTTGGTGGAATGGCATGAAGAGGGATATCGTGGCATTTGTGGAGCATTGCTTAGCCTGCCAACAGGTGAAGGCCTTACATCAACGACCGTACAGAAAATTACAACCGTTGGAAGTACCAGAGTGGAAGTGGGATCACATCACCATGGATTTCGTGACGGCCTTGCCAAAGACTCTCAAAGGAAACACCGCCATTTGGGTGATTGTAGACCGACTCACCAAATGTGCGCATTTCCTACCGATTCCGATAACTCATGGATCGGACAGACTAGCGCGTATCTACATGAAAGAAATCGTGCGATTGCATGGAGTCCCAGTGACGATTACGTCTGATCGTGACCCGAAGTTCACTTCAAAATTTTGGATTAGTCTACAGCGCGAGCTTGGAACACGATTGAACTTTAGCACGGCGTTTCACCCGCAGTCCGATGGGCAATCCGAGAGGACGATACAAACTCTCGAGGATATGCTAAGAGCCGTAGTGCTCGACCGAGGCGGAAGTTGGGAGACCGCACTACCGCTAATTGAATTTGCTTACAACAACAGTTTCCAAGCAACGATTAACATGGCGCCGTATGAAGCCTTATATGGAAGAAGGTGTAGATCACCGCTCTACTGGGATGAAGTTGGCGAACGAAGGGTACTTGGACCCGACGCAGTCGAGTAGATGATTGAAATTGTTCGACAAATCCGTGTGAGAATGAAAGAAGCCCAAGACAGACAAAAGTCTTACGCTGATGTCCGACGGACCGACTTGCAATTTCAAACCGGCGACAAGGTTTTTCTCAAGGTATCCCCGTCGAAAGGGATAACGCGTTTTGGTGTTAAAGGAAAGTTGAAGCCACGTTTTACCGGTCCTTATGAAATTCTTGAAGAAGTTGGACCCGTAGCCTATCGATTAGCGCTACCGCCAAACCTTGGGAACGAACACAACGTCTTTCATGTGTCGCAGTTGCGGAAGTACGTGTTCGACCCGAAACACGCGATTCACAATGAGGAATTCGCTTTGAATCCAGATTTGAGTTACGAGGAGCGACCTCAGATGATCTTGGACCGTAAAGTTCAAATCTTGAGGAACAAATCTATTGCTAGCGTGAAAGTACTTTGGAGAAACCACGAATACGAGGAAACCACGTGGGAGCTCGAGGATAAGATGATGGAACTGTACCCGGAACTCTTTCCGTGAAGGTACCAAATTTCGGGACCACAAGAGCTTGAAATACTTTTTCGAGCAGAAGGACTTAAAGATGAGACAACGAAGATGACTCGAACTAGTGAAGGACTACGATTGTGGTATCAGTTACCACCCCGGCAAAGCAAATGTGGTGGCAGATGCTTTGAGCCGAAAAGACCATTCGCAACTAGCTTCCCTGACGGAAGAAGAAAGTTTGATACGAGAGTTTAGTAAATTGCGATTAGAAGTGATAAGGGCACCTGAAACGGTGGAAGGACGAATCGCCACCTTAGTGGTGGAACCAGATTTGAAAACAAGAATCGTTGCAGCGCAACGAATGGATGCGAAACTCGAAGAGATTCGAGTGGAAGTGAGAACGGGCAAATCGTGAAATTTTAGTGAGGAGTCCGATAATGCCCTCATGTTTGAAGGAAGACTATGCGAGCCTGACAACGAGGAACTCAAGAACGAGATCATGAGTGAAGCTCATGAGACTCCATACACTGCTCACCCTGGAAGCACGAAGATGTACCAAGACTTGAAGAAGTCATTTTGGTGGAATGGCATGAAGAGGGATATCGTGGCATTTGTGGAGCATTGCTTAGCCTGCCAACAGGTGAAGGCCTTACATCAACGACCGTACAGAAAATTACAACCGTTGGAAGTACCACAGTGGAAGTGGGATCACATCGCCATGGATTTCGTGACGGCCTTGCCAAAGACTCTCAAAGGAAACACCGCCATTTGGGTGATTGTAGACCGACTCACCAAATGTGCGTATTTCCTACCGATTCCGATAACTCATGGATCGGACAGACTAGCGCGTATCTACATGAAAGAAATCGTGCGATTGCATGGAGTCCCAGTGACGATTACGTCTGATCGTGACCCGAAGTTCACTTCAAAATTTTGGATTAGTCTACAGCGCGAGCTTGGAACACGATTGAACTTTAGCACGGCGTTTCACCCGCAGTCCGATGGGCAATCCGAGAGGACGATACAAACTCTCGAGGATATGCTAAGAGCCGTAGTGCTCGACCGAGGCGGAAGTTGGGAGACCGCACTACCGCTAATTGAATTTGCTTACAACAACAGTTTCCAAGCAACGATTAACATGGCGCCGTATGAAGCCTTATATGGAAGAAGGTGTAGATCACCGCTCTACTGGGATGAAGTTGGCGAACGAAGGGTACTTGGACCCGACGCAGTCGAGTAGATGATTGAAATTGTTCGACAAATCCGTGTGAGAATGAAAGAAGCCCAAGACAGACAAAAGTCTTACGCTGATGTCCGACGGACCGACTTGCAATTTCAAACCGGCGACAAGGTTTTTCTCAAGGTATCCCCGTCGAAAGGGATAACGCGTTTTGGTGTTAAAGGAAAGTTGAAACCACGTTTTACCGGTCCTTATGAAATTCTTGAAGAAGTTGGACCCGTAGCCTATCGATTAGCGCTACCGCCAAACCTTGGGAACGAACACAACGTCTTTCATGTGTCGCAGTTGCGGAAGTACGTGTTCGACCCGAAACACGCGATTCACTATGAGGAATTCGCTTTGAATCCAGATTTGAGTTACGAGGAGCGACCTCAGATGATCTTGGACCGTAAAGTTCAAATCTTGAGGAACAAATCTATTGCTAGCGTGAAAGTACTTTGGAGAAACCACGAATACGAGGAAACCACGTGGGAGCTCGAGGATAAGATGATGGAACTGTACCCGGAACTCTTTCCGTGAAGGTACCAAATTTCGGGACCACAAGAGCTTGAAATACTTTTTCGAGCAGAAGGACTTAAAGATGAGACAACGAAGATGACTCGAACTAGTGAAGGACTACGATTGTGGTATCAGTTACCACCCCGGCAAAGCAAATATGGTGGCAGATGCTTTGAGCCGAAAAGACCATTCGCAACTAGCTTCCCTGACGGAAGAAGAAAGTTTGATACGAGAGTTTAGTAAATTGCGATTAGAAGTGATAAGGGCACCTGAAACGGTGGAAGGACGAATCGCCACCTTAGTGGTGGAACCAGATTTGAAAACAAGAATCGTTGCAGCGCAACGAATGGATGCGAAACTCGAAGAGATTCGAGTGGAAGTGAGAACGGGCAAATCGGGAAATTTTAGTGAGGAGTCCGATAATGCCCTCATGTTTGAAGGAAGACTATGCGTGCCTGACAACGAGGAACTCAAGAACGAGATCATGAGTGAAGCTCATGAGACTCCATACACTGCTCACCCTGGAAGCACGAAGATGTACCAAGACTTGAAGAAGTCATTTTGGTGGAATGGCATGAAGAGGGATATCGTGGCATTTGTGGAGCATTGCTTAGCCTGCCAACAGGTGAAGGCCTTACATCAACGACCGTACAGAAAATTACAACCGTTGGAAGTACCACAGTGGAAGTGGGATCACATCGCCATGGATTTCGTGACGGCCTTGCCAAAGACTCTCAAAGGAAACACCGCCATTTGGGTGATTGTAGACCGACTCACCAAATGTGCGTATTTCCTACCGATTCCGATAACTCATGGATCGGACAGACTAGCGCGTATCTACATGAAAGAAATCGTGCGATTGCATGGAGTCCCAGTGACGATTACGTCTGATCGTGACCCGAAGTTCACTTCAAAATTTTGGATTAGTCTACAGCGCGAGCTTGGAACACGATTGAACTTTAGCACGGCGTTTCACCCGCAGTCCGATGGGCAATCCGAGAGGACGATACAAACTCTCGAGGATATGCTAAGAGCCGTAGTGCTCGACCGAGGCGGAAGTTGGGAGACCGCACTACCGCTAATTGAATTTGCTTACAACAACAGTTTCCAAGCAACGATTAACATGGCGCCGTATGAAGCCTTATATGGAAGAAGGTGTAGATCACCGCTCTACTGGGATGAAGTTGGCGAACGAAGGGTACTTGGACCCGACGCAGTCGAGTAGATGATTGAAATTGTTCGACAAATCCGTGTGAGAATGAAAGAAGCCCAAGACAGACAAAAGTCTTACGCTGATGTCCGACGGACCGACTTGCAATTTCAAACCGGCGACAAGGTTTTTCTCAAGGTATCCCCGTCGAAAGGGATAACGCGTTTTGGTGTTAAAGGAAAGTTGAAACCACGTTTTACCGGTCCTTATGAAATTCTTGAAGAAGTTGGACCCGTAGCCTATCGATTAGCGCTACCGCCAAACCTTGGGAACGAACACAACGTCTTTCATGTGTCGCAGTTGCGGAAGTACGTGTTCGACCCGAAACACGCGATTCACTATGAGGAATTCGCTTTGAATCCAGATTTGAGTTACGAGGAGCGACCTCAGATGATCTTGGACCGTAAAGTTCAAATCTTGAGGAACAAATCTATTGCTAGCGTGAAAGTACTTTGGAGAAACCACGAATACGAGGAAACCACGTGGGAGCTCGAGGATAAGATGATGGAACTGTACCCGGAACTCTTTCCGTGAAGGTACCAAATTTCGGGACCACAAGAGCTTGAAATACTTTTTCGAGCAGAAGGACTTAAAGATGAGACAACGAAGATGACTCGAACTAGTGAAGGACTACGATTGTGGTATCAGTTACCACCCCGGCAAAGCAAATATGGTGGCAGATGCTTTGAGCCGAAAAGACCATTCGCAACTAGCTTCCCTGACGGAAGAAGAAAGTTTGATACGAGAGTTTAGTAAATTGCGATTAGAAGTGATAAGGGCACCTGAAACGGTGGAAGGACGAATCGCCACCTTAGTGGTGGAACCAGATTTGAAAACAAGAATCGTTGCAGCGCAACGAATGGATGCGAAACTCGAAGAGATTCGAGTGGAAGTGAGAACGGGCAAATCGGGAAATTTTAGTGAGGAGTCCGATAATGCCCTCATGTTTGAAGGAAGACTATGCGTGCCTGACAACGAGGAACTCAAGAACGAGATCATGAGTGAAGCTCATGAGACTCCATACACTGCTCACCCTGGAAGCACGAAGATGTACCAAGACTTGAAGAAGTCATTTTGGTGGAATGGCATGAAGAGGGATATCGTGGCATTTGTGGAGCATTGCTTAGCCTGCCAACAGGTGAAGGCCTTACATCAACGACCGTACAGAAAATTACAACCGTTGGAAGTACCACAGTGGAAGTGGGATCACATCGCCATGGATTTCGTGACGGCCTTGCCAAAGACTCTCAAAGGAAACACCGCCATTTGGGTGATTGTAGACCGACTCACCAAATGTGCGTATTTCCTACCGATTCCGATAACTCATGGATCGGACAGACTAGCGCGTATCTACATGAAAGAAATCGTGCGATTGCATGGAGTCCCAGTGACGATTACGTCTGATCGTGACCCGAAGTTCACTTCAAAATTTTGGATTAGTCTACAGCGCGAGCTTGGAACACGATTGAACTTTAGCACGGCGTTTCACCCGCAGTCCGATGGGCAATCCGAGAGGACGATACAAACTCTCGAGGATATGCTAAGAGCCGTAGTGCTCGACCGAGGCGGAAGTTGGGAGACCGCACTACCGCTAATTGAATTTGCTTACAACAACAGTTTCCAAGCAACGATTAACATGGCGCCGTATGAAGCCTTATATGGAAGAAGGTGTAGATCACCGCTCTACTGGGATGAAGTTGGCGAACGAAGGGTACTTGGACCCGACGCAGTCGAGTAGATGATTGAAATTGTTCGACAAATCCGTGTGAGAATGAAAGAAGCCCAAGACAGACAAAAGTCTTACGCTGATGTCCGACGGACCGACTTGCAATTTCAAACCGGCGACAAGGTTTTTCTCAAGGTATCCCCGTCGAAAGGGATAACGCGTTTTGGTGTTAAAGGAAAGTTGAAACCACGTTTTACCGGTCCTTATGAAATTCTTGAAGAAGTTGGACCCGTAGCCTATCGATTAGCGCTACCGCCAAACCTTGGGAACGAACACAACGTCTTTCATGTGTCGCAGTTGCGGAAGTACGTGTTCGACCCGAAACACGCGATTCACTATGAGGAATTCGCTTTGAATCCAGATTTGAGTTACGAGGAGCGACCTCAGATGATCTTGGACCGTAAAGTTCAAATCTTGAGGAACAAATCTATTGCTAGCGTGAAAGTACTTTGGAGAAACCACGAATACGAGGAAACCACGTGGGAGCTCGAGGATAAGATGATGGAACTGTACCCGGAACTCTTTCCGTGAAGGTACCAAATTTCGGGACCACAAGAGCTTGAAATACTTTTTCGAGCAGAAGGACTTAAAGATGAGACAACGAAGATGACTCGAACTAGTGAAGGACTACGATTGTGGTATCAGTTACCACCCCGGCAAAGCAAATATGGTGGCAGATGCTTTGAGCCGAAAAGACCATTCGCAACTAGCTTCCCTGACGGAAGAAGAAAGTTTGATACGAGAGTTTAGTAAATTGCGATTAGAAGTGATAAGGGCACCTGAAACGGTGGAAGGACGAATCGCCACCTTAGTGGTGGAACCAGATTTGAAAACAAGAATCGTTGCAGCGCAACGAATGGATGCGAAACTCGAAGAGATTCGAGTGGAAGTGAGAACGGGCAAATCGGGAAATTTTAGTGAGGAGTCCGATAATGCCCTCATGTTTGAAGGAAGACTATGCGTGCCTGACAACGAGGAACTCAAGAACGAGATCATGAGTGAAGCTCATGAGACTCCATACACTGCTCACCCTGGAAGCACGAAGATGTACCAAGACTTGAAGAAGTCATTTTGGTGGAATGGCATGAAGAGGGATATCGTGGCATTTGTGGAGCATTGCTTAGCCTGCCAACAGGTGAAGGCCTTACATCAACGACCGTACAGAAAATTACAACCGTTGGAAGTACCACAGTGGAAGTGGGATCACATCGCCATGGATTTCGTGACGGCCTTGCCAAAGACTCTCAAAGGAAACACCGCCATTTGGGTGATTGTAGACCGACTCACCAAATGTGCGTATTTCCTACCGATTCCGATAACTCATGGATCGGACAGACTAGCGCGTATCTACATGAAAGAAATCGTGCGATTGCATGGAGTCCCAGTGACGATTACGTCTGATCGTGACCCGAAGTTCACTTCAAAATTTTGGATTAGTCTACAGCGCGAGCTTGGAACACGATTGAACTTTAGCACGGCGTTTCACCCGCAGTCCGATGGGCAATCCGAGAGGACGATACAAACTCTCGAGGATATGCTAAGAGCCGTAGTGCTCGACCGAGGCGGAAGTTGGGAGACCGCACTACCGCTAATTGAATTTGCTTACAACAACAGTTTCCAAGCAACGATTAACATGGCGCCGTATGAAGCCTTATATGGAAGAAGGTGTAGATCACCGCTCTACTGGGATGAAGTTGGCGAACGAAGGGTACTTGGACCCGACGCAGTCGAGTAGATGATTGAAATTGTTCGACAAATCCGTGTGAGAATGAAAGAAGCCCAAGACAGACAAAAGTCTTACGCTGATGTCCGACGGACCGACTTGCAATTTCAAACCGGCGACAAGGTTTTTCTCAAGGTATCCCCGTCGAAAGGGATAACGCGTTTTGGTGTTAAAGGAAAGTTGAAACCACGTTTTACCGGTCCTTATGAAATTCTTGAAGAAGTTGGACCCGTAGCCTATCGATTAGCGCTACCGCCAAACCTTGGGAACGAACACAACGTCTTTCATGTGTCGCAGTTGCGGAAGTACGTGTTCGACCCGAAACACGCGATTCACTATGAGGAATTCGCTTTGAATCCAGATTTGAGTTACGAGGAGCGACCTCAGATGATCTTGGACCGTAAAGTTCAAATCTTGAGGAACAAATCTATTGCTAGCGTGAAAGTACTTTGGAGAAACCACGAATACGAGGAAACCACGTGGGAGCTCGAGGATAAGATGATGGAACTGTACCCGGAACTCTTTCCGTGAAGGTACCAAATTTCGGGACCACAAGAGCTTGAAATACTTTTTCGAGCAGAAGGACTTAAAGATGAGACAACGAAGATGACTCGAACTAGTGAAGGACTACGATTGTGGTATCAGTTACCACCCCGGCAAAGCAAATATGGTGGCAGATGCTTTGAGCCGAAAAGACCATTCGCTACTAGCTTCCCTGACGGAAGAAGAAAGTTTGATACGAGAGTTTAGTAAATCGCGATTAGAAGTGATAAGGGCACCTGAAACGGTGGATGGACGAATCGCCACCTTAGTGGTGGAACCAGATTTTAAAACAAGAATCGTTGCAGCGCAACGAATGGATGCGAAACTCGAAGAGATTCGAGTGGAAGTGAGAACGGGCAAATCGGGAAATTCTAGTGAGGAGTCCGATAATGCCCTGATGTTTGAAGGAAGACTATGCGTGCCTGACAACGAGGAGCTCAAGAACGAGATCATGAGTGAAGCTCATGAGACTCCATACACTGCTCACCCTGGAAGCACGAAGATGTACCAAGACTTGAAGAAGTCATTTTGGTGGAATGGCATGAAGAGGGATATCGTGGCATTTGCGGAGCATTGCTTAGCCTGCCAACAGGTGAAGGCCTTACATCAACGACCGTACAGAAAATTACAACCGTTGGAAGTACCAGAGTGGAAGTGGGATCACATCACCATGGATTTCGTGACGGCCTTGCCAAAGACTCTCAAAGGAAACACCGCCATTTGGGTGATTGTAGACCGACTCACCAAATGTGCGCATTTCCTACCGATTCCGATAACTCATGGATCGGACAGACTAGCGCGTATCTACATGAAAGAAATCGTGCGATTGCATGGAGTCCCAGTGACGATTACGTCTGATCGTGACCCGAAGTTCACTTCAAAATTTTGGATTAGTCTACAGCGCGAGCTTGGAACACGATTGAACTTTAGCACGGCGTTTCACCCGCAGTCCGATGGGCAATCCGAGAGGACGATACAAACTCTCGAGGATATGCTAAGAGCCGTAGTGCTCGACCGAGGCGGAAGTTGGGAGACCGCACTACCGCTAATTGAATTTGCTTACAACAACAGTTTCCAAGCAACGATTAACATGGCGCCGTATGAAGCCTTATATGGAAGAAGGTGTAGATCACCGCTCTACTGGGATGAAGTTGGCGAACGAAGGGTACTTGGACCCGACGCAGTCGAGTAGATGATTGAAATTGTTCGACAACTCCGTGTGAGAATGAAAGAAGCCCAAGACAGACGAAAGTCTTACGCTGATGTCCGACGGACCGACTTGCAATTTCAAACCGGCGACAAGGTTTTTCTCAAGGTATCCCCGTCGAAAGGGATAACGCGTTTTGGTGTTAAAGGAAAGTTGAAACCACATTTTACCGGTCCTTATGAAATTCTTGAAGAAGTTGGACCCGTAGCCTATCGATTAGCGCTACCGCCAAACCTTGGGAACGAACACAACGTCTTTCATGTGTCGCAGTTGCGGAAGTACGTGTTCGACCCGAAACACGCAATTCACTATGAGGAAGTTGCTTTGAATCCAGATTTGAGTTACGAGGACCGACCTCAGATGATCTTGGACCGTAAAGTTCAAATCTTGAGGAACAAATCTATTGCTAGCGTGAAAGTACTTTGGAGAAACCACGAATACGAGGAAACCACGTGGGAGCTCGAGGATAAGATGATGGAACTGTACCCGGAACTCTTTCCATGAAGGTACCAAATTTCGGGACCACAAGAGCTTGAAATACTTTTTCGAGCAGAAGGACTTAAAGATGAGACAACGAAGATGACTCGAACTAGTGAAGGACTACGATTGTGGTATCAGTTACCACCCCGGCAAAGCAAATGTGGTGGCAGATGCTTTGAGCCGAAAAGACCATTCGCAACTAGCTTCCCTGACGGAAGAAGAAAGTTTGATACGAGAGTTTAGTAAATTGCGATTAGAAGTGATAAGGGCACCTGAAACGGTGGAAGGACGAATCGCCACCTTAGTGGTGGAACCAGATTTGAAAACAAGAATCGTTGCAGCGCAACGAATGGATGCGAAACTCGAAGAGATTCGAGTGGAAGTGAGAACGGGCAAATCGGGAAATTTTAGTGAGGAGTCCGATAATGCCCTGATGTTTGAAGGAAGACTATGCGTGCCTGACAACGAGGAACTCAAGAACGAGATCATGAGTGAAGCTCATGAGACTCCATACACTGCTCACCCTGGAAGCACGAAGATGTACCAAGACTTGAAGAAGTCATTTTGGTGGAATGGCATGAAGAGGGATATCGTGGCATTTGCGGAGCATTGCTTAGCCTGCCAACAGGTGAAGGCCTTACATCAACGACCGTACAGAAAATTACAACCGTTGGAAGTACCAGAGTGGAAGTGGGATCACATCACCATGGATTTCGTGACGGCCTTGCCAAAGACTCTCAAAGGAAACACCGCCATTTGGGTGATTGTAGACCGACTCACCAAATGTGCGCATTTCCTACCGATTCCGATAACTCATGGATCGGACAGACTAGCGCGTATCTACATGAAAGAAATCGTGCGATTGCATGGAGTCCCAGTGACGACTACGTCTGATCGTGACCCGAAGTTCACTTCAAAATTTTGGATTAGTCTACAGCGCGAGCTTGGAACACGATTGAACTTTAGCACGGCGTTTCACCCGCAGTCCGATGGGCAATCCGAGAGGACGATACAAACTCTCGAGGATATGCTAAGAGCCGTAGTGCTCGACCGAGGCGGAAGTTGGGAGACCGCACTACCGCTAATTGAATTTGCTTACAACAACAGTTTCCAAGCAACGATTAACATGGCGCCGTATGAAGCCTTATATGGAAGAAGGTGTAGATCACCGCTCTACTGGGATGAAGTTGGCGAACGAAGGGTACTTGGACCCGACGCAGTCGAGTAGATGATTGAAATTGTTCGACAAATCCGTGTGAGAATGAAAGAAGCCCAAGACAGACAAAAGTCTTACGCTGATGTCCGACGGACCGACTTGCAATTTCAAACCGGCGACAAGGTTTTTCTCAAGGTATCCCCGTCGAAAGGGATAACGCGTTTTGGTGTTAAAGGAAAGTTGAAACCACATTTTACCGGTCCTTATGAAATTCTTGAAGAAGTTGGACCCGTAGCCATCGATTAGCGCTACCGCCAAACCTTGGGAACGAACACAACGTCTTTCATGTGTCGCAGTTGCGGAAGTACGTGTTCGACCCGAAACACGCGATTCACTATGAGGAAGTTGCTTTGAATCCAGATTTGAGTTACGAGGACCGACCTCAGATGATCTTGGACCGTAAAGTTCAAATCTTGAGGAACAAATCTATTGCTAGCGTGAAAGTACTTTGGAGAAACCACGAATACGAGGAAACCACGTGGGAGCTCGAGGATAAGATGATGGAACTGTACCCGGAACTCTTTCCATGAAGGTACCAAATTTCGGGACCACAAGAGCTTGAAATACTTTTTCGAGCAGAAGGACTTAAAGATGAGACAACGAAGATGACTCGAACTAGTGAAGGACTACGATTGTGGTATCAGTTACCACCCCGGCGAAGCAAATGTGGTGGCAGATGCTTTGAGCCGAAAAGACCATTCGCAACTAGCTTCCCTGACGGAAGAAGAAAGTTTGATACGAGAGTTTAGTAAATTGCGATTAGAAGTGATAAGGGCACCTGAAACGGTGGAAGGACGAATCGCCACCTTAGTGGTGGAACCAGATTTGAAAACAAGAATCGTTGCAGCGCAACGAATGGATGCGAAACTCGAAGAGATTCGAGTGGAAGTGAGAATGGGCAAATCGGGAAATTTTAGTGATGAGTCCGATAATGCCCTCATGTTTGAAGGAAGACTATGCGTGCCTGACAACGAGGAACTCAAGAACGAGATCATGAGTGAAGCTCATGAGACTCCATACACTGCTCACCCTGGAAGCACGAAGATGTACCAAGACTTGAAGAAGTCATTTTGGTGGAATGGCATGAAGAGGGATATCGTGGCATTTGCGGAGCATTGCTTAGCCTGCCAACAGGTGAAGGCCTTGCATCAACGACCGTACAGAAAATTACAACCGTTGGAAGTACCAGAGTGGAAGTGGGATCACATCACCATGGATTTCGTGACGGCCTTGCCAAAGACTCTCAAAGGAAACACCGCCATTTGGGTGATTGTAGACCGACTCACCAAATGTGCGCATTTCCTACCGATTCCGATAACTCATGGATCGGACAGACTAGCGCGTATCTACATGAAAGAAATCGTGCGATTGCATGGAGTCCCAGTGACGATTACGTCTGATCGTGACCCGAAGTTCACTTCAAAATTTTGGATTAGTCTACAGCGCGAGCTTGGAACACGATTGAACTTTAGCACGGCGTTTCACCCGCAGTCCGATGGGCAATCCGAGAGGACGATACAAACTCTCGAGGATATGCTAAGAGCCGTAGTGCTCGACCGAGGCGGAAGTTGGGAGACCGCACTACCGCTAATTGAATTTGCTTACAACAACAGTTTCCAAGCAACGATTAACATGGCGCCGTATGAAGCCTTATATGGAAGAAGGTGTAGATCACCGCTCTACTGGGATGAAGTTGGCGAACGAAGGGTACTTGGACCCGACGCAGTCGAGTAGATGATTGAAATTGTTCGACAAATCCGTGTGAGAATGAAAGAAGCCCAAGACAGACAAAAGTCTTACGCTGATGTCCGACGGACCGACTTGCAATTTCAAACCGGCGACAAGGTTTTTCTCAAGGTATCCCCGTCGAAAGGGATAACGCGTTTTGGTGTTAAAGGAAAGTTGAAACCACATTTTACCGGTCCTTATGAAATTCTTGAAGAAGTTGGACCCGTAGCCATCGATTAGCGCTACCGCCAAACCTTGGGAACGAACACAACGTCTTTCATGTATCGCAGTTGCGGAAGTACGTGTTCGACCCGAAACACGCGATTCACTATGAGGAAGTTGCTTTGAATCCAGATTTGAGTTACGAGGACCGACCTCAGATGATCTTGGACCGTAAAGTTCAAATCTTGAGGAACAAATCTATTGCTAGCGTGAAAGTACTTTGGAGAAACCACGAATACGAGGAAACCACGTGGGAGCTCGAGGATAAGATGATGGAACTGTACCCGGAACTCTTTCCATGAAGGTACCAAATTTCGGGACCACAAGAGCTTGAAATACTTTTTCGAGCAGAAGGACTTAAAGATGAGACAACGAAGATGACTCGAACTAGTGAAGGACTACGATTGTGGTATCAGTTACCACCCCGGCGAAGCAAATGTGGTGGCAGATGCTTTGAGCCGAAAAGACCATTCGCAACTAGCTTCCCTGACGGAAGAAGAAAGTTTGATACGAGAGTTTAGTAAATTGCGATTAGAAGTGATAAGGGCACCTGAAACGGTGGAAGGACGAATCGCCACCTTAGTGGTCGAACCAGATTTGAAAACAAGAATCGTTGCAGCGCAACGAATGGATGCGAAACTCGAAGAGATTCGAGTGGAAGTGAGAATGGGCAAATCGGGAAATTTTAGTGATGAGTCCGATAATGCCCTCATGTTTGAAGGAAGACTATGCGTGCCTGACAACGAGGAACTCAAGAACGAGATCATGAGTGAAGCTCATGAGACTCCATACACTGCTCACCCTGGAAGCACGAAGATGTACCAAGACTTGAAGAAGTCATTTTGGTGGAATGGCATGAAGAGGGATATCGTGGCATTTGCGGAGCATTGCTTAGCCTGCCAACAGGTGAAGGCCTTGCATCAACGACCGTACAGAAAATTACAACCGTTGGAAGTACCAGAGTGGAAGTGGGATCACATCACCATGGATTTCGTGACGGCCTTGCCAAAGACTCTCAAAGGAAACACCGCCATTTGGGTGATTGTAGACCGACTCACCAAATGTGCGCATTTCCTACCGATTCCGATAACTCATGGATCGGACAGACTAGCGCGTATCTACATGAAAGAAATCGTGCGATTGCATGGAGTCCCAGTGACGATTACGTCTGATCGTGACCCGAAGTTCACTTCAAAATTTTGGATTAGTCTACAGCGCGAGCTTGGAACACGATTGAACTTTAGCACGGCGTTTCACCCGCAGTCCGATGGGCAATCCGAGAGGACGATACAAACTCTCGAGGATATGCTAAGAGCCGTAGTGCTCGACCGAGGCGGAAGTTGGGAGACCGCACTACCGCTAATTGAATTTGCTTACAACAACAGTTTCCAAGCAACGATTAACATGGCGCCGTATGAAGCCTTATATGGAAGAAGGTGTAGATCACCGCTCTACTGGGATGAAGTTGGCGAACGAAGGGTACTTGGACCCGACGCAGTCGAGTAGATGATTGAAATTGTTCGACAAATCCGTGTGAGAATGAAAGAAGCCCAAGACAGACAAAAGTCTTACGCTGATGTCCGACGGACCGACTTGCAATTTCAAACCGGCGACAAGGTTTTTCTCAAGGTATCCCCGTCGAAAGGGATAACGCGTTTTGGTGTTAAAGGAAAGTTGAAACCACATTTTACCGGTCCTTATGAAATTCTTGAAGAAGTTGGACCCGTAGCCATCGATTAGCGCTACCGCCAAACCTTGGGAACGAACACAACGTCTTTCATGTGTCGCAGTTGCGGAAGTACGTGTTCGACCCGAAACACGCGATTCACTATGAGGAAGTTGCTTTGAATCCAGATTTGAGTTACGAGGACCGACCTCAGATGATCTTGGACCGTAAAGTTCAAATCTTGAGGAACAAATCTATTGCTAGCGTGAAAGTACTTTGGAGAAACCACGAATACGAGGAAACCACGTGGGAGCTTGAGGATAAGATGATGGAACTGTACCCGGAACTCTTTCCATGAAGGTACCAAATTTCGGGACCACAAGAGCTTGAAATACTTTTTCGAGCAGAAGGACTTAAAGATGAGACAACGAAGATGACTCGAACTAGTGAAGGACTACGATTGTGGTATCAGTTACCACCCCGGCGAAGCAAATGTGGTGGCAGATGCTTTGAGCCGAAAAGACCATTCGCAACTAGCTTCCCTGACGGAAGAAGAAAGTTTGATACGAGAGTTTAGTAAATTGCGATTAGAAGTGATAAGGGCACCTGAAACGGTGGAAGGACGAATCGCCACCTTAGTGGTGGAACCAGATTTGAAAACAAGAATCGTTGCAGCGCAACGAATGGATGCGAAACTCGAAGAGATTCGAGTGGAAGTGAGAATGGGCAAATCGGGAAATTTTAGTGATGAGTCCGATAATGCCCTCATGTTTGAAGGAAGACTATGCGTGCCTGACAACGAGGAACTCAAGAACGAGATCATGAGTGAAGCTCATGAGACTCCATACACTGCTCACCCTGGAAGCACGAAGATGTACCAAGACTTGAAGAAGTCATTTTGGTGGAATGGCATGAAGAGGGATATCGTGGCATTTGCGGAGCATTGCTTAGCCTGCCAACAGGTGAAGGCCTTGCATCAACGACCGTACAGAAAATTACAACCGTTGGAAGTACCAGAGTGGAAGTGGGATCACATCACCATGGATTTCGTGACGGCCTTGCCAAAGACTCTCAAAGGAAACACCGCCATTTGGGTGATTGTAGACCGACTCACCAAATGTGCGCATTTCCTACCGATTCCGATAACTCATGGATCGGACAGACTAGCGCGTATCTACATGAAAGAAATCGTGCGATTGCATGGAGTCCCAGTGACGATTACGTCTGATCGTGACCCGAAGTTCACTTCAAAATTTTGGATTAGTCTACAGCGCGAGCTTGGAACACGATTGAACTTTAGCACGGCGTTTCACCCGCAGTCCGATGGGCAATCCGAGAGGACGATACAAACTCTCGAGGATATGCTAAGAGCCGTAGTGCTCGACCGAGGCGGAAGTTGGGAGACCGCACTACCGCTAATTGAATTTGCTTACAACAACAGTTTCCAAGCAACGATTAACATGGCGCCGTATGAAGCCTTATATGGAAGAAGGTGTAGATCACCGCTCTACTGGGATGAAGTTGGCGAACGAAGGGTACTTGGACCCGACGCAGTCGAGTAGATGATTGAAATTGTTCGACAAATCCGTGTGAGAATGAAAGAAGCCCAAGACAGACAAAAGTCTTACGCTGATGTCCGACGGACCGACTTGCAATTTCAAACCGGCGACAAGGTTTTTCTCAAGGTATCCCCGTCGAAAGGGATAACGCGTTTTGGTGTTAAAGGAAAGTTGAAACCACATTTTACCGGTCCTTATGAAATTCTTGAAGAAGTTGGACCCGTAGCCATCGATTAGCGCTACCGCCAAACCTTGGGAACGAACACAACGTCTTTCATGTGTCGCAGTTGCGGAAGTACGTGTTCGACCCGAAACACGCGATTCACTATGAGGAAGTTGCTTTGAATCCAGATTTGAGTTACGAGGACCGACCTCAGATGATCTTGGACCGTAAAGTTCAAATCTTGAGGAACAAATCTATTGCTAGCGTGAAAGTACTTTGGAGAAACCACGAATACGAGGAAACCACGTGGGAGCTCGAGGATAAGATGATGGAACTGTACCCGGAACTCTTTCCATGAAGGTACCAAATTTCGGGACCACAAGAGCTTGAAATACTTTTTCGAGCAGAAGGACTTAAAGATGAGACAACGAAGATGACTCGAACTAGTGAAGGACTACGATTGTGGTATCAGTTACCACCCCGGCGAAGCAAATGTGGTGGCAGATGCTTTGAGCCGAAAAGACCATTCGCAACTAGCTTCCCTGACGGAAGAAGAAAGTTTGATACGAGAGTTTAGTAAATTGCGATTAGAAGTGATAAGGGCACCTGAAACGGTGGAAGGACGAATCGCCACCTTAGTGGTGGAACCAGATTTGAAAAGAAGAATCGTTGCAGCGCAACGAATGGATGCGAAACTCGAAGAGATTCGAGTGGAAGTGAGGACGGGCAAATCGGGAAATTTTAGTGAGGAGTCCGATAATGCCCTGATGTTTGAAGGAAGACTATGCGTGCCTGACAACGAGGAACTCAAGAACGAGATCATGAGTGAAGCTCATGAGACTCCATACACTGCTCACCCTGGAAGCACGAAGATGTACCAAGACTTGAAGAAGTCATTTTGGTGGAATGGCATGAAGAGGGATATTGTGGCATTTGCGGAGCATTGCTTAGCCTGCCAACAGGTGAAGGCCTTACATCAACGACCGTACAGAAAATTACAACCGTTGGAAGTACCAGAGTGGAAGTGGGATCACATCACCATGGATTTCGTGACGGCCTTGCCAAAGACTCTCAAAGGAAACACCGCCATTTGGGTGATTGTAGACCGACTCACCAAATGTGCGCATTTCCTACCGATTCCGATAACTCATGGATCGGACAGACTAGCGCGTATCTACATGAAAGAAATCGTGCGATTGCATGGAGTCCCAGTGACGACTACGTCTGATCGTGACCCGAAGTTCACTTCAAAATTTTGGATTAGTCTACAGCGCGAGCTTGGAACACGATTGAACTTTAGCACGGCGTTTCACCCGCAGTCCGATGGGCAATCCGAGAGGACGATACAAACTCTCGAGGATATGCTAAGAGCCGTAGTGCTCGACCGAGGCGGAAGTTGGGAGACCGCACTACCGCTAATTGAATTTGCTTACAACAACAGTTTCCAAGCAACGATTAACATGGCGCCGTATGAAGCCTTATATGGAAGAAGGTGTAGATCACCGCTCTACTGGGATGAAGTTGGCGAACGAAGGGTACTTGGACCCGACGCAGTCGAGTAGATGATTGAAATTGTTCGACAAATCCGTGTGAGAATGAAAGAAGCCCAAGACAGACAAAAGTCTTACGCTGATGTCCGACGGACCGACTTGCAATTTCAAACCGGCGACAAGGTTTTTCTCAAGGTATCCCCGTCGAAAGGGATAATGCGTTTTGGTGTTAAAGGAAAGTTGAAACCACATTTTACCGGTCCTTATGAAATTCTTGAAGAAGTTGGACCCGTAGCCTATCGATTAGCGCTACCGCCAAACCTTGGGAACGAACACAACGTCTTTCATGTGTCGCAGTTGCGGAAGTACGTGTTCGACCCGAAACACGCGATTCACTATGAGGAAGTTGCTTTGAATCCAGATTTGAGTTACGAGGACCGACCTCAGATGATCTTGGACCGTAAAGTTCAAATCTTGAGGAACAAATCTATTGCTAGCGTGAAAGTACTTTGGAGAAACCACGAATACGAGGAAACCACGTGGGAGCTCGAGGATAAGATGATGGAACTGTACCCGGAACTCTTTCCATGAAGGTACCAAATTTCGGGACCACAAGAGCTTGAAATACTTTTTCGAGCAGAAGGACTTAAAGATGAGACAACGAAGATGACTCGAACTAGTGAAGGACTACGATTGTGGTATCAGTTACCACCCCGGCAAAGCAAATGTGGTGGCAGATGCTTTGAGCCGAAAAGACCATTCGCAACTAGCTTCCCTGACGGAAGAAGAAAGTTTGATACGAGAGTTTAGTAAATTGCGATTAGAAGTGATAAGGGCACCTGAAACGGTGGAAGGACGAATCGCCACCTTAGTGGTGGAACCAGATTTGAAAACAAGAATCGTTGCAGCGCAACGAATGGATGCGAAACTCGAAGAGATTCGAGTGGAAGTGAGAACGGGCAAATCGGGAAATTTTAGTGAGGAGTCCGATAATGCCCTGATGTTTGAAGGAAGACTATGCGTGCCTGACAACGAGGAACTCAAGAACGAGATCATGAGTGAAGCTCATGAGACTCCATACACTGCTCACCCTGGAAGCACGAAGATGTACCAAGACTTGAAGAAGTCATTTTGGTGGAATGGCATGAAGAGGGATATCGTGGCATTTGCGGAGCATTGCTTAGCCTGCCAACAGGTGAAGGCCTTACATCAACGACCGTACAGAAAATTACAACCGTTGGAAGTACCAGAGTGGAAGTGGGATCACATCACCCTGGATTTCGTGACGGCCTTGCCAAAGACTCTCAAAGGAAACACCGCCATTTGGGTGATTGTAGACCGACTCACCAAATGTGCGCATTTCCTACCGATTCCGATAACTCATGGATCGGACAGACTAGCGCGTATCTACATGAAAGAAATCGTGCGATTGCATGGAGTCCCAGTGACGATTACGTCTGATCGTGACCCGAAGTTCACTTCAAAATTTTGGATTAGTCTACAGCGCGAGCTTGGAACACGATTGAACTTTAGCACGGCGTTTCACCCGCAGTCCGATGGGCAATCCGAGAGGACGATACAAACTCTCGAGGATATGCTAAGAGCCGTAGTGCTCGACCGAGGCGGAAGTTGGGACACCGCACTACCGCTAATTGAATTTGCTTACAACAACAGTTTCCAAGCAACGATTAACATGGCGCCGTATGAAGCCTTATATGGAAGAAGGTGTAGATCACCGCTCTACTGGGATGAAGTTGGCGAACGAAGGGTACTTGGACCCGACGCAGTCGAGTAGATGATTGAAATTGTTCGACAAATCCGTGTGACAATGAAAGAAGCCCAAGACAGACAAAAGTCTTACGCTGATGTCCGACGGACCGACTTGCAATTTCAAACCGGCGACAAGGTTTTTCTCAAGGTATCCCCGTCGAAAGGGATAACGCGTTTTGGTGTTAAAGGAAAGTTGAAACCACATTTTACCGGTCCTTATGAAATTCTTGAAGAAGTTGGACCCGTAGCCATCGATTAGCGCTACCGCCAAACCTTGGGAACGAACACAACGTCTTTCATGTGTCGCAGTTGCGGAAGTACGTGTTCGACCCGAAACACGCGATTCACTATGAGGAAGTTGCTTTGAATCCAGATTTGAGTTACGAGGACCGACCTCAGATGATCTTGGACCGTAAAGTTCAAATCTTGAGGAACAAATCTATTGCTAGCGTGAAAGTACTTTGGAGAAACCACGAATACGAGGAAACCACGTGGGAGCTCGAGGATAAGATGATGGAACTGTACCCGGAACTCTTTCCATGAAGGTACCAAATTTCGGGACCACAAGAGCTTGAAATACTTTTTCGAGCAGAAGGACTTAAAGATGAGACAACGAAGATGACTCGAACTAGTGAAGGACTACGATTGTGGTATCAGTTACCACCCCGGCGAAGCAAATGTGGTGGCAGATGCTTTGAGCCGAAAAGACCATTCGCAACTAGCTTCCCTGACGGAAGAAGAAAGTTTGATACGAGAGTTTAGTAAATTGCGATTAGAAGTGATAAGGGCACCTGAAACGGTGGAAGGACGAATCGCCACCTTAGTGGTGGAACCAGATTTGAAAACAAGAATCGTTGCAGCGCAACGAATGGATGCGAAACTCGAAGAGATTCGAGTGGAAGTGAGGACGGGCAAATCGGGAAATTTTAGTGAGGAGTCCGATAATGCCCTGATGTTTGAAGGAAGACTATGCGTGCCTGACAACGAGGAACTCAAGAACGAGATCATGAGTGAAGCTCATGAGACTCCATACACTGCTCACCCTGGAAGCACGAAGATGTACCAAGACTTGAAGAAGTCATTTTGGTGGAATGGCATGAAGAGGGATATTGTGGCATTTGCGGAGCATTGCTTAGCCTGCCAACAGGTGAAGGCCTTACATCAACGACCGTACAGAAAATTACAACCGTTGGAAGTACCAGAGTGGAAGTGGGATCACATCACCATGGATTTCGTGACGGCCTTGCCAAAGACTCTCAAAGGAAACACCGCCATTTGGGTGATTGTAGACCGACTCACCAAATGTGCGCATTTCCTACCGATTCCGATAACTCATGGATCGGACAGACTAGCGCGTATCTACATGAAAGAAATCGTGCGATTGCATGGAGTCCCAGTGACGACTACGTCTGATCGTGACCCGAAGTTCACTTCAAAATTTTGGATTAGTCTACAGCGCGAGCTTGGAACACGATTGAACTTTAGCACGGCGTTTCACCCGCAGTCCGATGGGCAATCCGAGAGGACGATACAAACTCTCGAGGATATGCTAAGAGCCGTAGTGCTCGACCGAGGCGGAAGTTGGGAGACCGCACTACCGCTAATTGAATTTGGTTACAACAACAGTTTCCAAGCAACGATTAACATGGCGCCGTATGAAGCCTTATATGGAAGAAGGTGTAGATCACCGCTCTACTGGGATGAAGTTGGCGAACGAAGGGTACTTGGACCCGACGCAGTCGAGTAGATGATTGAAATTGTTCGACAAATCCGTGTGAGAATGAAAGAAGCCCAAGACAGACAAAAGTCTTACGCTGATGTCCGACGGACCGACTTGCAATTTCAAACCGGCGACAAGGTTTTTCTCAAGGTATCCCCGTCGAAAGGGATAACGCGTTTTGGTGTTAAAGGAAAGTTGAAACCACATTTTACCGGTCCTTATGAAATTCTTGAAGAAGTTGGACCCGTAGCCTATCGATTAGCGCTACCGCCAAACCTTGGGAACGAACACAACGTCTTTCATGTGTCGCAGTTGCGGAAGTACGTGTTCGACCCGAAACACGCGATTCACTATGAGGAAGTTGCTTTGAATCCAGATTTGAGTTACGAGGACCGACCTCAGATGATCTTGGACCGTAAAGTTCAAATCTTGAGGAACAAATCTATTGCTAGCGTGAAAGTACTTTGGAGAAACCACGAATACGAGGAAACCACGTGGGAGCTCGAGGATAAGATGATGGAACTGTACCCGGAACTCTTTCCATGAAGGTACCAAATTTCGGGACCACAAGAGCTTGAAATACTTTTTCGAGCAGAAGGACTTAAAGATGAGACAACGAAGATGACTCGAACTAGTGAAGGACTACGATTGTGGTATCAGTTACCACCCCGGCAAAGCAAATGTGGTGGCAGATGCTTTGAGCCGAAAAGACCATTCGCAACTAGCTTCCCTGACGGAAGAAGAAAGTTTGATACGAGAGTTTAGTAAATTGCGATTAGAAGTGATAAGGGCACCTGAAACGGTGGAAGGACGAATCGCCACCTTAGTGGTGGAACCAGATTTGAAAACAAGAATCGTTGCAGCGCAACGAATGGATGCGAAACTCGAAGAGATTCGAGTGGAAGTGAGAACGGGCAAATCGGGAAATTTTAGTGAGGAGTCCGATAATGCCCTCATGTTTGAAGGAAGACTATGCGTGCCTGACAACGAGGAACTCAAGAACGAGATCATGAGTGAAGCTCATGAGACTCCATACACTGCTCACCCTGGAAGCACGAAGATGTACCAAGACTTGAAGAAGTCATTTTGGTGGAATGGCATGAAGAGGGATATCGTGGCATTTGCGGAGCATTGCTTAGCCTGCCAACAGGTGAAGGCCTTACATCAACGACCGTACAGAAAATTACAACCGTTGGAAGTACCAGAGTGGAAGTGGGATCACATCACCATGGATTTCGTGACGGCCTTGCCAAAGACTCTCAAAGGAAACACCGCCATTTGGGTGATTGTAGACCGACTCACCAAATGTGCGCATTTCCTACCGATTCCGATAACTCATGGATCGGACAGACTAGCGCGTATCTACATGAAAGAAATCGTGCGATTGCATGGAGTCCCAGTGACGATTACGTCTGATCGTGACCCGAAGTTCACTTCAAAATTTTGGATTAGTCTACAGCGCGAGCTTGGAACACGATTGAACTTTAGCACGGCGTTTCACCCGCAGTCCGATGGGCAATCCGAGAGGACGATACAAACTCTCGAGGATATGCTAAGAGCCGTAGTGCTCGACCGAGGCGGAAGTTGGGAGACCGCACTACCGCTAATTGAATTTGCTTACAACAACAGTTTCCAAGCAACGATTAACATGGAGCCGTATGAAGCCTTATATGGAAGAAGGTGTAGATCACCGCTCTACTGGGATGAAGTTGGCGAACGAAGGGTACTTGGACCCGACGCAGTCGAGTAGATGATTGAAATTGTTCGACAAATCCGTGTGAGAATGAAAGAAGCCCAAGACAGACAAAAGTCTTACGCTGATGTCCGACGGACCGACTTGCAATTTCAAACCGGCGACAAGGTTTTTCTCAAGGTATCCCCGTCGAAAGGGATAACGCGTTTTGGTGTTAAAGGAAAGTTGAAACCACATTTTACCGGTCCTTATGAAATTCTTGAAGAAGTTGGACCCGTAGCCATCGATTAGCGCTACCGCCAAACCTTGGGAACGAACACAACGTCTTTCATGTGTCGCAGTTGCGGAAGTACGTGTTCGACCCGAAACACGCGATTCACTATGAGGAAGTTGCTTTGAATCCAGATTTGAGTTACGAGGACCGACCTCAGATGATCTTGGACCGTAAAGTTCAAATCTTGAGGAACAAATCTATTGCTAGCGTGAAAGTACTTTGGAGAAACCACGAATACGAGGAAACCACGTGGGAGCTCGAGGATAAGATGATGGAACTGTACCCGGAACTCTTTCCATGAAGGTACCAAATTTCGGGACCACAAGAGCTTGAAATACTTTTTCGAGCAGAAGGACTTAAAGATGAGACAACGAAGATGACTCGAACTAGTGAAGGACTACGATTGTGGTATCAGTTACCACCCCGGCAAAGCAAATGTGGTGGCAGATGCTTTGAGCCGAAAAGACCATTCGCAACTAGCTTCCCTGACGGAAGAAGAAAGTTTGATAGGAGAGTTTAGTAAATTGCGATTAGAAGTGATAAGGGCACCTGAAACGGTGGAAGGACGAATCGCCACCTTAGTGGTGGAACCAGATTTGAAAACAAGAATCGTTGCAGCGCAACGAATGGATGCGAAACTCGAAGAGATTCGAGTGGAAGTGAGAACGGGCAAATCGGGAAATTTTAGTGAGGAGTCCGATAATGCCCTCATGTTTGAAGGAAGACTATGCGTGCCTGACAACGAGGAACTCAAGAACGAGATCATGAGTGAAGCTCATGAGACTCCATACACTGCTCACCCTGGAAGCACGAAGATGTACCAAGACTTTAAGAAGTCATTTTGGTGGAATGGCATGAACAGGGATATCGTGGCATTTGCGGAGCATTGCTTAGCCTGCCAACAGGTGAAGGCCTTACATCAACGACCGTACAGAAAATTACAACCGTTGGAAGTACCAGAGTGGAAGTGGGATCACATCACCATGGATTTCGTGACGGCCTTGCCAAAGACTCTCAAAGGAAACACCGCCATTTGGGTGATTGTAGACCGACTCACCAAATGTGCGCATTCCTACCGATTCCGATAACTCATGGATCGGACAGACTAGCGCGTATCTACATGAAAGAAATCGTGCGATTGCATGGAGTCCCAGTGACGATTACGTCTGATCGTGACCCGAAGTTCACTTCAAAATTTTGGATTAGTCTACAGCGCGAGCTTGGAACACGATTGAACTTTAGCACGGCGTTTCACCCGCAGTCCGATGGGCAATCCGAGAGGACGATACAAACTCTCGAGGATATGCTAAGAGCCGTAGTGCTCGACCGAGGCGGAAGTTGGGAGACCGCACTACCGCTAATTGAATTTGGTTACAACAACAGTTTCCAAGCAACGATTAAGATGGCGCCGTATGAAGCCTTATATGGAAGAAGGTGTAGATCACCGCTCTACTGGGATGAAGTTGGCGAACGAAGGGTACTTGGACCCGACGCAGTCGAGTAGATGATTGAAATTGTTCGACAAATCCGTGTGAGAATGAAAGAAGCCCAAGACAGACAAAAGTCTTACGCTGATGTCCGACGGACCGACTTGCAATTTCAAACCGGCGACAAGGTTTTTCTCAAGGTATCCCCGTCGAAAGGGATAACGCGTTTTGGTGTTAAAGGAAAGTTGAAACCACATTTTACCGGTCCTTATGAAATTCTTGAAGAAGTTGGACCCGTAGCCTATCGATTAGCGCTACCGCCAAACCTTGGGAACGAACACAACGTCTTTCATGTGTCGCAGTTGCGGAAGTACGTGTTCGACCCGAAACACGCGATTCACTATGAGGAAGTTGCTTTGAATCCAGATTTGAGTTACGAGGACCGACCTCAGATGATCTTGGACCGTAAAGTTCAAATCTTGAGGAACAAATCTATTGCTAGCGTGAAAGTACTTTGGAGAAACCACGAATACGAGGAAACCACGTGGGAGCTCGAGGATAAGATGATGGAACTGTACCCGGAACTCTTTCCATGAAGGTACCAAATTTCGGGACCACAAGAGCTTGAAATACTTTTTCGAGCAGAAGGACTTAAAGATGAGACAAAGAAGATGACTCGAACTAGTGAAGGACTACGATTGTGGTATCAGTTACCACCCCGGCAAAGCAAATGTGGTGGCAGATGCTTTGAGCCAAAAAGACCATTCGCAACTAGCTTCCCTGACGGAAGAAGAAAGTTTGATACGAGAGTTTAGTAAATTGCGATTAGAAGTGATAAGGGCACCTGAAACGGTGGAAGGACGAATCGCCACCTTAGTGGTGGAACCAGATTTGAAAACAAGAATCGTTGCAGCGCAACGAATGGATGCGAAACTCGAAGAGATTCGAGTGGAAGTGAGAACGGGCAAATCGGGAAATTTTAGTGAGGAGTCCGATAATGCCCTCATGTTTGAAGGAAGACTATGCGTGCCTGACAACGAGGAACTCAAGAACGAGATCATGAGTGAAGCTCATGAGACTCCATACACTGCTCACCCTGGAAGCACGAAGATGTACCAAGACTTTAAGAAGTCATTTTGGTGGAATGGCATGAACAGGGATATCGTGGCATTTGCGGAGCATTGCTTAGCCTGCCAACAGGTGAAGGCCTTACATCAACGACCGTACAGAAAATTACAACCGTTGGAAGTACCAGAGTGGAAGTGGGATCACATCACCATGGATTTCGTGACGGCCTTGCCAAAGACTCTCAAAGGAAACACCGCCATTTGGGTGATTGTAGACCGACTCACCAAATGTGCGCATTCCTACCGATTCCGATAACTCATGGATCGGACAGACTAGCGCGTATCTACATGAAAGAAATCGTGCGATTGCATGGAGTCCCAGTGACGATTACGTCTGATCGTGACCCGAAGTTCACTTCAAAATTTTGGATTAGTCTACAGCGCGAGCTTGGAACACGATTGAACTTTAGCACGGCGTTTCACCCGCAGTCCGATGGGCAATCCGAGAGGACGATACAAACTCTCGAGGATATGCTAAGAGCCGTAGTGCTCGACCGAGGCGGAAGTTGGGAGACCGCACTACCGCTAATTGAATTTGGTTACAACAACAGTTTCCAAGCAACGATTAAGATGGCGCCGTATGAAGCCTTATATGGAAGAAGGTGTAGATCACCGCTCTACTGGGATGAAGTTGGCGAACGAAGGGTACTTGGACCCGACGCAGTCGAGTAGATGATTGAAATTGTTCGACAAATCCGTGTGAGAATGAAAGAAGCCCAAGACAGACAAAAGTCTTACGCTGATGTCCGACGGACCGACTTGCAATTTCAAACCGGCGACAAGGTTTTTCTCAAGGTATCCCCGTCGAAAGGGATAACGCGTTTTGGTGTTAAAGGAAAGTTGAAACCACATTTTACCGGTCCTTATGAAATTCTTGAAGAAGTTGGACCCGTAGCCTATCGATTAGCGCTACCGCCAAACCTTGGGAACGAACACAACGTCTTTCATGTGTCGCAGTTGCGGAAGTACGTGTTCGACCCGAAACACGCGATTCACTATGAGGAAGTTGCTTTGAATCCAGATTTGAGTTACGAGGACCGACCTCAGATGATCTTGGACCGTAAAGTTCAAATCTTGAGGAACAAATCTATTGCTAGCGTGAAAGTACTTTGGAGAAACCACGAATACGAGGAAACCACGTGGGAGCTCGAGGATAAGATGATGGAACTGTACCCGGAACTCTTTCCATGAAGGTACCAAATTTCGGGACCACAAGAGCTTGAAATACTTTTTCGAGCAGAAGGACTTAAAGATGAGACAAAGAAGATGACTCGAACTAGTGAAGGACTACGATTGTGGTATCAGTTACCACCCCGGCAAAGCAAATGTGGTGGCAGATGCTTTGAGCCAAAAAGACCATTCGCAACTAGCTTCCCTGACGGAAGAAGAAAGTTTGATACGAGAGTTTAGTAAATTGCGATTAGAAGTGATAAGGGCACCTGAAACGGTGGAAGGACGAATCGCCACCTTAGTGGTGGAACCAGATTTGAAAACAAGAATCGTTGCAGCGCAACGAATGGATGCGAAACTCGAAGAGATTCGAGTGGAAGTGAGAACGGGCAAATCGGGAAATTTTAGTGAGGAGTCCGATAATGCCCTCATGTTTGAAGGAAGACTATGCGTGCCTGACAACGAGGAACTCAAGAACGAGATCATGAGTGAAGCTCATGAGACTCCATACACTGCTCACCCTGGAAGCACGAAGATGTACCAAGACTTTAAGAAGTCATTTTGGTGGAATGGCATGAACAGGGATATCGTGGCATTTGCGGAGCATTGCTTAGCCTGCCAACAGGTGAAGGCCTTACATCAACGACCGTACAGAAAATTACAACCGTTGGAAGTACCAGAGTGGAAGTGGGATCACATCACCATGGATTTCGTGACGGCCTTGCCAAAGACTCTCAAAGGAAACACCGCCATTTGGGTGATTGTAGACCGACTCACCAAATGTGCGCATTCCTACCGATTCCGATAACTCATGGATCGGACAGACTAGCGCGTATCTACATGAAAGAAATCGTGCGATTGCATGGAGTCCCAGTGACGATTACGTCTGATCGTGACCCGAAGTTCACTTCAAAATTTTGGATTAGTCTACAGCGCGAGCTTGGAACACGATTGAACTTTAGCACGGCGTTTCACCCGCAGTCCGATGGGCAATCCGAGAGGACGATACAAACTCTCGAGGATATGCTAAGAGCCGTAGTGCTCGACCGAGGCGGAAGTTGGGAGACCGCACTACCGCTAATTGAATTTGGTTACAACAACAGTTTCCAAGCAACGATTAACATGGCGCCGTATGAAGCCTTATATGGAAGAAGGTGTAGATCACCGCTCTACTGGGATGAAGTTGGCGAACGAAGGGTACTTGGACCCGACGCAGTCGAGTAGATGATTGAAATTGTTCGACAAATCCGTGTGAGAATGAAAGAAGCCCAAGACAGACAAAAGTCTTACGCTGATGTCCGACGGACCGACTTGCAATTTCAAACCGGCGACAAGGTTTTTCTCAAGGTATCCCCGTCGAAAGGGATAACGCGTTTTGGTGTTAAAGGAAAGTTGAAACCACATTTTACCGGTCCTTATGAAATTCTTGAAGAAGTTGGACCCGTAGCCTATCGATTAGCGCTACCGCCAAACCTTGGGAACGAACACGTCTTTCATGTGTCGCAGTTGCGGAAGTACGTGTTCGACCCGAAACACGCGATTCACTATGAGGAAGTTGCTTTGAATCCAGATTTGAGTTACGAGGACCGACCTCAGATGATCTTGGACCGTAAAGTTCAAATCTTGAGGAACAAATCTATTGCTAGCGTGAAAGTACTTTGGAGAAACCACGAATACGAGGAAACCACGTGGGAGCTCGAGGATAAGATGATGGAACTGTACCCGGAACTCTTTCCATGAAGGTACCAAATTTCGGGACCACAAGAGCTTGAAATACTTTTTCGAGCAGAAGGACTTAAAGATGAGACAAAGAAGATGACTCGAACTAGTGAAGGACTACGATTGTGGTATCAGTTACCACCCCGGCAAAGCAAATGTGGTGGCAGATGCTTTGAGCCAAAAAGACCATTCGCAACTAGCTTCCCTGACGGAAGAAGAAAGTTTGATACGAGAGTTTAGTAAATTGCGATTAGAAGTGATAAGGGCACCTGAAACGGTGGAAGGACGAATCGCCACCTTAGTGGTGGAACCAGATTTGAAAACAAGAATCGTTGCAGCGCAACGAATGGATGCGAAACTCGAAGAGATTCGAGTGGAAGTGAGAACGGGCAAATCGGGAAATTTTAGTGAGGAGTCCGATAATGCCCTCATGTTTGAAGGAAGACTATGCGTGCCTGACAACGAGGAACTCAAGAACGAGATCATGAGTGAAGCTCATGAGACTCCATACACTGCTCACCCTGGAAGCACGAAGATGTACCAAGACTTTAAGAAGTCATTTTGGTGGAATGGCATGAACAGGGATATCGTGGCATTTGCGGAGCATTGCTTAGCCTGCCAACAGGTGAAGGCCTTACATCAACGACCGTACAGAAAATTACAACCGTTGGAAGTACCAGAGTGGAAGTGGGATCACATCACCATGGATTTCGTGACGGCCTTGCCAAAGACTCTCAAAGGAAACACCGCCATTTGGGTGATTGTAGACCGACTCACCAAATGTGCGCATTCCTACCGATTCCGATAACTCATGGATCGGACAGACTAGCGCGTATCTACATGAAAGAAATCGTGCGATTGCATGGAGTCCCAGTGACGATTACGTCTGATCGTGACCCGAAGTTCACTTCAAAATTTTGGATTAGTCTACAGCGCGAGCTTGGAACACGATTGAACTTTAGCACGGCGTTTCACCCGCAGTCCGATGGGCAATCCGAGAGGACGATACAAACTCTCGAGGATATGCTAAGAGCCGTAGTGCTCGACCGAGGCGGAAGTTGGGAGACCGCACTACCGCTAATTGAATTTGGTTACAACAACAGTTTCCAAGCAACGATTAACATGGCGCCGTATGAAGCCTTATATGGAAGAAGGTGTAGATCACCGCTCTACTGGGATGAAGTTGGCGAACGAAGGGTACTTGGACCCGACGCAGTCGAGTAGATGATTGAAATTGTTCGACAAATCCGTGTGAGAATGAAAGAAGCCCAAGACAGACAAAAGTCTTACGCTGATGTCCGACGGACCGACTTGCAATTTCAAACCGGCGACAAGGTTTTTCTCAAGGTATCCCCGTCGAAAGGGATAACGCGTTTTGGTGTTAAAGGAAAGTTGAAACCACATTTTACCGGTCCTTATGAAATTCTTGAAGAAGTTGGACCCGTAGCCTATCGATTAGCGCTACCGCCAAACCTTGGGAACGAACACGTCTTTCATGTGTCGCAGTTGCGGAAGTACGTGTTCGACCCGAAACACGCGATTCACTATGAGGAAGTTGCTTTGAATCCAGATTTGAGTTACGAGGACCGACCTCAGATGATCTTGGACCGTAAAGTTCAAATCTTGAGGAACAAATCTATTGCTAGCGTGAAAGTACTTTGGAGAAACCACGAATACGAGGAAACCACGTGGGAGCTCGAGGATAAGATGATGGAACTGTACCCGGAACTCTTTCCATGAAGGTACCAAATTTCGGGACCACAAGAGCTTGAAATACTTTTTCGAGCAGAAGGACTTAAAGATGAGACAACGAAGATGACTCGAACTAGTGAAGGACTACGATTGTGGTATCAGTTACCACCCCGGCAAAGCAAATGTGGTGGCAGATGCTTTGAGCCGAAAAGACCATTCGCAACTAGCTTCCCTGACGGAAGAAGAAAGTTTGATAGGAGAGTTTAGTAAATTGCGATTAGAAGTGATAAGGGCACCTGAAACGGTGGAAGGACGAATCGCCACCTTAGTGGTGGAACCAGATTTGAAAACAAGAATCGTTGCAGCGCAACGAATGGATGCGAAACTCGAAGAGATTCGAGTGGAAGTGAGAACGGGCAAATCGGGAAATTTTAGTGAGGAGTCCGATAATGCCCTCATGTTTGAAGGAAGACTATGCGTGCCTGACAACGAGGAACTCAAGAACGAGATCATGAGTGAAGCTCATGAGACTCCATACACTGCTCACCCTGGAAGCACGAAGATGTACCAAGACTTTAAGAAGTCATTTTGGTGGAATGGCATGAACAGGGATATCGTGGCATTTGCGGAGCATTGCTTAGCCTGCCAACAGGTGAAGGCCTTACATCAACGACCGTACAGAAAATTACAACCGTTGGAAGTACCAGAGTGGAAGTGGGATCACATCACCATGGATTTCGTGACGGCCTTGCCAAAGACTCTCAAAGGAAACACCGCCATTTGGGTGATTGTAGACCGACTCACCAAATGTGCGCATTCCTACCGATTCCGATAACTCATGGATCGGACAGACTAGCGCGTATCTACATGAAAGAAATCGTGCGATTGCATGGAGTCCCAGTGACGATTACGTCTGATCGTGACCCGAAGTTCACTTCAAAATTTTGGATTAGTCTACAGCGCGAGCTTGGAACACGATTGAACTTTAGCACGGCGTTTCACCCGCAGTCCGATGGGCAATCCGAGAGGACGATACAAACTCTCGAGGATATGCTAAGAGCCGTAGTGCTCGACCGAGGCGGAAGTTGGGAGACCGCACTACCGCTAATTGAATTTGGTTACAACAACAGTTTCCAAGCAACGATTAACATGGCGCCGTATGAAGCCTTATATGGAAGAAGGTGTAGATCACCGCTCTACTGGGATGAAGTTGGCGAACGAAGGGTACTTGGACCCGACGCAGTCGAGTAGATGATTGAAATTGTTCGACAAATCCGTGTGAGAATGAAAGAAGCCCAAGACAGACAAAAGTCTTACGCTGATGTCCGACGGACCGACTTGCAATTTCAAACCGGCGACAAGGTTTTTCTCAAGGTATCCCCGTCGAAAGGGATAACGCGTTTTGGTGTTAAAGGAAAGTTGAAACCACATTTTACCGGTCCTTATGAAATTCTTGAAGAAGTTGGACCCGTAGCCTATCGATTAGCGCTACCGCCAAACCTTGGGAACGAACACGTCTTTCATGTGTCGCAGTTGCGGAAGTACGTGTTCGACCCGAAACACGCGATTCACTATGAGGAAGTTGCTTTGAATCCAGATTTGAGTTACGAGGACCGACCTCAGATGATCTTGGACCGTAAAGTTCAAATCTTGAGGAACAAATCTATTGCTAGCGTGAAAGTACTTTGGAGAAACCACGAATACGAGGAAACCACGTGGGAGCTCGAGGATAAGATGATGGAACTGTACCCGGAACTCTTTCCATGAAGGTACCAAATTTCGGGACCACAAGAGCTTGAAATACTTTTTCGAGCAGAAGGACTTAAAGATGAGACAAAGAAGATGACTCGAACTAGTGAAGGACTACGATTGTGGTATCAGTTACCACCCCGGCAAAGCAAATGTGGTGGCAGATGCTTTGAGCCAAAAAGACCATTCGCAACTAGCTTCCCTGACGGAAGAAGAAAGTTTGATACGAGAGTTTAGTAAATTGCGATTAGAAGTGATAAGGGCACCTGAAACGGTGGAAGGACGAATCGCCACCTTAGTGGTGGAACCAGATTTGAAAACAAGAATCGTTGCAGCGCAACGAATGGATGCGAAACTCGAAGAGATTCGAGTGGAAGTGAGAACGGGCAAATCGGGAAATTTTAGTGAGGAGTCCGATAATGCCCTCATGTTTGAAGGAAGACTATGCGTGCCTGACAACGAGGAACTCAAGAACGAGATCATGAGTGAAGCTCATGAGACTCCATACACTGCTCACCCTGGAAGCACGAAGATGTACCAAGACTTTAAGAAGTCATTTTGGTGGAATGGCATGAACAGGGATATCGTGGCATTTGCGGAGCATTGCTTAGCCTGCCAACAGGTGAAGGCCTTACATCAACGACCGTACAGAAAATTACAACCGTTGGAAGTACCAGAGTGGAAGTGGGATCACATCACCATGGATTTCGTGACGGCCTTGCCAAAGACTCTCAAAGGAAACACCGCCATTTGGGTGATTGTAGACCGACTCACCAAATGTGCGCATTCCTACCGATTCCGATAACTCATGGATCGGACAGACTAGCGCGTATCTACATGAAAGAAATCGTGCGATTGCATGGAGTCCCAGTGACGATTACGTCTGATCGTGACCCGAAGTTCACTTCAAAATTTTGGATTAGTCTACAGCGCGAGCTTGGAACACGATTGAACTTTAGCACGGCGTTTCACCCGCAGTCCGATGGGCAATCCGAGAGGACGATACAAACTCTCGAGGATATGCTAAGAGCCGTAGTGCTCGACCGAGGCGGAAGTTGGGAGACCGCACTACCGCTAATTGAATTTGGTTACAACAACAGTTTCCAAGCAACGATTAACATGGCGCCGTATGAAGCCTTATATGGAAGAAGGTGTAGATCACCGCTCTACTGGGATGAAGTTGGCGAACGAAGGGTACTTGGACCCGACGCAGTCGAGTAGATGATTGAAATTGTTCGACAAATCCGTGTGAGAATGAAAGAAGCCCAAGACAGACAAAAGTCTTACGCTGATGTCCGACGGACCGACTTGCAATTTCAAACCGGCGACAAGGTTTTTCTCAAGGTATCCCCGTCGAAAGGGATAACGCGTTTTGGTGTTAAAGGAAAGTTGAAACCACATTTTACCGGTCCTTATGAAATTCTTGAAGAAGTTGGACCCGTAGCCTATCGATTAGCGCTACCGCCAAACCTTGGGAACGAACACGTCTTTCATGTGTCGCAGTTGCGGAAGTACGTGTTCGACCCGAAACACGCGATTCACTATGAGGAAGTTGCTTTGAATCCAGATTTGAGTTACGAGGACCGACCTCAGATGATCTTGGACCGTAAAGTTCAAATCTTGAGGAACAAATCTATTGCTAGCGTGAAAGTACTTTGGAGAAACCACGAATACGAGGAAACCACGTGGGAGCTCGAGGATAAGATGATGGAACTGTACCCGGAACTCTTTCCATGAAGGTACCAAATTTCGGGACCACAAGAGCTTGAAATACTTTTTCGAGCAGAAGGACTTAAAGATGAGACAACGAAGATGACTCGAACTAGTGAAGGACTACGATTGTGGTATCAGTTACCACCCCGGCAAAGCAAATGTGGTGGCAGATGCTTTGAGCCGAAAAGACCATTCGCAACTAGCTTCCCTGACGGAAGAAGAAAGTTTGATAGGAGAGTTTAGTAAATTGCGATTAGAAGTGATAAGGGCACCTGAAACGGTGGAAGGACGAATCGCCACCTTAGTGGTGGAACCAGATTTGAAAACAAGAATCGTTGCAGCGCAACGAATGGATGCGAAACTCGAAGAGATTCGAGTGGAAGTGAGAACGGGCAAATCGGGAAATTTTAGTGAGGAGTCCGATAATGCCCTCATGTTTGAAGGAAGACTATGCGTGCCTGACAACGAGGAACTCAAGAACGAGATCATGAGTGAAGCTCATGAGACTCCATACACTGCTCACCCTGGAAGCACGAAGATGTACCAAGACTTTAAGAAGTCATTTTGGTGGAATGGCATGAACAGGGATATCGTGGCATTTGCGGAGCATTGCTTAGCCTGCCAACAGGTGAAGGCCTTACATCAACGACCGTACAGAAAATTACAACCGTTGGAAGTACCAGAGTGGAAGTGGGATCACATCACCATGGATTTCGTGACGGCCTTGCCAAAGACTCTCAAAGGAAACACCGCCATTTGGGTGATTGTAGACCGACTCACCAAATGTGCGCATTCCTACCGATTCCGATAACTCATGGATCGGACAGACTAGCGCGTATCTACATGAAAGAAATCGTGCGATTGCATGGAGTCCCAGTGACGATTACGTCTGATCGTGACCCGAAGTTCACTTCAAAATTTTGGATTAGTCTACAGCGCGAGCTTGGAACACGATTGAACTTTAGCACGGCGTTTCACCCGCAGTCCGATGGGCAATCCGAGAGGACGATACAAACTCTCGAGGATATGCTAAGAGCCGTAGTGCTCGACCGAGGCGGAAGTTGGGAGACCGCACTACCGCTAATTGAATTTGGTTACAACAACAGTTTCCAAGCAACGATTAACATGGCGCCGTATGAAGCCTTATATGGAAGAAGGTGTAGATCACCGCTCTACTGGGATGAAGTTGGCGAACGAAGGGTACTTGGACCCGACGCAGTCGAGTAGATGATTGAAATTGTTCGACAAATCCGTGTGAGAATGAAAGAAGCCCAAGACAGACAAAAGTCTTACGCTGATGTCCGACGGACCGACTTGCAATTTCAAACCGGCGACAAGGTTTTTCTCAAGGTATCCCCGTCGAAAGGGATAACGCGTTTTGGTGTTAAAGGAAAGTTGAAACCACATTTTACCGGTCCTTATGAAATTCTTGAAGAAGTTGGACCCGTAGCCTATCGATTAGCGCTACCGCCAAACCTTGGGAACGAACACGTCTTTCATGTGTCGCAGTTGCGGAAGTACGTGTTCGACCCGAAACACGCGATTCACTATGAGGAAGTTGCTTTGAATCCAGATTTGAGTTACGAGGACCGACCTCAGATGATCTTGGACCGTAAAGTTCAAATCTTGAGGAACAAATCTATTGCTAGCGTGAAAGTACTTTGGAGAAACCACGAATACGAGGAAACCACGTGGGAGCTCGAGGATAAGATGATGGAACTGTACCCGGAACTCTTTCCATGAAGGTACCAAATTTCGGGACCACAAGAGCTTGAAATACTTTTTCGAGCAGAAGGACTTAAAGATGAGACAACGAAGATGACTCGAACTAGTGAAGGACTACGATTGTGGTATCAGTTACCACCCCGGCAAAGCAAATGTGGTGGCAGATGCTTTGAGCCGAAAAGACCATTCGCAACTAGCTTCCCTGACGGAAGAAGAAAGTTTGATAGGAGAGTTTAGTAAATTGCGATTAGAAGTGATAAGGGCACCTGAAACGGTGGAAGGACGAATCGCCACCTTAGTGGTGGAACCAGATTTGAAAACAAGAATCGTTGCAGCGCAACGAATGGATGCGAAACTCGAAGAGATTCGAGTGGAAGTGAGAACGGGCAAATCGGGAAATTTTAGTGAGGAGTCCGATAATGCCCTCATGTTTGAAGGAAGACTATGCGTGCCTGACAACGAGGAACTCAAGAACGAGATCATGAGTGAAGCTTATGAGACTCCATACACTGCTCACCCTGGAAGCACGAAGATGTACCAAGACTTTAAGAAGTCATTTTGGTGGAATGGCATGAACAGGGATATCGTGGCATTTGCGGAGCATTGCTTAGCCTGCCAACAGGTGAAGGCCTTACATCAACGACCGTACAGAAAATTACAACCGTTGGAAGTACCAGAGTGGAAGTGGGATCACATCACCATGGATTTCGTGACGGCCTTGCCAAAGACTCTCAAAGGAAACACCGCCATTTGGGTGATTGTAGACCGACTCACCAAATGTGCGCATTCCTACCGATTCTGATAACTCATGGATCGGACAGACTAGCGCGTATCTACATGAAAGAAATCGTGCGATTGCATGGAGTCCCAGTGACGATTACGTCTGATCGTGACCCGAAGTTCACTTCAAAATTTTGGATTAGTCTACAGCGCGAGCTTGGAACACGATTGAACTTTAGCACGGCGTTTCACCCGCAGTCCGATGGGCAATCCGAGAGGACGATACAAACTCTCGAGGATATGCTAAGAGCCGTAGTGCTCGACCGAGGCGGAAGTTGGGAGACCGCACTACCGCTAATTGAATTTGGTTACAACAACAGTTTCCAAGCAACGATTAACATGGCGCCGTATGAAGCCTTATATGGAAGAAGGTGTAGATCACCGCTCTACTGGGATGAAGTTGGCGAACGAAGGGTACTTGGACCCGACGCAGTCGAGTAGATGATTGAAATTGTTCGACAAATCCGTGTGAGAATGAAAGAAGCCCAAGACAGACAAAAGTCTTACGCTGATGTCCGACGGACCGACTTGCAATTTCAAACCGGCGACAAGGTTTTTCTCAAGGTATCCCCGTCGAAAGGGATAACGCGTTTTGGTGTTAAAGGAAAGTTGAAACCACATTTTACCGGTCCTTATGAAATTCTTGAAGAAGTTGGACCCGTAGCCTATCGATTAGCGCTACCGCCAAACCTTGGGAACGAACACGTCTTTCATGTGTCGCAGTTGCGGAAGTACGTGTTCGACCCGAAACACGCGATTCACTATGAGGAAGTTGCTTTGAATCCAGATTTGAGTTACGAGGACCGACCTCAGATGATCTTGGACCGTAAAGTTCAAATCTTGAGGAACAAATCTATTGCTAGCGTGAAAGTACTTTGGAGAAACCACGAATACGAGGAAACCACGTGGGAGCTCGAGGATAAGATGATGGAACTGTACCCGGAACTCTTTCCATGAAGGTACCAAATTTCGGGACCACAAGAGCTTGAAATACTTTTTCGAGCAGAAGGACTTAAAGATGAGACAACGAAGATGACTCGAACTAGTGAAGGACTACGATTGTGGTATCAGTTACCACCCCGGCAAAGCAAATGTGGTGGCAGATGCTTTGAGCCGAAAAGACCATTCGCAACTAGCTTCCCTGACGGAAGAAGAAAGTTTGATAGGAGAGTTTAGTAAATTGCGATTAGAAGTGATAAGGGCACCTGAAACGGTGGAAGGACGAATCGCCACCTTAGTGGTGGAACCAGATTTGAAAACAAGAATCGTTGCAGCGCAACGAATGGATGCGAAACTCGAAGAGATTCGAGTGGAAGTGAGAACGGGCAAATCGGGAAATTTTAGTGAGGAGTCCGATAATGCCCTCATGTTTGAAGGAAGACTATGCGTGCCTGACAACGAGGAACTCAAGAACGAGATCATGAGTGAAGCTTATGAGACTCCATACACTGCTCACCCTGGAAGCACGAAGATGTACCAAGACTTTAAGAAGTCATTTTGGTGGAATGGCATGAACAGGGATATCGTGGCATTTGCGGAGCATTGCTTAGCCTGCCAACAGGTGAAGGCCTTACATCAACGACCGTACAGAAAATTACAACCGTTGGAAGTACCAGAGTGGAAGTGGGATCACATCACCATGGATTTCGTGACGGCCTTGCCAAAGACTCTCAAAGGAAACACCGCCATTTGGGTGATTGTAGACCGACTCACCAAATGTGCGCATTCCTACCGATTCTGATAACTCATGGATCGGACAGACTAGCGCGTATCTACATGAAAGAAATCGTGCGATTGCATGGAGTCCCAGTGACGATTACGTCTGATCGTGACCCGAAGTTCACTTCAAAATTTTGGATTAGTCTACAGCGCGAGCTTGGAACACGATTGAACTTTAGCACGGCGTTTCACCCGCAGTCCGATGGGCAATCCGAGAGGACGATACAAACTCTCGAGGATATGCTAAGAGCCGTAGTGCTCGACCGAGGCGGAAGTTGGGAGACCGCACTACCGCTAATTGAATTTGGTTACAACAACAGTTTCCAAGCAACGATTAACATGGCGCCGTATGAAGCCTTATATGGAAGAAGGTGTAGATCACCGCTCTACTGGGATGAAGTTGGCGAACGAAGGGTACTTGGACCCGACGCAGTCGAGTAGATGATTGAAATTGTTCGACAAATCCGTGTGAGAATGAAAGAAGCCCAAGACAGACAAAAGTCTTACGCTGATGTCCGACGGACCGACTTGCAATTTCAAACCGGCGACAAGGTTTTTCTCAAGGTATCCCCGTCGAAAGGGATAACGCGTTTTGGTGTTAAAGGAAAGTTGAAACCACATTTTACCGGTCCTTATGAAATTCTTGAAGAAGTTGGACCCGTAGCCTATCGATTAGCGCTACCGCCAAACCTTGGGAACGAACACGTCTTTCATGTGTCGCAGTTGCGGAAGTACGTGTTCGACCCGAAACACGCGATTCACTATGAGGAAGTTGCTTTGAATCCAGATTTGAGTTACGAGGACCGACCTCAGATGATCTTGGACCGTAAAGTTCAAATCTTGAGGAACAAATCTATTGCTAGCGTGAAAGTACTTTGGAGAAACCACGAATACGAGGAAACCACGTGGGAGCTCGAGGATAAGATGATGGAACTGTACCCGGAACTCTTTCCATGAAGGTACCAAATTTCGGGACCACAAGAGCTTGAAATACTTTTTCGAGCAGAAGGACTTAAAGATGAGACAACGAAGATGACTCGAACTAGTGAAGGACTACGATTGTGGTATCAGTTACCACCCCGGCAAAGCAAATGTGGTGGCAGATGCTTTGAGCCGAAAAGACCATTCGCAACTAGCTTCCCTGACGGAAGAAGAAAGTTTGATAGGAGAGTTTAGTAAATTGCGATTAGAAGTGATAAGGGCACCTGAAACGGTGGAAGGACGAATCGCCACCTTAGTGGTGGAACCAGATTTGAAAACAAGAATCGTTGCAGCGCAACGAATGGATGCGAAACTCGAAGAGATTCGAGTGGAAGTGAGAACGGGCAAATCGGGAAATTTTAGTGAGGAGTCCGATAATGCCCTCATGTTTGAAGGAAGACTATGCGTGCCTGACAACGAGGAACTCAAGAACGAGATCATGAGTGAAGCTCATGAGACTCCATACACTGCTCACCCTGGAAGCACGAAGATGTACCAAGACTTTAAGAAGTCATTTTGGTGGAATGGCATGAACAGGGATATCGTGGCATTTGCGGAGCATTGCTTAGCCTGCCAACAGGTGAAGGCCTTACATCAACGACCGTACAGAAAATTACAACCGTTGGAAGTACCAGAGTGGAAGTGGGATCACATCACCATGGATTTCGTGACGGCCTTGCCAAAGACTCTCAAAGGAAACACCGCCATTTGGGTGATTGTAGACCGACTCACCAAATGTGCGCATTCCTACCGATTCCGATAACTCATGGATCGGACAGACTAGCGCGTATCTACATGAAAGAAATCGTGCGATTGCATGGAGTCCCAGTGACGATTACGTCTGATCGTGACCCGAAGTTCACTTCAAAATTTTGGATTAGTCTACAGCGCGAGCTTGGAACACGATTGAACTTTAGCACGGCGTTTCACCCGCAGTCCGATGGGCAATCCGAGAGGACGATACAAACTCTCGAGGATATGCTAAGAGCCGTAGTGCTCGACCGAGGCGGAAGTTGGGAGACCGCACTACCGCTAATTGAATTTGGTTACAACAACAGTTTCCAAGCAACGATTAACATGGCGCCGTATGAAGCCTTATATGGAAGAAGGTGTAGATCACCGCTCTACTGGGATGAAGTTGGCGAACGAAGGGTACTTGGACCCGACGCAGTCGAGTAGATGATTGAAATTGTTCGACAAATCCGTGTGAGAATGAAAGAAGCCCAAGACAGACAAAAGTCTTACGCTGATGTCCGACGGACCGACTTGCAATTTCAAACCGGCGACAAGGTTTTTCTCAAGGTATCCCCGTCGAAAGGGATAACGCGTTTTGGTGTTAAAGGAAAGTTGAAACCACATTTTACCGGTCCTTATGAAATTCTTGAAGAAGTTGGACCCGTAGCCTATCGATTAGCGCTACCGCCAAACCTTGGGAACGAACACGTCTTTCATGTGTCGCAGTTGCGGAAGTACGTGTTCGACCCGAAACACGCGATTCACTATGAGGAAGTTGCTTTGAATCCAGATTTGAGTTACGAGGACCGACCTCAGATGATCTTGGACCGTAAAGTTCAAATCTTGAGGAACAAATCTATTGCTAGCGTGAAAGTACTTTGGAGAAACCACGAATACGAGGAAACCACGTGGGAGCTCGAGGATAAGATGATGGAACTGTACCCGGAACTCTTTCCATGAAGGTACCAAATTTCGGGACCACAAGAGCTTGAAATACTTTTTCGAGCAGAAGGACTTAAAGATGAGACAACGAAGATGACTCGAACTAGTGAAGGACTACGATTGTGGTATCAGTTACCACCCCGGCAAAGCAAATGTGGTGGCAGATGCTTTGAGCCGAAAAGACCATTCGCAACTAGCTTCCCTGACGGAAGAAGAAAGTTTGATAGGAGAGTTTAGTAAATTGCGATTAGAAGTGATAAGGGCACCTGAAACGGTGGAAGGACGAATCGCCACCTTAGTGGTGGAACCAGATTTGAAAACAAGAATCGTTGCAGCGCAACGAATGGATGCGAAACTCGAAGAGATTCGAGTGGAAGTGAGAACGGGCAAATCGGGAAATTTTAGTGAGGAGTCCGATAATGCCCTCATGTTTGAAGGAAGACTATGCGTGCCTGACAACGAGGAACTCAAGAACGAGATCATGAGTGAAGCTTATGAGACTCCATACACTGCTCACCCTGGAAGCACGAAGATGTACCAAGACTTTAAGAAGTCATTTTGGTGGAATGGCATGAACAGGGATATCGTGGCATTTGCGGAGCATTGCTTAGCCTGCCAACAGGTGAAGGCCTTACATCAACGACCGTACAGAAAATTACAACCGTTGGAAGTACCAGAGTGGAAGTGGGATCACATCACCATGGATTTCGTGACGGCCTTGCCAAAGACTCTCAAAGGAAACACCGCCATTTGGGTGATTGTAGACCGACTCACCAAATGTGCGCATTCCTACCGATTCTGATAACTCATGGATCGGACAGACTAGCGCGTATCTACATGAAAGAAATCGTGCGATTGCATGGAGTCCCAGTGACGATTACGTCTGATCGTGACCCGAAGTTCACTTCAAAATTTTGGATTAGTCTACAGCGCGAGCTTGGAACACGATTGAACTTTAGCACGGCGTTTCACCCGCAGTCCGATGGGCAATCCGAGAGGACGATACAAACTCTCGAGGATATGCTAAGAGCCGTAGTGCTCGACCGAGGCGGAAGTTGGGAGACCGCACTACCGCTAATTGAATTTGGTTACAACAACAGTTTCCAAGCAACGATTAACATGGCGCCGTATGAAGCCTTATATGGAAGAAGGTGTAGATCACCGCTCTACTGGGATGAAGTTGGCGAACGAAGGGTACTTGGACCCGACGCAGTCGAGTAGATGATTGAAATTGTTCGACAAATCCGTGTGAGAATGAAAGAAGCCCAAGACAGACAAAAGTCTTACGCTGATGTCCGACGGACCGACTTGCAATTTCAAACCGGCGACAAGGTTTTTCTCAAGGTATCCCCGTCGAAAGGGATAACGCGTTTTGGTGTTAAAGGAAAGTTGAAACCACATTTTACCGGTCCTTATGAAATTCTTGAAGAAGTTGGACCCGTAGCCTATCGATTAGCGCTACTGCCAAACCTTGGGAACGAACACAACGTCTTTCATGTGTCGCAGTTGCGGAAGTACGTGTTCGACCCGAAACACGCGATTCACTATGAGGAAGTTGCTTTGAATCCAGATTTGAGTTACGAGGACCGACCTCAGATGATCTTGGACCGTAAAGTTCAAATCTTGAGGAACAAATCTATTGCTAGCGTGAAAGTACTTTGGAGAAACCACGAATACGAGGAAACCACGTGGGAGCTCGAGGATAAGATGATGGAACTGTACCCGGAACTCTTTCCATGAAGGTACCAAATTTCGGGACCACAAGAGCTTGAAATACTTTTTCGAGCAGAAGGACTTAAAGATGAGACAACGAAGATGACTCGAACTAGTGAAGGACTACGATTGTGGTATCAGTTACCACCCCGGCAAAGCAAATGTGGTGGCAGATGCTTTGAGCCGAAAAGACCATTCGCAACTAGCTTCCCTGACGGAAGAAGAAAGTTTGATAGGAGAGTTTAGTAAATTGCGATTAGAAGTGATAAGGGCACCTGAAACGGTGGAAGGACGAATCGCCACCTTAGTGGTGGAACCAGATTTGAAAACAAGAATCGTTGCAGCGCAACGAATGGATGCGAAACTCGAAGAGATTCGAGTGGAAGTGAGAACGGGCAAATCGGGAAATTTTAGTGAGGAGTCCGATAATGCCCTCATGTTTGAAGGAAGACTATGCGTGCCTGACAACGAGGAACTCAAGAACGAGATCATGAGTGAAGCTTATGAGACTCCATACACTGCTCACCCTGGAAGCACGAAGATGTACCAAGACTTTAAGAAGTCATTTTGGTGGAATGGCATGAACAGGGATATCGTGGCATTTGCGGAGCATTGCTTAGCCTGCCAACAGGTGAAGGCCTTACATCAACGACCGTACAGAAAATTACAACCGTTGGAAGTACCAGAGTGGAAGTGGGATCACATCACCATGGATTTCGTGACGGCCTTGCCAAAGACTCTCAAAGGAAACACCGCCATTTGGGTGATTGTAGACCGACTCACCAAATGTGCGCATTCCTACCGATTCTGATAACTCATGGATCGGACAGACTAGCGCGTATCTACATGAAAGAAATCGTGCGATTGCATGGAGTCCCAGTGACGATTACGTCTGATCGTGACCCGAAGTTCACTTCAAAATTTTGGATTAGTCTACAGCGCGAGCTTGGAACACGATTGAACTTTAGCACGGCGTTTCACCCGCAGTCCGATGGGCAATCCGAGAGGACGATACAAACTCTCGAGGATATGCTAAGAGCCGTAGTGCTCGACCGAGGCGGAAGTTGGGAGACCGCACTACCGCTAATTGAATTTGGTTACAACAACAGTTTCCAAGCAACGATTAACATGGCGCCGTATGAAGCCTTATATGGAAGAAGGTGTAGATCACCGCTCTACTGGGATGAAGTTGGCGAACGAAGGGTACTTGGACCCGACGCAGTCGAGTAGATGATTGAAATTGTTCGACAAATCCGTGTGAGAATGAAAGAAGCCCAAGACAGACAAAAGTCTTACGCTGATGTCCGACGGACCGACTTGCAATTTCAAACCGGCGACAAGGTTTTTCTCAAGGTATCCCCGTCGAAAGGGATAACGCGTTTTGGTGTTAAAGGAAAGTTGAAACCACATTTTACCGGTCCTTATGAAATTCTTGAAGAAGTTGGACCCGTAGCCTATCGATTAGCGCTACCGCCAAACCTTGGGAACGAACACAACGTCTTTCATGTGTCGCAGTTGCGGAAGTACGTGTTCGACCCGAAACACGCGATTCACTATGAGGAAGTTGCTTTGAATCCAGATTTGAGTTACGAGGACCGACCTCAGATGATCTTGGACCGTAAAGTTCAAATCTTGAGGAACAAATCTATTGCTAGCGTGAAAGTACTTTGGAGAAACCACGAATACGAGGAAACCACGTGGGAGCTCGAGGATAAGATGATGGAACTGTACCCGGAACTCTTTCCATGAAGGTACCAAATTTCGGGACCACAAGAGCTTGAAATACTTTTTCGAGCAGAAGGACTTAAAGATGAGACAACGAAGATGACTCGAACTAGTGAAGGACTACGATTGTGGTATCAGTTACCACCCCGGCAAAGCAAATGTGGTGGCAGATGCTTTGAGCCGAAAAGACCATTCGCAACTAGCTTCCCTGACGGAAGAAGAAAGTTTGATAGGAGAGTTTAGTAAATTGCGATTAGAAGTGATAAGGGCACCTGAAACGGTGGAAGGACGAATCGCCACCTTAGTGGTGGAACCAGATTTGAAAACAAGAATCGTTGCAGCGCAACGAATGGATGCGAAACTCGAAGAGATTCGAGTGGAAGTGAGAACGGGCAAATCGGGAAATTTTAGTGAGGAGTCCGATAATGCCCTCATGTTTGAAGGAAGACTATGCGTGCCTGACAACGAGGAACTCAAGAACGAGATCATGAGTGAAGCTCATGAGACTCCATACACTGCTCACCCTGGAAGCACGAAGATGTACCAAGACTTTAAGAAGTCATTTTGGTGGAATGGCATGAACAGGGATATCGTGGCATTTGCGGAGCATTGCTTAGCCTGCCAACAGGTGAAGGCCTTACATCAACGACCGTACAGAAAATTACAACCGTTGGAAGTACCAGAGTGGAAGTGGGATCACATCACCATGGATTTCGTGACGGCCTTGCCAAAGACTCTCAAAGGAAACACCGCCATTTGGGTGATTGTAGACCGACTCACCAAATGTGCGCATTCCTACCGATTCCGATAACTCATGGATCGGACAGACTAGCGCGTATCTACATGAAAGAAATCGTGCGATTGCATGGAGTCCCAGTGACGATTACGTCTGATCGTGACCCGAAGTTCACTTCAAAATTTTGGATTAGTCTACAGCGCGAGCTTGGAACACGATTGAACTTTAGCACGGCGTTTCACCCGCAGTCCGATGGGCAATCCGAGAGGACGATACAAACTCTCGAGGATATGCTAAGAGCCGTAGTGCTCGACCGAGGCGGAAGTTGGGAGACCGCACTACCGCTAATTGAATTTGGTTACAACAACAGTTTCCAAGCAACGATTAACATGGCGCCGTATGAAGCCTTATATGGAAGAAGGTGTAGATCACCGCTCTACTGGGATGAAGTTGGCGAACGAAGGGTACTTGGACCCGACGCAGTCGAGTAGATGATTGAAATTGTTCGACAAATCCGTGTGAGAATGAAAGAAGCCCAAGACAGACAAAAGTCTTACTTTGATGTCCGACGGACCGACTTGCAATTTCAAACCGGCGACAAGGTTTTTCTCAAGGTATCCCCGTCGAAAGGGATAACGCGTTTTGGTGTTAAAGGAAAGTTGAAACCACATTTTACCGGTCCTTATGAAATTCTTGAAGAAGTTGGACCCGTAGCCTATCGATTAGCGCTACCGCCAAACCTTGGGAACGAACACAACGTCTTTCATGTGTCGCAGTTGCGGAAGTACGTGTTCGACCCGAAACACGCGATTCACTATGAGGAAGTTGCTTTGAATCCAGATTTGAGTTACGAGGACCGACCTCAGATGATCTTGGACCGTAAAGTTCAAATCTCGAGGAACAAATCTATCGCTAGCGTGAAAGTACTTTGGAGAAACCACGAATACGAGGAAACCACGTGGGAGCTCGAGGATAAGATGATGGAACTGTACCCGGAACTCTTTCCATGAAGGTACCAAATTTCAGGACCACAAGAGCTTGAAATACTTTTTCGAGCAGAAGGACTTAAAGATGAGACAACGAAGATGACTCGAACTAGTGAAGGACTACGATTGTGGTATCAGTTACCACCCCGGCAAAGCAAATGTGGTGGCAGATGCTTTGAGCCGAAAAGACCATTCGCAACTAGCTTCCCTGACGGAAGAAGAAAGTTTGATACGAGAGTTTAGTAAATTGCGATTAGAAGTGATAAGGGCACCTGAAACGGTGGAAGGACGAATCGCCACCTTAGTGGTGGAACCAGATTTGAAAACAAGAATAGTTGCAGCGCAACGAATGGATGCGAAACTCGAAGAGATTCGAGTGGAAGTGAGAACGGGCAAATCGGGAAATTTTAGTGAGGAGTCCGATAATGCCCTCATGTTTGAAGGAAGACTATGCGTGCCTGACAACGAGGAACTCAAGAATGAGATCATGAGTGAAGCTCATGAGACTCCATACACTGCTCACCCTGGAAGCACGAAGATGTACCAAGACTTGAAGAAGTCATTTTGGTGGAATGGCATGAAGAGGGATATCGTGGCATTTGCGGAGCATTGTTTAGCCTGCCAACAGGTGTAGGCCTTACATCAACGACCGTACAGAAAATTACAACCGTTGGAAGTACCAGAGTGGAAGTGGGATCACATCACCATGGATTTCGTGACGGCCTTGCCAAAGACTCTCAAAGGAAACACCGCCATTTGGGTGATTGTAGACCGACTCACTAAATGTGCGCATTTCCTACCGATTCCGATAACTCATGGATCAGACAGACTAGCGCGTATCTACATGAAAGAAATCGTGCTATTGCATGGAGTCCCAGTGACGATTACGTCTGATCGTGACCCGAAGTTCACTTCAAAATTTTGGATTAGTCTACAGCGCGAGCTTGGAACACGATTGAACTTTAGCACGGCGTTTCACCCGCAGTCCGATGGGCAATCCGAGAGGACGATACAAACTCTCGAGGATATGCTAAGAGCCGTAGTGCTCGACCGAGGCGGAAGTTGGGAGACCGCACTACCGCTAATTGAATTTGCTTACAACAACAGTTTCCAAGCAACGATTAACATGGCGCCGTATGAAGCCTTATATGGAAGAAGGTGTAGATCACAGCTCTACTGGGATGAAATTGGCGAACGAAGGGTACTTGGACTCGACGCAGTCGAGTAGATGATTGAAATTGTTCGACAAATCCGTGTGAGAATGAAAGAAGCCCAAGACAGACAAGAGTCTTACGCTGATGTCCGACGGACCGACTTGCAATTTCAAACCGGCGACAAGGTTTTTCTCAAGGTATCCCCGTCGAAAGGGATAACGCGTTTTGGTGTTAAAGGAAAGTTGAAACCACGTTTTATCGGTCCTTATGAAATTCTTGAAGAAGTTGGACCCGTAGCCTATCGATTAGCGCTACCGCCAAACCTTGGGAACGAACACAACGTCTTTCATGTGTCGCAGTTGCGGAAGTACGTGTTCGACCCGAAACACGCGATTCACTATGAGGAAGTTGCTTTGAATCCAGATTTGAGTTACGAGGACCGACCTCAGATGATCTTGGACCGTAAAGTTCAAATCTCGAGGAACAAATCTATCGCTAGCGTGAAAGTACTTTGGAGAAACCACGAATACGAGGAAACCACGTGGGAGCTCGAGGATAAGATGATGGAACTGTACCCGGAACTCTTTCCATGAAGGTACCAAATTTCAGGACCACAAGAGCTTGAAATACTTTTTCGAGCAGAAGGACTTAAAGATGAGACAACGAAGATGACTCGAACTAGTGAAGGACTACGATTGTGGTATCAGTTACCACCCCGGCAAAGCAAATGTGGTGGCAGATGCTTTGAGCCGAAAAGACCATTCGCAACTAGCTTCCCTGACGGAAGAAGAAAGTTTGATACGAGAGTTTAGTAAATTGCGATTAGAAGTGATAAGGGCACCTGAAACGGTGGAAGGACGAATCGCCACCTTAGTGGTGGAACCAGATTTGAAAACAAGAATAGTTGCAGCGCAACGAATGGATGCGAAACTCGAAGAGATTCGAGTGGAAGTGAGAACGGGCAAATCGGGAAATTTTAGTGAGGAGTCCGATAATGCCCTCATGTTTGAAGGAAGACTATGCGTGCCTGACAACGAGGAACTCAAGAATGAGATCATGAGTGAAGCTCATGAGACTCCATACACTGCTCACCCTGGAAGCACGAAGATGTACCAAGACTTGAAGAAGTCATTTTGGTGGAATGGCATGAAGAGGGATATCGTGGCATTTGCGGAGCATTGTTTAGCCTGCCAACAGGTGTAGGCCTTACATCAACGACCGTACAGAAAATTACAACCGTTGGAAGTACCAGAGTGGAAGTGGGATCACATCACCATGGATTTCGTGACGGCCTTGCCAAAGACTCTCAAAGGAAACACCGCCATTTGGGTGATTGTAGACCGACTCACTAAATGTGCGCATTTCCTACCGATTCCGATAACTCATGGATCAGACAGACTAGCGCGTATCTACATGAAAGAAATCGTGCTATTGCATGGAGTCCCAGTGACGATTACGTCTGATCGTGACCCGAAGTTCACTTCAAAATTTTGGATTAGTCTACAGCGCGAGCTTGGAACACGATTGAACTTTAGCACGGCGTTTCACCCGCAGTCCGATGGGCAATCCGAGAGGACGATACAAACTCTCGAGGATATGCTAAGAGCCGTAGTGCTCGACCGAGGCGGAAGTTGGGAGACCGCACTACCGCTAATTGAATTTGCTTACAACAACAGTTTCCAAGCAACGATTAACATGGCGCCGTATGAAGCCTTATATGGAAGAAGGTGTAGATCACAGCTCTACTGGGATGAAATTGGCGAACGAAGGGTACTTGGACTCGACGCAGTCGAGTAGATGATTGAAATTGTTCGACAAATCCGTGTGAGAATGAAAGAAGCCCAAGACAGACAAGAGTCTTACGCTGATGTCCGACGGACCGACTTGCAATTTCAAACCGGCGACAAGGTTTTTCTCAAGGTATCCCCGTCGAAAGGGATAACGCGTTTTGGTGTTAAAGGAAAGTTGAAACCACGTTTTATCGGTCCTTATGAAATTCTTGAAGAAGTTGGACCCGTAGCCTATCGATTAGCGCTACCGCCAAACCTTGGGAACGAACACAACGTCTTTCATGTGTCGCAGTTGCGGAAGTACGTGTTCGACCCAAAACACGTGATTCACTATGAGGAAGTTGCTTTAAATCCAGATTTGAGTTACGAGGAGCGACCTCAGATGATCTTGGACCATAAAGTTCAAATCTCGAGGAACAAATCTATTGCTAGCGTGAAAGTACTTTGGAGAAACCACGAATACGAGGAAACCACATGGGAGCTCGAGGATAAGATGATGGAACTGTACCCGGAACTCTTTCCATGAAGGTACCAAATTTCTGGACCACAAGAGCTTGAAATACTTTTTCGTGCAGAAGGACTTAAAGATGAGACAACAAAGATGACTCGAACTAGTGAAGGACTACGATTGTGGTATCAGTTACCACCCCGGCAAAGCAAATGTGGTGGCAGATGCTTTGAGCCGAAAAGACCATTCGCAACTAGCTTCCCTGACGGAAGAAGAAAGTTTGATACGAGAGTTTAGTAAATTGCGATTAGAAGTGATAAGGGCACCTGAAACGGTGGAAGGACGAATCGCCACCTTAGTGGTGGAACCAGATTTGAAAACAAGAATCGTTGCAGTGCAACGAATGGATGCGAAACTCGAAGAGATTCGAGTGGAAGTGAGAACGGGCAAATCGGGAAATTTTAGTGAGGAGTCCGATAATGCCCTCATGTTTGAAGGAAGACTATGCGTGCCTGACAACGAGGAACTCAAGAACGAGATCATGAGTGAAGCTTATGAGACTCCATACACTGCTCACCCTGGAAGCACGAAGATGTACCAAGACTTGAAGAAGTCATTTTGGTGGAATGGCATGAAGAGGGATATCGTGGCATTTGCGGAGCATTGCTTAGCCTGCCAACAGGTGAAGGCCTTACATCAACGACCGTACAGAAAATTACAACCGTTGGAAGTACCAGAGTGGAAGTGGGATCACATCACCATGGATTTCGTGACGGCCTTGCCAAAGACTCTCAAAGGAAACACCGCCATTTGGGTGATTGTAGACCGACTCACCGAATGTGCGCATTTCCTACCGATTCCGATAACTCATGGATCGGACAGACTAGCGCGTATCTACATGAAAGAAATCGTGCGATTGCATGGAGTCCCAGTGACGATTACGTCTGATCGTGACCCGAAGTTCACTTCAAAATTTTGGATTAGTCTACAGCGCGAGCTTGGAACACGATTGAACTTTAGCACGGCGTTTCACCCGCAGTCCGATGGGCAATCCGAGAGGAAGATACAAACTCTCGAGGATATGCTAAGAGCCGTAGTGCTCGACCGAGGCGGAAGTTGGGAGACAGCACTACCGCTAATTGAATTTGCTTACAACAACAGTTTCAAAGCAACGATTAACATGGCGCCGTATGAAGCCTTATATGGAAGAAGGTGTAGATCACCGCTCTACTGGGATGAAGTTGGCGAACGAAGGGTACTTGGACCCGACGCAGTCGAGTAGATGATTGAAATTGTTCGACAAATCCGTGTGAGAATGAAAGAAGCCCAAGACAGACAAGAGTCTTACGCTGATGTCCGACGGACCGACTTGCAATTTCAAACCGGCGACAAGGTTTTTCTCAAGGTATCCCCGTCGAAAGGGATAACGCGTTTTGGTGTTAAAGGAAAGTTGAAACCACGTTTTATCGGTCCTTATGAAATTCTTGAAGAAGTTGGACCCGTAGCCTATCGATTAGCGCTACCGCCAAACCTTGGGAACGAACACAACGTCTTTCATGTGTCGCAGTTGCGGAAGTACGTGTTCGACCCAAAACACGTGATTCACTATGAGGAAGTTGCTTTGAATCCAGATTTGAGTTACGAGGAGCGACCTCAGATGATCTTGGACCGTAAAGTTCAAATCTCGAGGAACAAATCTATTGCTAGCGTGAAAGTACTTTGGAGAAACCACGAATACGAGGAAACCACGTGGGAGCTCGAGGATAAGATGATGGAACTGTACCCGGAACTCTTTCCATGAAGGTACCAAATTTCGGGACCACAAGAGCTTGAAATACTTTTTCGAGCAGAAGGACTTAAAGATGAGACAACGAAGATGACTCGAACTAGTGAAGGACTACGATTGTTGTATCAGTTACCACCCCGGCAAAGCAAATGTGGTGGCAGATGCTTTGAGCCGAAAAGACCATTCGCAACTAGCTTCCCTGACGGAAGAAGAAAGTTTGATACGAGAGTTTAGTAAATTGCGATTAGAAGTGATAAGGGCACCTGAAACGGTGGAAGGACGAATCGCCACCTTAGTGGTGGAACCAGATTTGAAAACAAGAATAGTTGCAGCGCAACGAATGGATGCGAAACTCGAAGAGATTCGAGTGGAAGTGAGAACGGGCAAATCGGGAAATTTTAGTGAGGAGTCCGATAATGCCCTCATGTTTGAAGGAAGACTATGCGTGCCTGACAACGAGGAACTCAAGAATGAGATCATGAGTGAAGCTCATGAGACTCCATACACTGCTCACCCTGGAAGCACGAAGATCAAGACTTGAAGAAGTCATTTTGGTGGAATGGCATGAAGAGGGATATCGTGGCATTTGCGGAGCATTGTTTAGCCTGCCAACAGGTGTAGGCCTTACATCAACGACCGTACAGAAAATTTCAACCGTTGGAAGTACCAGAGTGGAAGTGGGATCACATCACCATGGATTTCGTGACGGCCTTGCCAAAGACTCTCAAAGGAAACACCGCCATTTGGGTGATTGTAGACCGACTCACTAAATGTGCGCATTTCCTACCGATTCCGATAACTCATGGATCAGACAGACTAGCGCGTATCTACATGAAAGAAATCGTGCGATTGCATGGAGTCCCAGTGACGATTACGTCTGATCGTGACCCGAAGTTCACTTCAAAATTTTGGATTAGTCTACAGCGCGAGCTTGGAACACGATTGAACTTTAGCACGGCGTTTCACCCGCAGTCCGATGGGCAATCCGAGAGGACGATACAAACTCTCGAGGATATGCTAAGAGCCGTAGTGCTCGACCGAGGCGGAAGTTGGGAGACCGCACTACCGCTAATTGAATTTGCTTACAACAACAGTTTCCAAGCAACGATTAACATGGCGCCGTATGAAGCCTTATATGGAAGAAGGTGTAGATCACAGCTCTACTGGGATGAAGTTGGCGAACGAAGGGTACTTGGACTCGACGCAGTCGAGTAGATGATTGAAATTGTTCGACAAATCCGTGTGAGAATGAAAGAAGCCCAAGACAGACAAGAGTCTTACGCTGATGTCCGACGGACCGACTTGCAATTTCAAACCGGCGACAAGGTTTTTCTCAAGGTATCCCCGTCGAAAGGGATAACGCGTTTTGGTGTTAAAGGAAAGTTGAAACCACGTTTTATCGGTCCTTATGAAATTCTTGAAGAAGTTGGACCCGTAGCCTATCGATTAGCGCTACCGCCAAACCTTGGGAACGAACACAACGTCTTTCATGTGTCGCAGTTGCGGAAGTACGTGTTCGACCCAAAACACGTGATTCACTATGAGGAAGTTGCTTTAAATCCAGATTTGAGTTACGAGGAGCGACCTCAGATGATCTTGGACCATAAAGTTCAAATCTCGAGGAACAAATCTATTGCTAGCGTGAAAGTACTTTGGAGAAACCACGAATACGAGGAAACCACGTGGGAGCTCGAGGATAAGATGATGGAACTGTACCCGGAACTCTTTCCATGAAGGTACCAAATTTCTGGACCACAAGAGCTTGAAATACTTTTTCGTGCAGAAGGACTTAAAGATGAGACAACAAAGATGACTCGAACTAGTGAAGGACTACGATTGTGGTATCAGTTACCACCCCGGCAAAGCAAATGTGGTGGCAGATGCTTTGAGCCGAAAAGACCATTCGCAACTAGCTTCCCTGACGGAAGAAGAAAGTTTGATACGAGAGTTTAGTAAATTGCGATTAGAAGTGATAAGGGCACCTGAAACGGTGGAAGGACGAATCGCCACCTTAGTGGTGGAACCAGATTTGAAAACAAGAATCGTTGCAGTGCAACGAATGGATGCGAAACTCGAAGAGATTCGAGTGGAAGTGAGAACGGGCAAATCGGGAAATTTTAGTGAGGAGTCCGATAATGCCCTCATGTTTGAAGGAAGACTATGCGTGCCTGACAACGAGGAACTCAAGAACGAGATCATGAGTGAAGCTTATGAGACTCCATACACTGCTCACCCTGGAAGCACGAAGATGTACCAAGACTTGAAGAAGTCATTTTGGTGGAATGGCATGAAGAGGGATATCGTGGCATTTGCGGAGCATTGCTTAGCCTGCCAACAGGTGAAGGCCTTACATCAACGACCGTACAGAAAATTACAACCGTTGGAAGTACCAGAGTGGAAGTGGGATCACATCACCATGGATTTCGTGACGGCCTTGCCAAAGACTCTCAAAGGAAACACCGCCATTTGGGTGATTGTAGACCGACTCACCGAATGTGCGCATTTCCTACCGATTCCGATAACTCATGGATCGGACAGACTAGCGCGTATCTACATGAAAGAAATCGTGCGATTGCATGGAGTCCCAGTGACGATTACGTCTGATCGTGACCCGAAGTTCACTTCAAAATTTTGGATTAGTCTACAGCGCGAGCTTGGAACACGATTGAACTTTAGCACGGCGTTTCACCCGCAGTCCGATGGGCAATCCGAGAGGAAGATACAAACTCTCGAGGATATGCTAAGAGCCGTAGTGCTCGACCGAGGCGGAAGTTGGGAGACAGCACTACCGCTAATTGAATTTGCTTACAACAACAGTTTCAAAGCAACGATTAACATGGCGCCGTATGAAGCCTTATATGGAAGAAGGTGTAGATCACCGCTCTACTGGGATGAAGTTGGCGAACGAAGGGTACTTGGACCCGACGCAGTCGAGTAGATGATTGAAATTGTTCGACAAATCCGTGTGAGAATGAAAGAAGCCCAAGACAGACAAGAGTCTTACGCTGATGTCCGACGGACCGACTTGCAATTTCAAACCGGCGACAAGGTTTTTCTCAAGGTATCCCCGTCGAAAGGGATAACGCGTTTTGGTGTTAAAGGAAAGTTGAAACCACGTTTTATCGGTCCTTATGAAATTCTTGAAGAAGTTGGACCCGTAGCCTATCGATTAGCGCTACCGCCAAACCTTGGGAACGAACACAACGTCTTTCATGTGTCGCAGTTGCGGAAGTACGTGTTCGACCCAAAACACGTGATTCACTATGAGGAAGTTGCTTTGAATCCAGATTTGAGTTACGAGGAGCGACCTCAGATGATCTTGGACCGTAAAGTTCAAATCTCGAGGAACAAATCTATTGCTAGCGTGAAAGTACTTTGGAGAAACCACGAATACGAGGAAACCACGTGGGAGCTCGAGGATAAGATGATGGAACTGTACCCGGAACTCTTTCCATGAAGGTACCAAATTTCGGGACCACAAGAGCTTGAAATACTTTTTCGAGCAGAAGGACTTAAAGATGAGACAACGAAGATGACTCGAACTAGTGAAGGACTACGATTGTTGTATCAGTTACCACCCCGGCAAAGCAAATGTGGTGGCAGATGCTTTGAGCCGAAAAGACCATTCGCAACTAGCTTCCCTGACGGAAGAAGAAAGTTTGATACGAGAGTTTAGTAAATTGCGATTAGAAGTGATAAGGGCACCTGAAACGGTGGAAGGACGAATCGCCACCTTAGTGGTGGAACCAGATTTGAAAACAAGAATAGTTGCAGCGCAACGAATGGATGCGAAACTCGAAGAGATTCGAGTGGAAGTGAGAACGGGCAAATCGGGAAATTTTAGTGAGGAGTCCGATAATGCCCTCATGTTTGAAGGAAGACTATGCGTGCCTGACAACGAGGAACTCAAGAATGAGATCATGAGTGAAGCTCATGAGACTCCATACACTGCTCACCCTGGAAGCACGAAGATCAAGACTTGAAGAAGTCATTTTGGTGGAATGGCATGAAGAGGGATATCGTGGCATTTGCGGAGCATTGTTTAGCCTGCCAACAGGTGTAGGCCTTACATCAACGACCGTACAGAAAATTTCAACCGTTGGAAGTACCAGAGTGGAAGTGGGATCACATCACCATGGATTTCGTGACGGCCTTGCCAAAGACTCTCAAAGGAAACACCGCCATTTGGGTGATTGTAGACCGACTCACTAAATGTGCGCATTTCCTACCGATTCCGATAACTCATGGATCAGACAGACTAGCGCGTATCTACATGAAAGAAATCGTGCGATTGCATGGAGTCCCAGTGACGATTACGTCTGATCGTGACCCGAAGTTCACTTCAAAATTTTGGATTAGTCTACAGCGCGAGCTTGGAACACGATTGAACTTTAGCACGGCGTTTCACCCGCAGTCCGATGGGCAATCCGAGAGGACGATACAAACTCTCGAGGATATGCTAAGAGCCGTAGTGCTCGACCGAGGCGGAAGTTGGGAGACCGCACTACCGCTAATTGAATTTGCTTACAACAACAGTTTCCAAGCAACGATTAACATGGCGCCGTATGAAGCCTTATATGGAAGAAGGTGTAGATCACAGCTCTACTGGGATGAAGTTGGCGAACGAAGGGTACTTGGACTCGACGCAGTCGAGTAGATGATTGAAATTGTTCGACAAATCCGTGTGAGAATGAAAGAAGCCCAAGACAGACAAGAGTCTTACGCTGATGTCCGACGGACCGACTTGCAATTTCAAACCGGCGACAAGGTTTTTCTCAAGGTATCCCCGTCGAAAGGGATAACGCGTTTTGGTGTTAAAGGAAAGTTGAAACCACGTTTTATCGGTCCTTATGAAATTCTTGAAGAAGTTGGACCCGTAGCCTATCGATTAGCGCTACCGCCAAACCTTGGGAACGAACACAACGTCTTTCATGTGTCGCAGTTGCGGAAGTACGTGTTCGACCCAAAACACGTGATTCACTATGAGGAAGTTGCTTTAAATCCAGATTTGAGTTACGAGGAGCGACCTCAGATGATCTTGGACCATAAAGTTCAAATCTCGAGGAACAAATCTATTGCTAGCGTGAAAGTACTTTGGAGAAACCACGAATACGAGGAAACCACGTGGGAGCTCGAGGATAAGATGATGGAACTGTACCCGGAACTCTTTCCATGAAGGTACCAAATTTCTGGACCACAAGAGCTTGAAATACTTTTTCGTGCAGAAGGACTTAAAGATGAGACAACAAAGATGACTCGAACTAGTGAAGGACTACGATTGTGGTATCAGTTACCACCCCGGCAAAGCAAATGTGGTGGCAGATGCTTTGAGCCGAAAAGACCATTCGCAACTAGCTTCCCTGACGGAAGAAGAAAGTTTGATACGAGAGTTTAGTAAATTGCGATTAGAAGTGATAAGGGCACCTGAAACGGTGGAAGGACGAATCGCCACCTTAGTGGTGGAACCAGATTTGAAAACAAGAATCGTTGCAGTGCAACGAATGGATGCGAAACTCGAAGAGATTCGAGTGGAAGTGAGAACGGGCAAATCGGGAAATTTTAGTGAGGAGTCCGATAATGCCCTCATGTTTGAAGGAAGACTATGCGTGCCTGACAACGAGGAACTCAAGAACGAGATCATGAGTGAAGCTTATGAGACTCCATACACTGCTCACCCTGGAAGCACGAAGATGTACCAAGACTTGAAGAAGTCATTTTGGTGGAATGGCATGAAGAGGGATATCGTGGCATTTGCGGAGCATTGCTTAGCCTGCCAACAGGTGAAGGCCTTACATCAACGACCGTACAGAAAATTACAACCGTTGGAAGTACCAGAGTGGAAGTGGGATCACATCACCATGGATTTCGTGACGGCCTTGCCAAAGACTCTCAAAGGAAACACCGCCATTTGGGTGATTGTAGACCGACTCACCGAATGTGCGCATTTCCTACCGATTCCGATAACTCATGGATCGGACAGACTAGCGCGTATCTACATGAAAGAAATCGTGCGATTGCATGGAGTCCCAGTGACGATTACGTCTGATCGTGACCCGAAGTTCACTTCAAAATTTTGGATTAGTCTACAGCGCGAGCTTGGAACACGATTGAACTTTAGCACGGCGTTTCACCCGCAGTCCGATGGGCAATCCGAGAGGAAGATACAAACTCTCGAGGATATGCTAAGAGCCGTAGTGCTCGACCGAGGCGGAAGTTGGGAGACAGCACTACCGCTAATTGAATTTGCTTACAACAACAGTTTCAAAGCAACGATTAACATGGCGCCGTATGAAGCCTTATATGGAAGAAGGTGTAGATCACCGCTCTACTGGGATGAAGTTGGCGAACGAAGGGTACTTGGACCCGACGCAGTCGAGTAGATGATTGAAATTGTTCGACAAATCCGTGTGAGAATGAAAGAAGCCCAAGACAGACAAGAGTCTTACGCTGATGTCCGACGGACCGACTTGCAATTTCAAACCGGCGACAAGGTTTTTCTCAAGGTATCCCCGTCGAAAGGGATAACGCGTTTTGGTGTTAAAGGAAAGTTGAAACCACGTTTTATCGGTCCTTATGAAATTCTTGAAGAAGTTGGACCCGTAGCCTATCGATTAGCGCTACCGCCAAACCTTGGGAACGAACACAACGTCTTTCATGTGTCGCAGTTGCGGAAGTACGTGTTCGACCCAAAACACGTGATTCACTATGAGGAAGTTGCTTTGAATCCAGATTTGAGTTACGAGGAGCGACCTCAGATGATCTTGGACCGTAAAGTTCAAATCTCGAGGAACAAATCTATTGCTATCGTGAAAGTACTTTGGAGAAACCACGAATACGAGGAAACCACGTGGGAGCTCGAGGATAAGATGATGGAACTGTACCCGGAACTCTTTCCATGAAGGTACCAAATTTCGGGACCACAAGAGCTTGAAATACTTTTTCGAGCAGAAGGACTTAAAGATGAGACAACGAAGATGACTCGAACTAGTGAAGGACTACGATTGTTGTATCAGTTACCACCCCGGCAAAGCAAATGTGGTGGCAGATGCTTTGAGCCGAAAAGACCATTCGCAACTAGCTTCCCTGACGGAAGAAGAAAGTTTGATACGAGAGTTTAGTAAATTGCGATTAGAAGTGATAAGGGCACCTGAAACGGTGGAAGGACGAATCGCCACCTTAGTGGTGGAACCAGATTTGAAAACAAGAATAGTTGCAGCGCAACGAATGGATGCGAAACTCGAAGAGATTCGAGTGGAAGTGAGAACGGGCAAATCGGGAAATTTTAGTGAGGAGTCCGATAATGCCCTCATGTTTGAAGGAAGACTATGCGTGCCTGACAACGAGGAACTCAAGAATGAGATCATGAGTGAAGCTCATGAGACTCCATACACTGCTCACCCTGGAAGCACGAAGATCAAGACTTGAAGAAGTCATTTTGGTGGAATGGCATGAAGAGGGATATCGTGGCATTTGCGGAGCATTGTTTAGCCTGCCAACAGGTGTAGGCCTTACATCAACGACCGTACAGAAAATTTCAACCGTTGGAAGTACCAGAGTGGAAGTGGGATCACATCACCATGGATTTCGTGACGGCCTTGCCAAAGACTCTCAAAGGAAACACCGCCATTTGGGTGATTGTAGACCGACTCACTAAATGTGCGCATTTCCTACCGATTCCGATAACTCATGGATCAGACAGACTAGCGCGTATCTACATGAAAGAAATCGTGCGATTGCATGGAGTCCCAGTGACGATTACGTCTGATCGTGACCCGAAGTTCACTTCAAAATTTTGGATTAGTCTACAGCGCGAGCTTGGAACACGATTGAACTTTAGCACGGCGTTTCACCCGCAGTCCGATGGGCAATCCGAGAGGACGATACAAACTCTCGAGGATATGCTAAGAGCCGTAGTGCTCGACCGAGGCGGAAGTTGGGAGACCGCACTACCGCTAATTGAATTTGCTTACAACAACAGTTTCCAAGCAACGATTAACATGGCGCCGTATGAAGCCTTATATGGAAGAAGGTGTAGATCACAGCTCTACTGGGATGAAGTTGGCGAACGAAGGGTACTTGGACTCGACGCAGTCGAGTAGATGATTGAAATTGTTCGACAAATCCGTGTGAGAATGAAAGAAGCCCAAGACAGACAAGAGTCTTACGCTGATGTCCGACGGACCGACTTGCAATTTCAAACCGGCGACAAGGTTTTTCTCAAGGTATCCCCGTCGAAAGGGATAACGCGTTTTGGTGTTAAAGGAAAGTTGAAACCACGTTTTATCGGTCCTTATGAAATTCTTGAAGAAGTTGGACCCGTAGCCTATCGATTAGCGCTACCGCCAAACCTTGGGAACGAACACAACGTCTTTCATGTGTCGCAGTTGCGGAAGTACGTGTTCGACCCAAAACACGTGATTCACTATGAGGAAGTTGCTTTAAATCCAGATTTGAGTTACGAGGAGCGACCTCAGATGATCTTGGACCGTAAAGTTCAAATCTCGAGGAACAAATCTATTGCTAGCGTGAAAGTACTTTGGAGAAACCACGAATACGAGGAAACCACGTGGGAGCTCGAGGATAAGATGATGGAACTGTACCCGGAACTCTTTCCATGAAGGTACCAAATTTCGGGACCACAAGAGCTTGAAATACTTTTTCGAGCAGAAGGACTTAAAGATGAGACAACGAAGATGACTCGAACTAGTGAAGGACTACGATTGTTGTATCAGTTACCACCCCGGCAAAGCAAATGTGGTGGCAGATGCTTTGAGCCGAAAAGACCATTCGCAACTAGCTTCCCTGACGGAAGAAGAAAGTTTGATACGAGAATTTAGTAAATTGCGATTAGAAGTGATAAGGGCACCTGAAACGGTGGAAGGACGAATCGCCACCTTAGTGGTGGAACCAGATTTGAAAACAAGAATAGTTGCAGCGCAACGAATGGATGCGAAACTCGAAGAGATTCGAGTGGAAGTGAGAACGGGCAAATCGGGAAATTTTAGTGAGGAGTCCGATAATGCCCTCATGTTTGAAGGAAGACTATGCGTGCCTGAAAACGAGGAACTCAAGAATGAGATCATGAGTGAAGCTCATGAGACTCCATACACTGCTCACCCTGGAAGCACGAAGATGTACCAAGACTTGAAGAAGTCATTTTGGTGGAATGGCATGAAGAGGGATATCGTGGCATTTGCGGAGCATTGTTTAGCCTGCCAACAGGTGTAGGCCTTACATCAACGACCGTACAGAAAATTACAACCGTTGGAAGTACCAGAGTGGAAGTGGGATCACATCACCATGGATTTCGTGACGGCCTTGCCAAAGACTCTCAAAGGAAACACCGCCATTTGGGTGATTGTAGACCGACTCACTAAATGTGCGCATTTCCTACCGATTCCGATAACTCATGGATCAGACAGACTAGCGCGTATCTACATGAAAGAAATCGTGCGATTGCATGGAGTCCCAGTGACGATTACGTCTGATCGTGACCCGAAGTTCACTTCAAAATTTTGGATTAGTCTACAGCGCGAGCTTGGAACACGATTGAACTTTAGCACGGCGTTTCACCCGCAGTCCGATGGGCAATCCGAGAGGACGATACAAACTCTCGAGGATATGCTAAGAGCCGTAGTGCTCGACCGAGGCGGAAGTTGGGAGACCGCACTACCGCTAATTGAATTTGCTTACAACAACAGTTTCCAAGCAACGATTAACATGGCGCCGTATGAAGCCTTATATGGAAGAAGGTGTAGATCACAGCTCTACTGGGATGAAGTTGGCGAACGAAGGGTACTTGGACTCGACGCAGTCGAGTAGATGATTGAAATTGTTCGACAAATCCGTGTGAGAATGAAAGAAGCCCAAGACAGACAAGAGTCTTACGCTGATGTCCGACGGACCGACTTGCAATTTCAAACCGGCGACAAGGTTTTTCTCAAGGTATCCCCGTCGAAAGGGATAACGCGTTTTGGTGTTAAAGGAAAGTTGAAACCACGTTTTATCGGTCCTTATGAAATTCTTGAAGAAGTTGGACCCGTAGCCTATCGATTAGCGCTACCGCCAAACCTTGGGAACGAACACAACGTCTTTCATGTGTCGCAGTTGCGGAAGTACGTGTTCGACCCAAAACACGTGATTCACTATGAGGAAGTTGCTTTAAATCCAGATTTGAGTTACGAGGAGCGACCTCAGATGATCTTGGACCATAAAGTTCAAATCTCGAGGAACAAATCTATTGCTAGCGTGAAAGTACTTTGGAGAAACCACGAATACGAGGAAACCACGTGGGAGCTCGAGGATAAGATGATGGAACTGTACCCGGAACTCTTTCCATGAAGGTACCAAATTTCTGGACCACAAGAAGCTTGAAATACTTTTTCGAGCAGAAGGACTTAAAGATGAGACAACGAAGATGACTCGAACTAGTGAAGGACTACGATTGTGGTATCAGTTACCACCCCGGCAAAGCAAATGTGGTGGCAGATGCTTTGAGCCGAAAAGACCATTCGCAACTAGCTTCCCTGACGGAAGAAGAAAGTTTGATACGAGAGTTTAGTAAATTGCGATTAGAAGTGATAAGGGCACCTGAAACGGTGGAAGGACGAATCGCCACCTTAGTGGTGGAACCAAATTTGAAAACAAGAATCGTTGCAGTGCAACGAATGGATGCGAAACTCGAAGAGATTCGAGTGGAAGTGAGAACGGGCAAATCGGGAAATTTTAGTGAGGAGTCCGATAATGCCCTCATGTTTGAAGGAAGACTATGCGTGCCTGACAACGAGGAACTCAAGAACGAGATCATGAGTGAAGCTTATGAGACTCCATACACTGCTCACCCTGGAAGCACGAAGATGTACCAAGACTTGAAGAAGTCATTTTGGTGGAATGGCATGAAGAGGGATATCGTGGCATTTGCGGAGCATTGCTTAGCCTGCCAACAGGTGAAGGCCTTACATCAACGACCGTACAGAAAATTACAACCGTTGGAAGTACCAGAGTGGAAGTGGGATCACATCACCATGGATTTCGTGACGGCCTTGCCAAAGACTCTCAAAGGAAACACCGCCATTTGGGTGATTGTAGACCGACTCACCGAATGTGCGCATTTCCTACCGATTCCGATAACTCATGGATCGGACAGACTAGCGCGTATCTACATGAAAGAAATCGTGCGATTGCATGGAGTCCCAGTGACGATTACGTCTGATCGTGACCCGAAGTTCACTTCAAAATTTTGGATTAGTCTACAGCGCGAGCTTGGAACACGATTGAACTTTAGCACGGCGTTTCACCCGCAGTCCGATGGGCAATCCGAGAGGACGATACAAACTCTCGAGGATATGCTAAGAGCCGTAGTGCTCGACCGAGGCGGAAGTTGGGAGACCGCACTACCGCTAATTGAATTTGCTTACAACAACAGTTTCCAAGCAACGATTAACATGGCGCCGTATGAAGCCTTATATGGAAGAAGGTGTAGATCACAGCTCTACTGGGATGAAGTTGGCGAACGAAGGGTACTTGGACTCGACGCAGTCGAGTAGATGATTGAAATTGTTCGACAAATCCGTGTGAGAATGAAAGAAGCCCAAGACAGACAAGAGTCTTACGCTGATGTCCGACGGACCGACTTGCAATTTCAAACCGGCGACAAGGTTTTTCTCAAGGTATCCCCGTCGAAAGGGATAACGCGTTTTGGTGTTAAAGGAAAGTTGAAACCACGTTTTATCGGTCCTTATGAAATTCTTGAAGAAGTTGGACCCGTAGCCTATCGATTAGCGCTACCGCCAAACCTTGGGAACGAACACAACGTCTTTCATGTGTCGCAGTTGCGGAAGTACGTGTTCGACCCAAAACACGTGATTCACTATGAGGAAGTTGCTTTGAATCCAGATTTGAGTTACGAGGAGCGACCTCAGATGATCTTGGACCGTAAAGTTCAAATCTCGAGGAACAAATCTATTGCTAGCGTGAAAGTACTTTGGAGAAACCACGAATACGAGGAAACCACGTGGGAGCTCGAGGATAAGATGATGGAACTGTACCCGGAACTCTTTCCATGAAGGTACCAAATTTCGGGACCACAAGAGCTTGAAATACTTTTTCGAGCAGAAGGACTTAAAGATGAGACAACGAAGATGACTCGAACTAGTGAAGGACTACGATTGTTGTATCAGTTACCACCCCGGCAAAGCAAATGTGGTGGCAGATGCTTTGAGCCGAAAAGACCATTCGCAACTAGCTTCCCTGACGGAAGAAGAAAGTTTGATACGAGAGTTTAGTAAATTGCGATTAGAAGTGATAAGGGCACCTGAAACGGTGGAAGGACGAATCGCCACCTTAGTGGTGGAACCAGATTTGAAAACAAGAATAGTTGCAGCGCAACGAATGGATGCGAAACTCGAAGAGATTCGAGTGGAAGTGAGAACGGGCAAATCGGGAAATTTTAGTGAGGAGTCCGATAATGCCCTCATGTTTGAAGGAAGACTATGCGTGCCTGACAACGAGGAACTCAAGAATGAGATCATGAGTGAAGCTCATGAGACTCCATACACTGCTCACCCTGGAAGCACGAAGATCAAGACTTGAAGAAGTCATTTTGGTGGAATGGCATGAAGAGGGATATCGTGGCATTTGCGGAGCATTGTTTAGCCTGCCAACAGGTGTAGGCCTTACATCAACGACCGTACAGAAAATTTCAACCGTTGGAAGTACCAGAGTGGAAGTGGGATCACATCACCATGGATTTCGTGACGGCCTTGCCAAAGACTCTCAAAGGAAACACCGCCATTTGGGTGATTGTAGACCGACTCACTAAATGTGCGCATTTCCTACCGATTCCGATAACTCATGGATCAGACAGACTAGCGCGTATCTACATGAAAGAAATCGTGCGATTGCATGGAGTCCCAGTGACGATTACGTCTGATCGTGACCCGAAGTTCACTTCAAAATTTTGGATTAGTCTACAGCGCGAGCTTGGAACACGATTGAACTTTAGCACGGCGTTTCACCCGCAGTCCGATGGGCAATCCGAGAGGACGATACAAACTCTCGAGGATATGCTAAGAGCCGTAGTGCTCGACCGAGGCGGAAGTTGGGAGACCGCACTACCGCTAATTGAATTTGCTTACAACAACAGTTTCCAAGCAACGATTAACATGGCGCCGTATGAAGCCTTATATGGAAGAAGGTGTAGATCACAGCTCTACTGGGATGAAGTTGGCGAACGAAGGGTACTTGGACTCGACGCAGTCGAGTAGATGATTGAAATTGTTCGACAAATCCGTGTGAGAATGAAAGAAGCCCAAGACAGACAAGAGTCTTACGCTGATGTCCGACGGTCCGACTTGCAATTTCAAACCGGCGACAAGGTTTTTCTCAAGGTATCCCCGTCGAAAGGGATAACGCGTTTTGGTGTTAAAGGAAAGTTGAAACCACGTTTTATCGGTCCTTATGAAATTCTTGAAGAAGTTGGACCCGTAGCCTATCGATTAGCGCTACCGCCAAACCTTGGGAACGAACACAACGTCTTTCATGTGTCGCAGTTGCGGAAGTACGTGTTCGACCCAAAACACGTGATTCACTATGAGGAAGTTGCTTTAAATCCAGATTTGAGTTACGAGGAGCGACCTCAGATGATCTTGGACCGTAAAGTTCAAATCTCGAGGAACAAATCTATTGCTAGCGTGAAAGTACTTTGGAGAAACCACGAATACGAGGAAACCACGTGGGAGCTCGAGGATAAGATGATGGAACTGTACCCGGAACTCTTTCCATGAAGGTACCAAATTTCAGGACCACAAGAGCTTGAAATACTTTTTCGAGCAGAAGGACTTAAAGATGAGACAACGAAGATGACTCGAACTAGTGAAGGACTACGATTGTTGTATCAGTTACCACCCCGGCAAAGCAAATGTGGTGGCAGATGCTTTGAGCCGAAAAGACCATTCGCAACTAGCTTCCCTGACGGAAGAAGAAAGTTTGATACGAGAATTTAGTAAATTGCGATTAGAAGTGATAAGGGCACCTGAAACGGTGGAAGGACGAATCGCCACCTTAGTGGTGGAACCAGATTTGAAAACAAGAATAGTTGCAGCGCAACGAATGGATGCGAAACTCGAAGAGATTCGAGTGGAAGTGAGAACGGGCAAATCGGGAAATTTTAGTGAGGAGTCCGATAATGCCCTCATGTTTGAAGGAAGACTATGCGTGCCTGACAACGAGGAACTCAAGAATGAGATCATGAGTGAAGCTCATGAGACTCCATACACTGCTCACCCTGGAAGCACGAAGATGTACCAAGACTTGAAGAAGTCATTTTGGTGGAATGGCATGAAGAGGGATATCGTGGCATTTGCGGAGCATTGTTTAGCCTGCCAACAGGTGTAGGCCTTACATCAACGACCGTACAGAAAATTACAACCGTTGGAAGTACCAGAGTGGAAGTGGGATCACATCACCATGGATTTCGTGACGGCCTTGCCAAAGACTCTCAAAGGAAACACCGCCATTTGGGTGATTGTAGACCGACTCACTAAATGTGCGCATTTCCTACCGATTCCGATAACTCATGGATCAGACAGACTAGCGCGTATCTACATGAAAGAAATCGTGCGATTGCATGGAGTCCCAGTGACGATTACGTCTGATCGTGACCCGAAGTTCACTTCAAAATTTTGGATTAGTCTACAGCGCGAGCTTGGAACACGATTGAACTTTAGCACGGCGTTTCACCCGCAGTCCGATGGGCAATCCGAGAGGACGATACAAACTCTCGAGGATATGCTAAGAGCCGTAGTGCTCGACCGAGGCGGAAGTTGGGAGACCGCACTACCGCTAATTGAATTTGCTTACAACAACAGTTTCCAAGCAACGATTAACATGGCGCCGTATGAAGCCTTATATGGAAGAAGGTGTAGATCACAGCTCTACTGGGATGAAGTTGGCGAACGAAGGGTACTTGGACTCGACGCAGTCGAGTAGATGATTGAAATTGTTCGACAAATCCGTGTGAGAATGAAAGAAGCCCAAGACAGACAAGAGTCTTACGCTGATGTCCGACGGACCGACTTGCAATTTCAAACCGGCGACAAGGTTTTTCTCAAGGTATCCCCGTCGAAAGGGATAACGCGTTTTGGTGTTAAAGGAAAGTTGAAACCACGTTTTATCGGTCCTTATGAAATTCTTGAAGAAGTTGGACCCGTAGCCTATCGATTAGCGCTACCGCCAAACCTTGGGAACGAACACAACGTCTTTCATGTGTCGCAGTTGCGGAAGTACGTGTTCGACCCAAAACACGTGATTCACTATGAGGAAGTTGCTTTAAATCCAGATTTGAGTTACGAGGAGCGACCTCAGATGATCTTGGACCATAAAGTTCAAATCTCGAGGAACAAATCTATTGCTAGCGTGAAAGTACTTTGGAGAAACCACGAATACGAGGAAACCACGTGGGAGCTCGAGGATAAGATGATGGAACTGTACCCGGAACTCTTTCCATGAAGGTACCAAATTTCTGGACCACAAGAGCTTGAAATACTTTTTCGAGCAGAAGGACTTAAAGATGAGACAACGAAGATGACTCGAACTAGTGAAGGACTACGATTGTGGTATCAGTTACCACCCCGGCAAAGCAAATGTGGTGGCAGATGCTTTGAGCCGAAAAGACCATTCGCAACTAGCTTCCCTGACGGAAGAAGAAAGTTTGATACGAGAGTTTAGTAAATTGCGATTAGAAGTGATAAGGGCACCTGAAACGGTGGAAGGACGAATCGCCACCTTAGTGGTGGAACCAGATTTGAAAACAAGAATCGTTGCAGTGCAACGAATGGATGCGAAACTCGAAGAGATTCGAGTGGAAGTGAGAACGGGCAAATCGGGAAATTTTAGTGAGGAGTCCGATAATGCCCTCATGTTTGAAGGAAGACTATGCGTGCCTGACAACGAGGAACTCAAGAACGAGATCATGAGTGAAGCTTATGAGACTCCATACACTGCTCACCCTGGAAGCACGAAGATGTACCAAGACTTGAAGAAGTCATTTTGGTGGAATGGCATGAAGAGGGATATCGTGGCATTTGCGGAGCATTGCTTAGCCTGCCAACAGGTGAAGGCCTTACATCAACGACCGTACAGAAAATTACAACCGTTGGAAGTACCAGAGTGGAAGTGGGATCACATCACCATGGATTTCGTGACGGCCTTGCCAAAGACTCTCAAAGGAAACACCGCCATTTGGGTGATTGTAGACCGACTCACCGAATGTGCGCATTTCCTACCGATTCCGATAACTCATGGATCGGACAGACTAGCGCGTATCTACATGAAAGAAATCGTGCGATTGCATGGAGTCCCAGTGACGATTACGTCTGATCGTGACCCGAAGTTCACTTCAAAATTTTGGATTAGTCTACAGCGCGAGCTTGGAACACGATTGAACTTTAGCACGGCGTTTCACCCGCAGTCCGATGGGCAATCCGAGAGGAAGATACAAACTCTCGAGGATATGCTAAGAGCCGTAGTGCTCGACCGAGGCGGAAGTTGGGAGACAGCACTACCGCTAATTGAATTTGCTTACAACAACAGTTTCAAAGCAACGATTAACATGGCGCCGTATGAAGCCTTATATGGAAGAAGGTGTAGATCACCGCTCTACTGGGATGAAGTTGGCGAACGAAGGGTACTTGGACCCGACGCAGTCGAGTAGATGATTGAAATTGTTCGACAAATCCGTGTGAGAATGAAAGAAGCCCAAGACAGACAAGAGTCTTACGCTGATGTCCGACGGACCGACTTGCAATTTCAAACCGGCGACAAGGTTTTTCTCAAGGTATCCCCGTCGAAAGGGATAACGCGTTTTGGTGTTAAAGGAAAGTTGAAACCACGTTTTATCGGTCCTTATGAAATTCTTGAAGAAGTTGGACCCGTAGCCTATCGATTAGCGCTACCGCCAAACCTTGGGAACGAACACAACGTCTTTCATGTGTCGCAGTTGCGGAAGTACGTGTTCGACCCAAAACACGTGATTCACTATGAGGAAGTTGCTTTGAATCCAGATTTGAGTTACGAGGAGCGACCTCAGATGATCTTGGACCGTAAAGTTCAAATCTCGAGGAACAAATCTATTGCTAGCGTGAAAGTACTTTGGAGAAACCACGAATACGAGGAAACCACGTGGGAGCTCGAGGATAAGATGATGGAACTGTACCCGGAACTCTTTCCATGAAGGTACCAAATTTCGGGACCACAAGAGCTTGAAATACTTTTTCGAGCAGAAGGACTTAAAGATGAGACAACGAAGATGACTCGAACTAGTGAAGGACTACGATTGTTGTATCAGTTACCACCCCGGCAAAGCAAATGTGGTGGCAGATGCTTTGAGCCGAAAAGACCATTCGCAACTAGCTTCCCTGACGGAAGAAGAAAGTTTGATACGAGAGTTTAGTAAATTGCGATTAGAAGTGATAAGGGCACCTGAAACGGTGGAAGGACGAATCGCCACCTTAGTGGTGGAACCAGATTTGAAAACAAGAATAGTTGCAGCGCAACGAATGGATGCGAAACTCGAAGAGATTCGAGTGGAAGTGAGAACGGGCAAATCGGGAAATTTTAGTGAGGAGTCCGATAATGCCCTCATGTTTGAAGGAAGACTATGCGTGCCTGACAACGAGGAACTCAAGAATGAGATCATGAGTGAAGCTCATGAGACTCCATACACTGCTCACCCTGGAAGCACGAAGATCAAGACTTGAAGAAGTCATTTTGGTGGAATGGCATGAAGAGGGATATCGTGGCATTTGCGGAGCATTGTTTAGCCTGCCAACAGGTGTAGGCCTTACATCAACGACCGTACAGAAAATTTCAACCGTTGGAAGTACCAGAGTGGAAGTGGGATCACATCACCATGGATTTCGTGACGGCCTTGCCAAAGACTCTCAAAGGAAACACCGCCATTTGGGTGATTGTAGACCGACTCACTAAATGTGCGCATTTCCTACCGATTCCGATAACTCATGGATCAGACAGACTAGCGCGTATCTACATGAAAGAAATCGTGCGATTGCATGGAGTCCCAGTGACGATTACGTCTGATCGTGACCCGAAGTTCACTTCAAAATTTTGGATTAGTCTACAGCGCGAGCTTGGAACACGATTGAACTTTAGCACGGCGTTTCACCCGCAGTCCGATGGGCAATCCGAGAGGACGATACAAACTCTCGAGGATATGCTAAGAGCCGTAGTGCTCGACCGAGGCGGAAGTTGGGAGACCGCACTACCGCTAATTGAATTTGCTTACAACAACAGTTTCCAAGCAACGATTAACATGGCGCCGTATGAAGCCTTATATGGAAGAAGGTGTAGATCACAGCTCTACTGGGATGAAGTTGGCGAACGAAGGGTACTTGGACTCGACGCAGTCGAGTAGATGATTGAAATTGTTCGACAAATCCGTGTGAGAATGAAAGAAGCCCAAGACAGACAAGAGTCTTACGCTGATGTCCGACGGACCGACTTGCAATTTCAAACCGGCGACAAGGTTTTTCTCAAGGTATCCCCGTCGAAAGGGATAACGCGTTTTGGTGTTAAAGGAAAGTTGAAACCACGTTTTATCGGTCCTTATGAAATTCTTGAAGAAGTTGGACCCGTAGCCTATCGATTAGCGTTACCGCCAAACCTTGGGAACGAACACAACGTCTTTCATGTGTCGCAGTTGCGGAAGTACGTGTTCGACCCAAAACACGTGATTCACTATGAGGAAGTTGCTTTGAATCCAGATTTGAGTTACGAGGAGCGACCTCAGATGATCTTGGACCGTAAAGTTCAAATCTCGAGGAACAAATCTATTGCTAGCGTGAAAGTACTTTGGAGAAACCACGAATACGAGGAAACCACGTGGGAGCTCGAGGATAAGATGATGGAACTGTACCCGGAACTCTTTCCATGAAGGTACCAAATTTCTGGACCACAAGAGCTTGAAATACTTTTTCGAGCAGAAGGACTTAAAGATGAGACAACGAAGATGACTCGAACTAGTGAAGGACTACGATTGTGGTATCAGTTACCACCCCGGCAAAGCAAATGTGGTGGCAGATGCTTTGAGCCGAAAAGACCATTCGCAACTAGCTTCCCTGACGGAAGAAGAAAGTTTGATACGAGAGTTTAGTAAATTGCGATTAGAAGTGATAAGGGCACCTGAAACGGTGGAAGGACGAATCGCCACCTTAGTGGTGGAACCAGATTTGAAAACAAGAATCGTTGCAGTGCAACGAATGGATGCGAAACTCGAAGAGATTCGAGTGGAAGTGAGAACGGGCAAATCGGGAAATTTTAGTGAGGAGTCCGATAATGCCCTCATGTTTGAAGGAAGACTATGCGTGCCTGACAACGAGGAACTCAAGAATGAGATCATGAGTGAAGCTCATGAGACTCCATACACTGCTCACCCTGGAAGCACGAAGATCAAGACTTGAAGAAGTCATTTTGGTGGAATGGCATGAAGAGGGATATCGTGGCATTTGCGGAGCATTGTTTAGCCTGCCAACAGGTGTAGGCCTTACATCAACGACCGTACAGAAAATTTCAACCGTTGGAAGTACCAGAGTGGAAGTGGGATCACATCACCATGGATTTCGTGACGGCCTTGCCAAAGACTCTCAAAGGAAACACCGCCATTTGGGTGATTGTAGACCGACTCACTAAATGTGCGCATTTCCTACCGATTCCGATAACTCATGGATCAGACAGACTAGCGCGTATCTACATGAAAGAAATCGTGCGATTGCATGGAGTCCCAGTGACGATTACGTCTGATCGTGACCCGAAGTTCACTTCAAAATTTTGGATTAGTCTACAGCGCGAGCTTGGAACACGATTGAACTTTAGCACGGCGTTTCACCCGCAGTCCGATGGGCAATCCGAGAGGACGATACAAACTCTCGAGGATATGCTAAGAGCCGTAGTGCTCGACCGAGGCGGAAGTTGGGAGACCGCACTACCGCTAATTGAATTTGCTTACAACAACAGTTTCCAAGCAACGATTAACATGGTGCCGTATGAAGCCTTATATGGAAGAAGGTGTAGATCACAGCTCTACTGGGATGAAGTTGGCGAACGAAGGGTACTTGGACTCGACGCAGTCGAGTAGATGATTGAAATTGTTCGACAAATCCGTGTGAGAATGAAAGAAGCCCAAGACAGACAAGAGTCTTACGCTGATGTCCGACGGACCGACTTGCAATTTCAAACCGGCGACAAGGTTTTTCTCAAGGTATCCCCGTCGAAAGGGATAACGCGTTTTGGTGTTAAAGGAAAGTTGAAACCACGTTTTATCGGTCCTTATGAAATTCTTGAAGAAGTTGGACCCGTAGCCTATCGATTAGCGTTACCGCCAAACCTTGGGAACGAACACAACGTCTTTCATGTGTCGCAGTTGCGGAAGTACGTGTTCGACCCAAAACACGTGATTCACTATGAGGAAGTTGCTTTGAATCCAGATTTGAGTTACGAGGAGCGACCTCAGATGATCTTGGACCGTAAAGTTCAAATCTCGAGGAACAAATCTATTGCTAGCGTGAAAGTACTTTGGAGAAACCACGAATACGAGGAAACCACGTGGGAGCTCGAGGATAAGATGATGGAACTGTACCCGGAACTCTTTCCATGAAGGTACCAAATTTCTGGACCACAAGAGCTTGAAATACTTTTTCGAGCAGAAGGACTTAAAGATGAGACAACGAAGATGACTCGAACTAGTGAAGGACTACGATTGTGGTATCAGTTACCACCCCGGCAAAGCAAATGTGGTGGCAGATGCTTTGAGCCGAAAAGACCATTCGCAACTAGCTTCCCTGACGGAAGAAGAAAGTTTGATACGAGAGTTTAGTAAATTGCGATTAGAAGTGATAAGGGCACCTGAAACGGTGGAAGGACGAATCGCCACCTTAGTGGTGGAACCAGATTTGAAAACAAGAATCGTTGCAGTGCAACGAATGGATGCGAAACTCGAAGAGATTCGAGTGGAAGTGAGAACGGGCAAATCGGGAAATTTTAGTGAGGAGTCCGATAATGCCCTCATGTTTGAAGGAAGACTATGCGTGCCTGACAACGAGGAACTCAAGAACGAGATCATGAGTGAAGCTTATGAGACTCCATACACTGCTCACCCTGGAAGCACGAAGATGTACCAAGACTTGAAGAAGTCATTTTGGTGGAATGGCATGAAGAGGGATATCGTGGCATTTGCGGAGCATTGCTTAGCCTGCCAACAGGTGAAGGCCTTACATCAACGACCGTACAGAAAATTACAACCGTTGGAAGTACCAGAGTGGAAGTGGGATCACATCACCATGGATTTCGTGACGGCCTTGCCAAAGACTCTCAAAGGAAACACCGCCATTTGGGTGATTGTAGACCGACTCACCGAATGTGCGCATTTCCTACCGATTCCGATAACTCATGGATCGGACAGACTAGCGCGTATCTGCATGAAAGAAATCGTGCGATTGCATGGAGTCCCAGTGACGATTACGTCTGATCGTGACCCGAAGTTCACTTCAAAATTTTGGATTAGTCTACAGCGCGAGCTTGGAACACGATTGAACTTTAGCACGGCGTTTCACCCGCAGTCCGATGGGCAATCCGAGAGGAAGATACAAACTCTCGAGGATATGCTAAGAGCCGTAGTGCTCGACCGAGGCGGAAGTTGGGAGACAGCACTACCGCTAATTGAATTTGCTTACAACAACAGTTTCAAAGCAACGATTAACATGGCGCCGTATGAAGCCTTATATGGAAGAAGGTGTAGATCACCGCTCTACTGGGATGAAGTTGGCGAACGAAGGGTACTTGGACCCGACGCAGTCGAGTAGATGATTGAAATTGTTCGACAAATCCGTGTGAGAATGAAAGAAGCCCAAGACAGACAAGAGTCTTACGCTGATGTCCGACGGACCGACTTGCAATTTCAAACCGGCGACAAGGTTTTTCTCAAGGTATCCCCGTCGAAAGGGATAACGCGTTTTGGTGTTAAAGGAAAGTTGAAACCACGTTTTATCGGTCCTTATGAAATTCTTGAAGAAGTTGGACCCGTAGCCTATCGATTAGCGCTACCGCCAAACCTTGGGAACGAACACAACGTCTTTCATGTGTCGCAGTTGCGGAAGTACGTGTTCGACCCAAAACACGTGATTCACTATGAGGAAGTTGCTTTGAATCCAGATTTGAGTTACGAGGAGCGACCTCAGATGATCTTGGACCGTAAAGTTCAAATCTCGAGGAACAAATCTATTGCTAGCGTGAAAGTACTTTGGAGAAACCACGAATACGAGGAAACCACGTGGGAGCTCGAGGATAAGATGATGGAACTGTACCCGGAACTCTTTCCATGAAGGTACCAAATTTCGGGACCACAAGAGCTTGAAATACTTTTTCGAGCAGAAGGACTTAAAGATGAGACAACGAAGATGACTCGAACTAGTGAAGGACTACGATTGTTGTATCAGTTACCACCCCGGCAAAGCAAATGTGGTGGCAGATGCTTTGAGCCGAAAAGACCATTCGCAACTAGCTTCCCTGACGGAAGAAGAAAGTTTGATACGAGAGTTTAGTAAATTGCGATTAGAAGTGATAAGGGCACCTGAAACGGTGGAAGGACGAATCGCCACCTTAGTGGTGGAACCAGATTTGAAAACAAGAATAGTTGCAGCGCAACGAATGGATGCGAAACTCGAAGAGATTCGAGTGGAAGTGAGAACGGGCAAATCGGGAAATTTTAGTGAGGAGTCCGATAATGCCCTCATGTTTGAAGGAAGACTATGCGTGCCTGACAACGAGGAACTCAAGAATGAGATCATGAGTGAAGCTCATGAGACTCCATACACTGCTCACCCTGGAAGCACGAAGATGTACCAAGACTTGAAGAAGTCATTTTGGTGGAATGGCATGAAGAGGGATATCGTGGCATTTGCGGAGCATTGTTTAGCCTGCCAACAGGTGTAGGCCTTACATCAACGACCGTACAGAAAATTACAACCGTTGGAAGTACCAGAGTGGAAGTGGGATCACATCACCATGGATTTCGTGACGGCCTTGCCAAAGACTCTCAAAGGAAACACCGCCATTTGGGTGATTGTAGACCGACTCACTAAATGTGCGCATTTCCTACCGATTCCGATAACTCATGGATCAGACAGACTAGCGCGTATCTACATGAAAGAAATCGTGCGATTGCATGGAGTCCCAGTGACGATTACGTCTGATCGTGACCCGAAGTTCACTTCAAAATTTTGGATTAGTCTACAGCGCGAGCTTGGAACACGATTGAACTTTAGCACGGCGTTTCACCCGCAGTCCGATGGGCAATCCGAGAGGACGATACAAACTCTCGAGGATATGCTAAGAGCCGTAGTGCTCGACCGAGGCGGAAGTTGGGAGACCGCACTACCGCTAATTGAATTTGCTTACAACAACAGTTTCCAAGCAACGATTAACATGGCGCCGTATGAAGCCTTATATGGAAGAAGGTGTAGATCACAGCTCTACTGGGATGAAGTTGGCGAACGAAGGGTACTTGGACTCGACGCAGTCGAGTAGATGATTGAAATTGTTCGACAAATCCGTGTGAGAATGAAAGAAGCCCAAGACAGACAAGAGTCTTACGCTGATGTCCGACGGACCGACTTGCAATTTCAAACCGGCGACAAGGTTTTTCTCAAGGTATCCCCGTCGAAAGGGATAACGCGTTTTGGTGTTAAAGGAAAGTTGAAACCACGTTTTATCGGTCCTTATGAAATTCTTGAAGAAGTTGGACCCGTAGCCTATCGATTAGCGCTACCGCCAAACCTTGGGAACGAACACAACGTCTTTCATGTGTCGCAGTTGCGGAAGTACGTGTTCGACCCAAAACACGTGATTCACTATGAGGAAGTTGCTTTAAATCCAGATTTGAGTTACGAGGAGCGACCTCAGATGATCTTGGACCATAAAGTTCAAATCTCGAGGAACAAATCTATTGCTAGCGTGAAAGTACTTTGGAGAAACCACGAATACGAGGAAACCACGTGGGAGCTCGAGGATAAGATGATGGAACTGTACCCGGAACTCTTTCCATGAAGGTACCAAATTTCGGGACCACAAGAGCTTGAAATACTTTTTCGAGCAGAAGGACTTAAAGATGAGACAACGAAGATGACTCGAACTAGTGAAGGACTACGATTGTGGTATCAGTTACCACCCCGGCAAAGCAAATGTGGTGGCAGATGCTTTGAGCCGAAAAGACCATTCGCAACTAGCTTCCCTGACGGAAGAAGAAAGTTTGATACGAGAGTTTAGTAAATTGCGATTAGAAGTGATAAGGGCACCTGAAACGGTGGAAGGACGAATCGCCACCTTAGTGGTGGAACCAGATTTGAAAACAAGAATAGTTGCAGCGCAACGAATGGATGCGAAACTCGAAGAGATTCGAGTGGAAGTGAGAACGGGCAAATCGGGAAATTTTAGTGAGGAGTCCGATAATGCCCTCATGTTTGAAGGAAGACTATGCGTGCCTGACAACGAGGAACTCAAGAATGAGATCATGAGTGAAGCTCATGAGACTCCATACACTGCTCACCCTGGAAGCACGAAGATCAAGACTTGAAGAAGTCATTTTGGTGGAATGGCATGAAGAGGGATATCGTGGCATTTGCGGAGCATTGTTTAGCCTGCCAACAGGTGTAGGCCTTACATCAACGACCGTACAGAAAATTTCAACCGTTGGAAGTACCAGAGTGGAAGTGGGATCACATCACCATGGATTTCGTGACGGCCTTGCCAAAGACTCTCAAAGGAAACACCGCCATTTGGGTGATTGTAGACCGACTCACTAAATGTGCGCATTTCCTACCGATTCCGATAACTCATGGATCAGACAGACTAGCGCGTATCTACATGAAAGAAATCGTGCGATTGCATGGAGTCCCAGTGACGATTACGTCTGATCGTGACCCGAAGTTCACTTCAAAATTTTGGATTAGTCTACAGCGCGAGCTTGGAACACGATTGAACTTTAGCACGGCGTTTCACCCGCAGTCCGATGGGCAATCCGAGAGGACGATACAAACTCTCGAGGATATGCTAAGAGCCGTAGTGCTCGACCGAGGCGGAAGTTGGGAGACCGCACTACCGCTAATTGAATTTGCTTACAACAACAGTTTCCAAGCAACGATTAACATGGCGCCGTATGAAGCCTTATATGGAAGAAGGTGTAGATCACAGCTCTACTGGGATGAAGTTGGCGAACGAAGGGTACTTGGACTCGACGCAGTCTAGTAGATGATTGAAATTGTTCGACAAATCCGTGTGAGAATGAAAGAAGCCCAAGACAGACAAGAGTCTTACGCTGATGTCCGACGGACCGACTTGCAATTTCAAACCGGCGACAAGGTTTTTCTCAAGGTATCCCCGTCGAAAGGGATAACGCGTTTTGGTGTTAAAGGAAAGTTGAAACCACGTTTTATCGGTCCTTATGAAATTCTTGAAGAAGTTGGACCCGTAGCCTATCGATTAGCGCTACCGCCAAACCTTGGGAACGAACACAACGTCTTTCATGTGTCGCAGTTGCGGAAGTACGTGTTCGACCCAAAACACGTGATTCACTATGAGGAAGTTGCTTTAAATCCAGATTTGAGTTACGAGGAGCGACCTCAGATGATCTTGGACCATAAAGTTCAAATCTCGAGGAACAAATCTATTGCTAGCGTGAAAGTACTTTGGAGAAACCACGAATACGAGGAAACCACGTGGGAGCTCGAGGATAAGATGATGGAACTGTACCCGGAACTCTTTCCATGAAGGTACCAAATTTCGGGACCACAAGAGCTTGAAATACTTTTTCGAGCAGAAGGACTTAAAGATGAGACAACGAAGATGACTCGAACTAGTGAAGGACTACGATTGTTGTATCAGTTACCACCCCGGCAAAGCAAATGTGGTGGCAGATGCTTTGAGCCGAAAAGACCATTCGCAACTAGCTTCCCTGACGGAAGAAGAAAGTTTGATACGAGAGTTTAGTAAATTGCGATTAGAAGTGATAAGGGCACCTGAAACGGTGGAAGGACGAATCGCCACCTTAGTGGTGGAACCAGATTTGAAAACAAGAATAGTTGCAGCGCAACGAATGGATGCGAAACTCGAAGAGATTCGAGTGGAAGTGAGAACGGGCAAATCGGGAAATTTTAGTGAGGAGTCCGATAATGCCCTCATGTTTGAAGGAAGACTATGCGTGCCTGACAACGAGGAACTCAAGAATGAGATCATGAGTGAAGCTCATGAGACTCCATACACTGCTCACCCTGGAAGCACGAAGATGTACCAAGACTTGAAGAAGTCATTTTGGTGGAATGGCATGAAGAGGGATATCGTGGCATTTGCGGAGCATTGTTTAGCCTGCCAACAGGTGTAGGCCTTACATCAACGACCGTACAGAAAATTACAACCGTTGGAAGTACCAGAGTGGAAGTGGGATCACATCACCATGGATTTCGTGACGGCCTTGCCAAAGACTCTCAAAGGAAACACCGCCATTTGGGTGATTGTAGACCGACTCACTAAATGTGCGCATTTCCTACCGATTCCGATAACTCATGGATCAGACAGACTAGCGCGTATCTACATGAAAGAAATCGTGCGATTGCATGGAGTCCCAGTGACGATTACGTCTGATCGTGACCCGAAGTTCACTTCAAAATTTTGGATTAGTCTACAGCGCGAGCTTGGAACACGATTGAACTTTAGCACGGCGTTTCACCCGCAGTCCGATGGGCAATCCGAGAGGACGATACAAACTCTCGAGGATATGCTAAGAGCCGTAGTGCTCGACCGAGGCGGAAGTTGGGAGACCGCACTACCGCTAATTGAATTTGCTTACAACAACAGTTTCCAAGCAACGATTAACATGGCGCCGTATGAAGCCTTATATGGAAGAAGGTGTAGATCACAGCTCTACTGGGATGAAGTTGGCGAACGAAGGGTACTTGGACTCGACGCAGTCGAGTAGATGATTGAAATTGTTCGACAAATCCGTGTGAGAATGAAAGAAGCCCAAGACAGACAAGAGTCTTACGCTGATGTCCGACGGACCGACTTGCAATTTCAAACCGGCGACAAGGTTTTTCTCAAGGTATCCCCGTCGAAAGGGATAACGCGTTTTGGTGTTAAAGGAAAGTTGAAACCACGTTTTATCGGTCCTTATGAAATTCTTGAAGAAGTTGGACCCGTAGCCTATCGATTAGCGCTACCGCCAAACCTTGGGAACGAACACAACGTCTTTCATGTGTCGCAGTTGCGGAAGTACGTGTTCGACCCAAAACACGTGATTCACTATGAGGAAGTTGCTTTAAATCCAGATTTGAGTTACGAGGAGCGACCTCAGATGATCTTGGACCATAAAGTTCAAATCTCGAGGAACAAATCTATTGCTAGCGTGAAAGTACTTTGGAGAAACCACGAATACGAGGAAACCACGTGGGAGCTCGAGGATAAGATGATGGAACTGTACCCGGAACTCTTTCCATGAAGGTACCAAATTTCGGGACCACAAGAGCTTGAAATACTTTTTCGAGCAGAAGGACTTAAAGATGAGACAACGAAGATGACTCGAACTAGTGAAGGACTACGATTGTTGTATCAGTTACCACCCCGGCAAAGCAAATGTGGTGGCAGATGCTTTTTGCCGAAAAGACCATTCGCAACTAGCTTCCCTGACGGAAGAAGAAAGTTTGATACGAGAGTTTAGTAAATTGCGATTAGAAGTGATAAGGGCACCTGAAACGGTGGAAGGACGAATCGCCACCTTAGTGGTGGAACCAGATTTGAAAACAAGAATAGTTGCAGCGCAACGAATGGATGCGAAACTCGAAGAGATTCGAGTGGAAGTGAGAACGGGCAAATCGGGAAATTTTAGTGAGGAGTCCGATAATGCCCTCATGTTTGAAGGAAGACTATGCGTGCCTGACAACGAGGAACTCAAGAATGAGATCATGAGTGAAGCTCATGAGACTCCATACACTGCTCACCCTGGAAGCACGAAGATGTACCAAGACTTGAAGAAGTCATTTTGGTGGAATGGCATGAAGAGGGATATCGTGGCATTTGCGGAGCATTGTTTAGCCTGCCAACAGGTGTAGGCCTTACATCAACGACCGTACAGAAAATTACAACCGTTGGAAGTACCAGAGTGGAAGTGGGATCACATCACCATGGATTTCGTGACGGCCTTGCCAAAGACTCTCAAAGGAAACACCGCCATTTGGGTGATTGTAGACCGACTCACTAAATGTGCGCATTTCCTACCGATTCCGATAACTCATGGATCAGACAGACTAGCGCGTATCTACATGAAAGAAATCGTGCGATTGCATGGAGTCCCAGTGACGATTACGTCTGATCGTGACCCGAAGTTCACTTCAAAATTTTGGATTAGTCTACAGCGCGAGCTTGGAACACGATTGAACTTTAGCACGGCGTTTCACCCGCAGTCCGATGGGCAATCCGAGAGGACGATACAAACTCTCGAGGATATGCTAAGAGCCGTAGTGCTCGACCGAGGCGGAAGTTGGGAGACCGCACTACCGCTAATTGAATTTGCTTACAACAACAGTTTCCAAGCAACGATTAACATGGCGCCGTATGAAGCCTTATATGGAAGAAGGTGTAGATCACAGCTCTACTGGGATGAAGTTGGCGAACGAAGGGTACTTGGACTCGACGCAGTCGAGTAGATGATTGAAATTGTTCGACAAATCCGTGTGAGAATGAAAGAAGCCCAAGACAGACAAGAGTCTTACGCTGATGTCCGACGGACCGACTTGCAATTTCAAACCGGCGACAAGGTTTTTCTCAAGGTATCCCCGTCGAAAGGGATAACGCGTTTTGGTGTTAAAGGAAAGTTGAAACCACGTTTTATCGGTCCTTATGAAATTCTTGAAGAAGTTGGACCCGTAGCCTATCGATTAGCGCTACCGCCAAACCTTGGGAACGAACACAACGTCTTTCATGTGTCGCAGTTGCGGAAGTACGTGTTCGACCCAAAACACGTGATTCACTATGAGGAAGTTGCTTTAAATCCAGATTTGAGTTACGAGGAGCGACCTCAGATGATCTTGGACCATAAAGTTCAAATCTCGAGGAACAAATCTATTGCTAGCGTGAAAGTACTTTGGAGAAACCACGAATACGAGGAAACCACGTGGGAGCTCGAGGATAAGATGATGGAACTGTACCCGGAACTCTTTCCATGAAGGTACCAAATTTCGGGACCACAAGAGCTTGAAATACTTTTTCGAGCAGAAGGACTTAAAGATGAGACAACGAAGATGACTCGAACTAGTGAAGGACTACGATTGTTGTATCAGTTACCACCCCGGCAAAGCAAATGTGGTGGCAGATGCTTTGAGCCGAAAAGACCATTCGCAACTAGCTTCCCTGACGGAAGAAGAAAGTTTGATACGAGAGTTTAGTAAATTGCGATTAGAAGTGATAAGGGCACCTGAAACGGTGGAAGGACGAATCGCCACCTTAGTGGTGGAACCAGATTTGAAAACAAGAATAGTTGCAGCGCAACGAATGGATGCGAAACTCGAAGAGATTCGAGTGGAAGTGAGAACGGGCAAATCGGGAAATTTTAGTGAGGAGTCCGATAATGCCCTCATGTTTGAAGGAAGACTATGCGTGCCTGACAACGAGGAACTCAAGAATGAGATCATGAGTGAAGCTCATGAGACTCCATACACTGCTCACCCTGGAAGCACGAAGATGTACCAAGACTTGAAGAAGTCATTTTGGTGGAATGGCATGAAGAGGGATATCGTGGCATTTGCGGAGCATTGTTTAGCCTGCCAACAGGTGTAGGCCTTACATCAACGACCGTACAGAAAATTACAACCGTTGGAAGTACCAGAGTGGAAGTGGGATCACATCACCATGGATTTCGTGACGGCCTTGCCAAAGACTCTCAAAGGAAACACCGCCATTTGGGTGATTGTAGACCGACTCACTAAATGTGCGCATTTCCTACCGATTCCGATAACTCATGGATCAGACAGACTAGCGCGTATCTACATGAAAGAAATCGTGCGATTGCATGGAGTCCCAGTGACGATTACGTCTGATCGTGACCCGAAGTTCACTTCAAAATTTTGGATTAGTCTACAGCGCGAGCTTGGAACACGATTGAACTTTAGCACGGCGTTTCACCCGCAGTCCGATGGGCAATCCGAGAGGACGATACAAACTCTCGAGGATATGCTAAGAGCCGTAGTGCTCGACCGAGGCGGAAGTTGGGAGACCGCACTACCGCTAATTGAATTTGCTTACAACAACAGTTTCCAAGCAACGATTAACATGGCGCCGTATGAAGCCTTATATGGAAGAAGGTGTAGATCACAGCTCTACTGGGATGAAGTTGGCGAACGAAGGGTACTTGGACTCGACGCAGTCGAGTAGATGATTGAAATTGTTCGACAAATCCGTGTGAGAATGAAAGAAGCCCAAGACAGACAAGAGTCTTACGCTGATGTCCGACGGACCGACTTGCAATTTCAAACCGGCGACAAGGTTTTTCTCAAGGTATCCCCGTCGAAAGGGATAACGCGTTTTGGTGTTAAAGGAAAGTTGAAACCACGTTTTATCGGTCCTTATGAAATTCTTGAAGAAGTTGGACCCGTAGCCTATCGATTAGCGCTACCGCCAAACCTTGGGAACGAACACAACGTCTTTCATGTGTCGCAGTTGCGGAAGTACGTGTTCGACCCAAAACACGTGATTCACTATGAGGAAGTTGCTTTAAATCCAGATTTGAGTTACGAGGAGCGACCTCAGATGATCTTGGACCATAAAGTTCAAATCTCGAGGAACAAATCTATTGCTAGCGTGAAAGTACTTTGAAGAAACCACGAATACGAGGAAACCACGTGGGAGCTCGAGGATAAGATGATGGAACTGTACCCGGAACTCTTTCCATGAAGGTACCAAATTTCGGGACCACAAGAGCTTGAAATACTTTTTCGAGCAGAAGGACTTAAAGATGAGACAACGAAGATGACTCGAACTAGTGAAGGACTACGATTGTTGTATCAGTTACCACCCCGGCAAAGCAAATGTGGTGGCAGATGCTTTGAGCCGAAAAGACCATTCGCAACTAGCTTCCCTGACGGAAGAAGAAAGTTTGATACGAGAGTTTAGTAAATTGCGATTAGAAGTGATAAGGGCACCTGAAACGGTGGAAGGACGAATCGCCACCTTAGTGGTGGAACCAGATTTGAAAACAAGAATAGTTGCAGCGCAACGAATGGATGCGAAACTCGAAGAGATTCGAGTGGAAGTGAGAACGGGCAAATCGGGAAATTTTAGTGAGGAGTCCGATAATGCCCTCATGTTTGAAGGAAGACTATGCGTGCCTGACAACGAGGAACTCAAGAATGAGATCATGAGTGAAGCTCATGAGACTCCATACACTGCTCACCCTGGAAGCACGAAGATGTACCAAGACTTGAAGAAGTCATTTTGGTGGAATGGCATGAAGAGGGATATCGTGGCATTTGCGGAGCATTGTTTAGCCTGCCAACAGGTGTAGGCCTTACATCAACGACCGTACAGAAAATTACAACCGTTGGAAGTACCAGAGTGGAAGTGGGATCACATCACCATGGATTTCGTGACGGCCTTGCCAAAGACTCTCAAAGGAAACACCGCCATTTGGGTGATTGTAGACCGACTCACTAAATGTGCGCATTTCCTACCGATTCCGATAACTCATGGATCAGACAGACTAGCGCGTATCTACATGAAAGAAATCGTGCGATTGCATGGAGTCCCAGTGACGATTACGTCTGATCGTGACCCGAAGTTCACTTCAAAATTTTGGATTAGTCTACAGCGCGAGCTTGGAACACGATTGAACTTTAGCACGGCGTTTCACCCGCAGTCCGATGGGCAATCCGAGAGGACGATACAAACTCTCGAGGATATGCTAAGAGCCGTAGTGCTCGACCGAGGCGGAAGTTGGGAGACCGCACTACCGCTAATTGAATTTGCTTACAACAACAGTTTCCAAGCAACGATTAACATGGCGCCGTATGAAGCCTTATATGGAAGAAGGTGTAGATCACAGCTCTACTGGGATGAAGTTGGCGAACGAAGGGTACTTGGACTCGACGCAGTCGAGTAGATGATTGAAATTGTTCGACAAATCCGTGTGAGAATGAAAGAAGCCCAAGACAGACAAGAGTCTTACGCTGATGTCCGACGGACCGACTTGCAATTTCAAACCGGCGACAAGGTTTTTCTCAAGGTATCCCCGTCGAAAGGGATAACGCGTTTTGGTGTTAAAGGAAAGTTGAAACCACGTTTTATCGGTCCTTATGAAATTCTTGAAGAAGTTGGACCCGTAGCCTATCGATTAGCGCTACCGCCAAACCTTGGGAACGAACACAACGTCTTTCATGTGTCGCAGTTGCGGAAGTACGTGTTCGACCCAAAACACGTGATTCACTATGAGGAAGTTGCTTTAAATCCAGATTTGAGTTACGAGGAGCGACCTCAGATGATCTTGGACCATAAAGTTCAAATCTCGAGGAACAAATCTATTGCTAGCGTGAAAGTACTTTGGAGAAACCACGAATACGAGGAAACCACGTGGGAGCTCGAGGATAAGATGATGGAACTGTACCCGGAACTCTTTCCATGAAGGTACCAAATTTCGGGACCACAAGAGCTTGAAATACTTTTTCGAGCAGAAGGACTTAAAGATGAGACAACGAAGATGACTCGAACTAGTGAAGGACTACGATTGTTGTATCAGTTACCACCCCGGCAAAGCAAATGTGGTGGCAGATGCTTTGAGCCGAAAAGACCATTCGCAACTAGCTTCCCTGACGGAAGAAGAAAGTTTGATACGAGAGTTTAGTAAATTGCGATTAGAAGTGATAAGGGCACCTGAAACGGTGGAAGGACGAATCGCCACCTTAGTGGTGGAACCAGATTTGAAAACAAGAATAGTTGCAGCGCAACGAATGGATGCGAAACTCGAAGAGATTCGAGTGGAAGTGAGAACGGGCAAATCGGGAAATTTTAGTGAGGAGTCCGATAATGCCCTCATGTTTGAAGGAAGACTATGCGTGCCTGACAACGAGGAACTCAAGAATGAGATCATGAGTGAAGCTCATGAGACTCCATACACTGCTCACCCTGGAAGCACGAAGATGTACCAAGACTTGAAGAAGTCATTTTGGTGGAATGGCATGAAGAGGGATATCGTGGCATTTGCGGAGCATTGTTTAGCCTGCCAACAGGTGTAGGCCTTACATCAACGACCGTACAGAAAATTACAACCGTTGGAAGTACCAGAGTGGAAGTGGGATCACATCACCATGGATTTCGTGACGGCCTTGCCAAAGACTCTCAAAGGAAACACCGCCATTTGGGTGATTGTAGACCGACTCACTAAATGTGCGCATTTCCTACCGATTCCGATAACTCATGGATCAGACAGACTAGCGCGTATCTACATGAAAGAAATCGTGCGATTGCATGGAGTCCCAGTGACGATTACGTCTGATCGTGACCCGAAGTTCACTTCAAAATTTTGGATTAGTCTACAGCGCGAGCTTGGAACACGATTGAACTTTAGCACGGCGTTTCACCCGCAGTCCGATGGGCAATCCGAGAGGACGATACAAACTCTCGAGGATATGCTAAGAGCCGTAGTGCTCGACCGAGGCGGAAGTTGGGAGACCGCACTACCGCTAATTGAATTTGCTTACAACAACAGTTTCCAAGCAACGATTAACATGGCGCCGTATGAAGCCTTATATGGAAGAAGGTGTAGATCACAGCTCTACTGGGATGAAGTTGGCGAACGAAGGGTACTTGGACTCGACGCAGTCGAGTAGATGATTGAAATTGTTCGACAAATCCGTGTGAGAATGAAAGAAGCCCAAGACAGACAAGAGTCTTACGCTGATGTCCGACGGACCGACTTGCAATTTCAAACCGGCGACAAGGTTTTTCTCAAGGTATCCCCGTCGAAAGGGATAACGCGTTTTGGTGTTAAAGGAAAGTTGAAACCACGTTTTATCGGTCCTTATGAAATTCTTGAAGAAGTTGGACCCGTAGCCTATCGATTAGCGCTACCGCCAAACCTTGGGAACGAACACAACGTCTTTCATGTGTCGCAGTTGCAGAAGTACGTGTTCGACCCAAAACACGTGATTCACTATGAGGAAGTTGCTTTAAATCCAGATTTGAGTTACGAGGAGCGACCTCAGATGATCTTGGACCATAAAGTTCAAATCTCGAGGAACAAATCTATTGCTAGCGTGAAAGTACTTTGGAGAAACCACGAATACGAGGAAACCACGTGGGAGCTCGAGGATAAGATGATGGAACTGTACCCGGAACTCTTTCCATGAAGGTACCAAATTTCGGGACCACAAGAGCTTGAAATACTTTTTCGAGCAGAAGGACTTAAAGATGAGACAACGAAGATGACTCGAACTAGTGAAGGACTACGATTGTTGTATCAGTTACCACCCCGGCAAAGCAAATGTGGTGGCAGATGCTTTGAGCCGAAAAGACCATTCGCAACTAGCTTCCCTGACGGAAGAAGAAAGTTTGATACGAGAGTTTAGTAAATTGCGATTAGAAGTGATAAGGGCACCTGAAACGGTGGAAGGACGAATCGCCACCTTAGTGGTGGAACCAGATTTGAAAACAAGAATAGTTGCAGCGCAACGAATGGATGCGAAACTCGAAGAGATTCGAGTGGAAGTGAGAACGGGCAAATCGGGAAATTTTAGTGAGGAGTCCGATAATGCCCTCATGTTTGAAGGAAGACTATGCGTGCCTGACAACGAGGAACTCAAGAATGAGATCATGAGTGAAGCTCATGAGACTCCATACACTGCTCACCCTGGAAGCACGAAGATGTACCAAGACTTGAAGAAGTCATTTTGGTGGAATGGCATGAAGAGGGATATCGTGGCATTTGCGGAGCATTGTTTAGCCTGCCAACAGGTGTAGGCCTTACATCAACGACCGTACAGAAAATTACAACCGTTGGAAGTACCAGAGTGGAAGTGGGATCACATCACCATGGATTTCGTGACGGCCTTGCCAAAGACTCTCAAAGGAAACACCGCCATTTGGGTGATTGTAGACCGACTCACTAAATGTGCGCATTTCCTACCGATTCCGATAACTCATGGATCAGACAGACTAGCGCGTATCTACATGAAAGAAATCGTGCGATTGCATGGAGTCCCAGTGACGATTACGTCTGATCGTGACCCGAAGTTCACTTCAAAATTTTGGATTAGTCTACAGCGCGAGCTTGGAACACGATTGAACTTTAGCACGGCGTTTCACCCGCAGTCCGATGGGCAATCCGAGAGGACGATACAAACTCTCGAGGATATGCTAAGAGCCGTAGTGCTCGACCGAGGCGGAAGTTGGGAGACCGCACTACCGCTAATTGAATTTGCTTACAACAACAGTTTCCAAGCAACGATTAACATGGCGCCGTATGAAGCCTTATATGGAAGAAGGTGTAGATCACAGCTCTACTGGGATGAAGTTGGCGAACGAAGGGTACTTGGACTCGACGCAGTCGAGTAGATGATTGAAATTGTTCGACAAATCCGTGTGAGAATGAAAGAAGCCCAAGACAGACAAGAGTCTTACGCTGATGTCCGACGGACCGACTTGCAATTTCAAACCGGCGACAAGGTTTTTCTCAAGGTATCCCCGTCGAAAGGGATAACGCGTTTTGGTGTTAAAGGAAAGTTGAAACCACGTTTTATCGGTCCTTATGAAATTCTTGAAGAAGTTGGACCCGTAGCCTATCGATTAGCGCTACCGCCAAACCTTGGGAACGAACACAACGTCTTTCATGTGTCGCAGTTGCGGAAGTACGTGTTCGACCCAAAACACGTGATTCACTATGAGGAAGTTGCTTTAAATCCAGATTTGAGTTACGAGGAGCGACCTCAGATGATCTTGGACCATAAAGTTCAAATCTCGAGGAACAAATCTATTGCTAGCGTGAAAGTACTTTGGAGAAACCACGAATACGAGGAAACCACGTGGGAGCTCGAGGATAAGATGATGGAACTGTACCCGGAACTCTTTCCATGAAGGTACCAAATTTCGGGACCACAAGAGCTTGAAATACTTTTTCGAGCAGAAGGACTTAAAGATGAGACAACGAAGATGACTCGAACTAGTGAAGGACTACGATTGTTGTATCAGTTACCACCCCGGCAAAGCAAATGTGGTGGCAGATGCTTTGAGCCGAAAAGACCATTCGCAACTAGCTTCCCTGACGGAAGAAGAAAGTTTGATACGAGAGTTTAGTAAATTGCGATTAGAAGTGATAAGGGCACCTGAAACGGTGGAAGGACGAATCGCCACCTTAGTGGTGGAACCAGATTTGAAAACAAGAATAGTTGCAGCGCAACGAATGGATGCGAAACTCGAAGAGATTCGAGTGGAAGTGAGAACGGGCAAATCGGGAAATTTTAGTGAGGAGTCCGATAATGCCCTCATGTTTGAAGGAAGACTATGCGTGCCTGACAACGAGGAACTCAAGAATGAGATCATGAGTGAAGCTCATGAGACTCCATACACTGCTCACCCTGGAAGCACGAAGATGTACCAAGACTTGAAGAAGTCATTTTGGTGGAATGGCATGAAGAGGGATATCGTGGCATTTGCGGAGCATTGTTTAGCCTGCCAACAGGTGTAGGCCTTACATCAACGACCGTACAGAAAATTACAACCGTTGGAAGTACCAGAGTGGAAGTGGGATCACATCACCATGGATTTCGTGACGGCCTTGCCAAAGACTCTCAAAGGAAACACCGCCATTTGGGTGATTGTAGACCGACTCACTAAATGTGCGCATTTCCTACCGATTCCGATAACTCATGGATCAGACAGACTAGCGCGTATCTACATGAAAGAAATCGTGCGATTGCATGGAGTCCCAGTGACGATTACGTCTGATCGTGACCCGAAGTTCACTTCAAAATTTTGGATTAGTCTACAGCGCGAGCTTGGAACACGATTGAACTTTAGCACGGCGTTTCACCCGCAGTCCGATGGGCAATCCGAGAGGAAGATACAAACTCTCGAGGATATGCTAAGAGCCGTAGTGCTCGACCGAGGCGGAAGTTGGGAGACAGCACTACCGCTAATTGAATTTGCTTACAACAACAGTTTCAAAGCAACGATTAACATGGCGCCGTATGAAGCCTTATATGGAAGAAGGTGTAGATCACCGCTCTACTGGGATGAAGTTGGCGAACGAAGGGTACTTGGACCCGACGCAGTCGAGTAGATGATTGAAATTGTTCGACAAATCCGTGTGAGAATGAAAGAAGCCCAAGACAGACAAGAGTCTTACGCTGATGTCCGACGGACCGACTTGCAATTTCAAACCGGCGACAAGGTTTTTCTCAAGGTATCCCCGTCGAAAGGGATAACGCGTTTTGGTGTTAAAGGAAAGTTGAAACCACGTTTTATCGGTCCTTATGAAATTCTTGAAGAAGTTGGACCCGTAGCCTATCGATTAGCGCTACCGCCAAACCTTGGGAACGAACACAACGTCTTTCATGTGTCGCAGTTGCGGAAGTACGTGTTCGACCCAAAACACGTGATTCACTATGAGGAAGTTGCTTTGAATCCAGATTTGAGTTACGAGGAGCGACCTCAGATGATCTTGGACCGTAAAGTTCAAATCTCGAGGAACAAATCTATTGCTAGCGTGAAAGTACTTTGGAGAAACCACGAATACGAGGAAACCACGTGGGAGCTCGAGGATAAGATGATGGAACTGTACCCGGAACTCTTTCCATGAAGGTACCAAATTTCGGGACCACAAGAGCTTGAAATACTTTTTCGAGCAGAAGGACTTAAAGATGAGACAACGAAGATGACTCGAACTAGTGAAGGACTACGATTGTTGTATCAGTTACCACCCCGGCAAAGCAAATGTGGTGGCAGATGCTTTGAGCCGAAAAGACCATTCGCAACTAGCTTCCCTGACGGAAGAAGAAAGTTTGATACGAGAGTTTAGTAAATTGCGATTAGAAGTGATAAGGGCACCTGAAACGGTGGAAGGACGAATCGCCACCTTAGTGGTGGAACCAGATTTGAAAACAAGAATAGTTGCAGCGCAACGAATGGATGCGAAACTCGAAGAGATTCGAGTGGAAGTGAGAACGGGCAAATCGGGAAATTTTAGTGAGGAGTCCGATAATGCCCTCATGTTTGAAGGAAGACTATGCGTGCCTGACAACGAGGAACTCAAGAATGAGATCATGAGTGAAGCTCATGAGACTCCATACACTGCTCACCCTGGAAGCACGAAGATGTACCAAGACTTGAAGAAGTCATTTTGGTGGAATGGCATGAAGAGGGATATCGTGGCATTTGCGGAGCATTGTTTAGCCTGCCAACAGGTGTAGGCCTTACATCAACGACCGTACAGAAAATTACAACCGTTGGAAGTACCAGAGTGGAAGTGGGATCACATCACCATGGATTTCGTGACGGCCTTGCCAAAGACTCTCAAAGGAAACACCGCCATTTGGGTGATTGTAGACCGACTCACTAAATGTGCGCATTTCCTACCGATTCCGATAACTCATGGATCAGACAGACTAGCGCGTATCTACATGAAAGAAATCGTGCGATTGCATGGAGTCCCAGTGACGATTACGTCTGATCGTGACCCGAAGTTCACTTCAAAATTTTGGATTAGTCTACAGCGCGAGCTTGGAACACGATTGAACTTTAGCACGGCGTTTCACCCGCAGTCCGATGGGCAATCCGAGAGGACGATACAAACTCTCGAGGATATGCTAAGAGCCGTAGTGCTCGACCGAGGCGGAAGTTGGGAGACCGCACTACCGCTAATTGAATTTGCTTACAACAACAGTTTCCAAGCAACGATTAACATGGCGCCGTATGAAGCCTTATATGGAAGAAGGTGTAGATCACAGCTCTACTGGGATGAAGTTGGCGAACGAAGGGTACTTGGACTCGACGCAGTCGAGTAGATGATTGAAATTGTTCGACAAATCCGTGTGAGAATGAAAGAAGCCCAAGACAGACAAGAGTCTTACGCTGATGTCCGACGGACCGACTTGCAATTTCAAACCGGCGACAAGGTTTTTCTCAAGGTATCCCCGTCGAAAGGGATAACGCGTTTTGGTGTTAAAGGAAAGTTGAAACCACGTTTTATCGGTCCTTATGAAATTCTTGAAGAAGTTGGACCCGTAGCCTATCGATTAGCGCTACCGCCAAACCTTGGGAACGAACACAACGTCTTTCATGTGTCGCAGTTGCGGAAGTACGTGTTCGACCCAAAACACGTGATTCACTATGAGGAAGTTGCTTTAAATCCAGATTTGAGTTACGAGGAGCGACCTCAGATGATCTTGGACCATAAAGTTCAAATCTCGAGGAACAAATCTATTGCTAGCGTGAAAGTACTTTGGAGAAACCACGAATACGAGGAAACCACGTGGGAGCTCGAGGATAAGATGATGGAACTGTACCCGGAACTCTTTCCATGAAGGTACCAAATTTCGGGACCACAAGAGCTTGAAATACTTTTTCGAGCAGAAGGACTTAAAGATGAGACAACGAAGATGACTCGAACTAGTGAAGGACTACGATTGTTGTATCAGTTACCACCCCGGCAAAGCAAATGTGGTGGCAGATGCTTTGAGCCGAAAAGACCATTCGCAACTAGCTTCCCTGACGGAAGAAGAAAGTTTGATACGAGAGTTTAGTAAATTGCGATTAGAAGTGATAAGGGCACCTGAAACGGTGGAAGGACGAATCGCCACCTTAGTGGTGGAACCAGATTTGAAAACAAGAATAGTTGCAGCGCAACGAATGGATGCGAAACTCGAAGAGATTCGAGTGGAAGTGAGAACGGGCAAATCGGGAAATTTTAGTGAGGAGTCCGATAATGCCCTCATGTTTGAAGGAAGACTATGCGTGCCTGACAACGAGGAACTCAAGAATGAGATCATGAGTGAAGCTCATGAGACTCCATACACTGCTCACCCTGGAAGCACGAAGATGTACCAAGACTTGAAGAAGTCATTTTGGTGGAATGGCATGAAGAGGGATATCGTGGCATTTGCGGAGCATTGTTTAGCCTGCCAACAGGTGTAGGCCTTACATCAACGACCGTACAGAAAATTACAACCGTTGGAAGTACCAGAGTGGAAGTGGGATCACATCACCATGGATTTCGTGACGGCCTTGCCAAAGACTCTCAAAGGAAACACCGCCATTTGGGTGATTGTAGACCGACTCACTAAATGTGCGCATTTCCTACCGATTCCGATAACTCATGGATTAGACAGACTAGCGCGTATCTACATGAAAGAAATCGTGCGATTGCATGGAGTCCCAGTGACGATTACGTCTGATCGTGACCCGAAGTTCACTTCAAAATTTTGGATTAGTCTACAGCGCGAGCTTGGAACACGATTGAACTTTAGCACGGCGTTTCACCCGCTGTCCGATGGGCAATCCGAGAGGACGATACAAACTCTCGAGGATATGCTAAGAGCCGTAGTGCTCGACCGAGGCGGAAGTTGGGAGACCGCACTACCGCTAATTGAATTTGCTTACAACAACAGTTTCCAAGCAACGATTAACATGGCGCCGTATGAAGCCTTATATGGAAGAAGGTGTAGATCACAGCTCTACTGGGATGAAGTTGGCGAACGAAGGGTACTTGGACTCGACGCAGTCGAGTAGATGATTGAAATTGTTCGACAAATCCGTGTGAGAATGAAAGAAGCCCAAGACAGACAAGAGTCTTACGCTGATGTCCGACGGACCGACTTGCAATTTCAAACCGGCGACAAGGTTTTTCTCAAGGTATCCCCGTCGAAAGGGATAACGCGTTTTGGTGTTAAAGGAAAGTTGAAACCACGTTTTATCGGTCCTTATGAAATTCTTGAAGAAGTTGGACCCGTAGCCTATCGATTAGCGCTACCGCCAAACCTTGGGAACGAACACAACGTCTTTCATGTGTCGCAGTTGCGGAAGTACGTGTTCGACCCAAAACACGTGATTCACTATGAGGAAGTTGCTTTGAATCCAGATTTGAGTTACGAGGAGCGACCTCAGATGATCTTGGACCGTAAAGTTCAAATCTCGAGGAACAAATCTATTGCTAGCGTGAAAGTACTTTGGAGAAACCACGAATACGAGGAAACCACGTGGGAGCTCGAGGATAAGATGATGGAACTGTACCCGGAACTCTTTCCATGAAGGTACCAAATTTCTGGACCACAAGAGCTTGAAATACTTTTTCGAGCAGAAGGACTTAAAGATGAGACAACGAAGATGACTCGAACTAGTGAAGGACTACGATTGTGGTATCAGTTACCACCCCGGCAAAGCAAATGTGGTGGCAGATGCTTTGAGCCGAAAAGACCATTCGCAACTAGCTTCCCTGACGGAAGAAGAAAGTTTGATACGAGAGTTTAGTAAATTGCGATTAGAAGTGATAAGGGCACCTGAAACGGTGGAAGGACGAATCGCCACCTTAGTGGTGGAACCAGATTTGAAAACAAGAATCGTTGCAGGGCAACGAATGGATGCGAAACTCGAAGAGATTCGAGTGGAAGTGAGAACGGGCAAATCGGGAAATTTTAGTGAGGAGTCCGATAATGCCCTCATGTTTGAAGGAAGACTATGCGTGCCTGACAACGAGGAACTCAAGAACGAGATCATGAGTGAAGCTTATGAGACTCCATACACTGCTCACCCTGGAAGCACGAAGATGTACCAAGACTTGAAGAAGTCATTTTGGTGGAATGGCATGAAGAGGGATATCGTGGCATTTGCGGAGCATTGCTTAGCCTGCCAACAGGTGAAGGCCTTACATCAACGACCGTACAGAAAATTACAACCGTTGGAAGTACCAGAGTGGAAGTGGGATCACATCACCATGGATTTCGTGACGGCCTTGCCAAAGACTCTCAAAGGAAACACCGCCATTTGGGTGATTGTAGACCGACTCACTAAATGTGCGCATTTCCTACCGATTCCGATAACTCATGGATTAGACAGACTAGCGCGTATCTACATGAAAGAAATCGTGCGATTGCATGGAGTCCCAGTGACGATTACGTCTGATCGTGACCCGAAGTTCACTTCAAAATTTTGGATTAGTCTACAGCGCGAGCTTGGAACACGATTGAACTTTAGCACGGCGTTTCACCCGCTGTCCGATGGGCAATCCGAGAGGACGATACAAACTCTCGAGGATATGCTAAGAGCCGTAGTGCTCGACCGAGGCGGAAGTTGGGAGACCGCACTACCGCTAATTGAATTTGCTTACAACAACAGTTTCCAAGCAACGATTAACATGGCGCCGTATGAAGCCTTATATGGAAGAAGGTGTAGATCACAGCTCTACTGGGATGAAGTTGGCGAACGAAGGGTACTTGGACTCGACGCAGTCGAGTAGATGATTGAAATTGTTCGACAAATCCGTGTGAGAATGAAAGAAGCCCAAGACAGACAAGAGTCTTACGCTGATGTCCGACGGACCGACTTGCAATTTCAAACCGGCGACAAGGTTTTTCTCAAGGTATCCCCGTCGAAAGGGATAACGCGTTTTGGTGTTAAAGGAAAGTTGAAACCACGTTTTATCGGTCCTTATGAAATTCTTGAAGAAGTTGGACCCGTAGCCTATCGATTAGCGCTACCGCCAAACCTTGGGAACGAACACAACGTCTTTCATGTGTCGCAGTTGCGGAAGTACGTGTTCGACCCAAAACACGTGATTCACTATGAGGAAGTTGCTTTGAATCCAGATTTGAGTTACGAGGAGCGACCTCAGATGATCTTGGACCGTAAAGTTCAAATCTCGAGGAACAAATCTATTGCTAGCGTGAAAGTACTTTGGAGAAACCACGAATACGAGGAAACCACGTGGGAGCTCGAGGATAAGATGATGGAACTGTACCCGGAACTCTTTCCATGAAGGTACCAAATTTCTGGACCACAAGAGCTTGAAATACTTTTTCGAGCAGAAGGACTTAAAGATGAGACAACGAAGATGACTCGAACTAGTGAAGGACTACGATTGTGGTATCAGTTACCACCCCGGCAAAGCAAATGTGGTGGCAGATGCTTTGAGCCGAAAAGACCATTCGCAACTAGCTTCCCTGACGGAAGAAGAAAGTTTGATACGAGAGTTTAGTAAATTGCGATTAGAAGTGATAAGGGCACCTGAAACGGTGGAAGGACGAATCGCCACCTTAGTGGTGGAACCAGATTTGAAAACAAGAATCGTTGCAGTGCAACGAATGGATGCGAAACTCGAAGAGATTCGAGTGGAAGTGAGAACGGGCAAATCGGGAAATTTTAGTGAGGAGTCCGATAATGCCCTCATGTTTGAAGGAAGACTATGCGTGCCTGACAACGAGGAACTCAAGAACGAGATCATGAGTGAAGCTTATGAGACTCCATACACTGCTCACCCTGGAAGCACGAAGATGTACCAAGACTTGAAGAAGTCATTTTGGTGGAATGGCATGAAGAGGGATATCGTGGCATTTGCGGAGCATTGCTTAGCCTGCCAACAGGTGAAGGCCTTACATCAACGACCGTACAGAAAATTACAACCGTTGGAAGTACCAGAGTGGAAGTGGGATCACATCACCATGGATTTCGTGACGGCCTTGCCAAAGACTCTCAAAGGAAACACCGCCATTTGGGTGATTGTAGACCGACTCACCGAATGTGCGCATTTCCTACCGATTCCGATAACTCATGGATCGGACAGACTAGCGCGTATCTACATGAAAGAAATCGTGCGATTGCATGGAGTCCCAGTGACGATTACGTCTGATCGTGACCCGAAGTTCACTTCAAAATTTTGGATTAGTCTACAGCGCGAGCTTGGAACACGATTGAACTTTAGCACGGCGTTTCACCCGCAGTCCGATGGGCAATCCGAGAGGAAGATACAAACTCTCGAGGATATGCTAAGAGCCGTAGTGCTCGACCGAGGCGGAAGTTGGGAGACAGCACTACCGCTAATTGAATTTGCTTACAACAACAGTTTCAAAGCAACGATTAACATGGCGCCGTATGAAGCCTTATATGGAAGAAGGTGTAGATCACCGCTCTACTGGGATGAAGTTGGCGAACGAAGGGTACTTGGACCCGACGCAGTCGAGTAGATGATTGAAATTGTTCGACAAATCCGTGTGAGAATGAAAGAAGCCCAAGACAGACAAGAGTCTTACGCTGATGTCCGAGGGACCGACTTGCAATTACAAACCGGCGACAAGGTTTTTCTCAAGGTATCCCCGTCGAAAGGGATAACGCGTTTTGGTGTTAAAGGAAAGTTGAAACCACGTTTTATCGGTCCTTATGAAATTCTTGAAGAAGTTGGACCCGTAGCCTATCGATTAGCGCTACCGCCAAACCTTGGGAACGAACACAACGTCTTTCATGTGTCGCAGTTGCGGAAGTACGTGTTCGACCCAAAACACGTGATTCACTATGAGGAAGTTGCTTTGAATCCAGATTTGAGTTACGAGGAGCGACCTCAGATGATCTTGGACCGTAAAGTTCAAATCTCGAGGAACAAATCTATTGCTAGCGTGAAAGTACTTTGGAGAAACCACGAATACGAGGAAACCACGTGGGAGCTCGAGGATAAGATGATGGAACTGTACCCGGAACTCTTTCCATGAAGGTACCAAATTTCTGGACCACAAGAGCTTGAAATACTTTTTCGAGCAGAAGGACTTAAAGATGAGACAACGAAGATGACTCGAACTAGTGAAGGACTACGATTGTGGTATCAGTTACCACCCCGGCAAAGCAAATGTGGTGGCAGATGCTTTGAGCCGAAAAGACCATTCGCAACTAGCTTCCCTGACGGAAGAAGAAAGTTTGATACGAGAGTTTAGTAAATTGCGATTAGAAGTGATAAGGGCACCTGAAACGGTGGAAGGACGAATCGCCACCTTAGTGGTGGAACCAGATTTGAAAACAAGAATCGTTGCAGGGCAACGAATGGATGCGAAACTCGAAGAGATTCGAGTGGAAGTGAGAACGGGCAAATCGGGAAATTTTAGTGAGGAGTCCGATAATGCCCTCATGTTTGAAGGAAGACTATGCGTGCCTGACAACGAGGAACTCAAGAACGAGATCATGAGTGAAGCTCATGAGACTCCATACACTGCTCACCCTGGAAGCACGAAGATGTACCAAGACTTGAAGAAGTCATTTTGGTGGAATGGCATGAAGAGGGATATCGTGGCATTTGCGGAGCATTGCTTAGCCTGCCAACAGGTGAAGGCCTTACATCAACGACCGTACAGAAAATTACAACCGTTGGAAGTACCAGAGTGGAAGTGGGATCACATCACCATGGATTTCGTGACGGCCTTGCCAAAGACTCTCAAAGGAAACACCGCCATTTGGGTGATTGTAGACCGACTCACCAAATGTGCGCATTTCCTACCGATTCCGATAACTCATGGATCGGACAGACTAGCGCGTATCTACATGAAAGAAATCGTGCGATTGCATGGAGTCCCAGTGACGATTACGTCTGATCGTGACCCGAAGTTCACTTCAAAATTTTGGATTAGTCTACAGCGCGAGCTTGGAACACGATTGAACTTTAGCACGGCGTTTCACCCGCAGGCCGATGGGCAATCCGAGAGGACGATACAAACTCTCGAGGATATGCTAAGAGCCGGAACTGTACCCGGAACTCTTTCCATGAAGGTACCAAATTTCGGGACCACAAGAGCTTGAAATACTTTTTCGAGCAGAAGGACTTAAAGATGAGACAACGAAGATGACTCGAACTAGTGAAGGACTACGATTGTGGTATCAGTTACCACCCCGGCAAAGCAAATGTGGTGGCAGATGCTTTGAGCCGAAAAGACCATTCGCAACTAGCTTCCCTAACGGAAGAAGAAAGTTTGATACGAGAGTTTAGTAAATTGCGATTAGAAGTGATAAGGGCACCTGAAACGGTGGAAGGACGAATCGCCACCTTAGTGGTGGAACCAGATTTGAAAACAAAAATCGTTGCAGCGCAACGAATGGTTGCGAAACTCGAAGAGATTCGAGTGGAAGTGAGAACGGGCAAATCGGGAAATTTTAGTGAGGAGTCCGATAATGCCCTCATGTTTGAAGGAAGACTATGCGTGCCTGACAACGAGGAACTCAAGAACGAGATCATGAGTGAAGCTCATGAGACTCCATACACTGCTCACCCTGGAAGCACGAAGATGTACCAAGACTTGAAGAAGTCATTTTGGTGGAATGGCATGAAGAGGTATCGTGGCATTTGTGGAGCATTGCTTAGCCTGCCAACAGGTGAAGGCCTTACATCAACGACCGTATAGAAAATTACAACCGTTGGAAGTACCAGAGTGGAAGTAACAGGTGAAGGCCTTACATCACCATGGATTTCGTGACGGCCTTGCCAAAGACTCTCAAAGGAAACACCGCCATTTGGGTGATTGTAGACCGACTCACCAAATGTGCGCATTTCCTACCAATTCCGATAACTCATGGATCGGACAGACTAGCGCGTATCTACATGAAAGAAATCGTGCGATTGCATTGAGTCCCAGTGACGATTACGTCTGATCGTGACCCGAAGTTCACTTCAAAATTTTGGATTAGTCTACAGCGCGAGCTTGGAACACGATTGAACTTTAGCACGGTGTTTCACCCGCAGTCCGATGGGCAATCCGAGAGGACGATACAAACTCTCGAGGATATGCTAAGAGCCGTAGTGCTCGACCGAGGCGGAAGTTGGGAGACCGCACTACCGCTAATTGAATTTGCTTACAACAACAGTTTCCAAGCAACGATTAACATGGCGCCGTATGAAGCCTTATATGGAAGAAGGTGTAGATCACCGCTCTACTGGGATGAAGTTGGCGAACGAAGGGTACTTGGACCCGACGCAGTCGAGTAGATGATTGAAATTGTTCGACAAATCCGTGTGAGAATGAAAGAAGCCCAAGACAGACAAAAGTCTTACGCTGATGTCCGACGGACTGAATTGCAATTTTAAACCGGCGACAAGGTTTTTCTGAAGGTATCCCCGTCGAAAGGGATAACGCGTTTTGGTGTTAAAGGAAAGTTGAAACCACGTTTTACCGGTCCTTATGAAATTCTTGAAGAAGTTGGACCCGTAGCCTATCGATTAGCGCTACCGCCAAACCTTGGGAACGAACACAACGTCTTTCATGTGTCGCAGTTGCGGAAGTACGTGTTCGATCCGAAACACGCAATTCACTATGAGGAAGTTGCTTTGAATCCAGATTTGAGTTACGAGGAGCGACCTCAGATGATCTTGGACCGTAAAGTTCAAATATTGAGGAACAAATCTATTGCTAGCGTGAAAGTACTTTGGAGAAACCACGAATACGAGGAAACCACGTGGGAGCTCGAGGATAAGATGATGGAACTGTACCCGGAACTCTTTCCATGAAGGTACCAAATTTCGGGACCACAAGAGCTTGAAATACTTTTTCGAGCAGAAGGACTTAAAGATGAGACAACGAAGATGACTCGAACTAGTGAAGGACTACGATTGTGGTATCAGTTACCACCCCGGCAAAGCAAATGTGGTGGCAGATGCTTTGAGCCGAAAAGACCATTCGCAACTAGCTTCCCTGACGGAAGAAGAAAGTTTGATACGAGAGTTTAGTAAATTGCGATTAGAAGTGATAAGGGCACCTGAAACGGTGGAAGGACGAATCGCCACCTTAGTGGTGGAACCAGATTTGAAAACAAGAATCGTTGCAGGGCAACGAATGGATGCGAAACTCGAAGAGATTCGAGTGGAAGTGAGAACGGGCAAATCGGGAAATTTTAGTGAGGAGTCCGATAATGCCCTCATGTTTGAAGGAAGACTATGCGTGCCTGACAACGAGGAACTCAAGAACGAGATCATGAGTGAAGCTCATGAGACTCCATACACTGCTCACCCTGGAAGCACGAAGATGTACCAAGACTTGAAGAAGTCATTTTGGTGGAATGGCATGAAGAGGGATATCGTGGCATTTGCGGAGCATTGCTTAGCCTGCCAACAGGTGAAGGCCTTACATCAACGACCGTACAGAAAATTACAACCGTTGGAAGTACCAGAGTGGAAGTGGGATCACATCACCATGGATTTCGTGACGGCCTTGCCAAAGACTCTCAAAGGAAACACCGCCATTTGGGTGATTGTAGACCGACTCACCAAATGTGCGCATTTCCTACCGATTCCGATAACTCATGGATCGGACAGACTAGCGCGTATCTACATGAAAGAAATCGTGCGATTGCATGGAGTCCCAGTGACGATTACGTCTGATCGTGACCCGAAGTTCACTTCAAAATTTTGGATTAGTCTACAGCGCGAGCTTGGAACACGATTGAACTTTAGCACGGCGTTTCACCCGCAGGCCGATGGGCAATCCGAGAGGACGATATAAACTCTCGAGGATATGCTAAGAGCCGGAACTGTACCCGGAACTCTTTCCATGAAGGTACCAAATTTCGGGACCACAAGAGCTTGAAATACTTTTTCGAGCAGAAGGACTTAAAGATGAGACAACGAAGATGACTCGAACTAGTGAAGGACTACGATTGTGGTATCAGTTACCACCCCGGCAAAGCAAATGTGGTGGCAGATGCTTTGAGCCGAAAAGACCATTCGCAACTAGCTTCCCTAACGGAAGAAGAAAGTTTGATACGAGAGTTTAGTAAATTGCGATTAGAAGTGATAAGGGCACCTGAAACGGTGGAAGGACGAATCGCCACCTTAGTGGTGGAACCAGATTTGAAAACAAAAATCGTTGCAGCGCAACGAATGGTTGCGAAACTCGAAGAGATTCGAGTGGAAGTGAGAACGGGCAAATCGGGAAATTTTAGTGAGGAGTCCGATAATGCCCTCATGTTTGAAGGAAGACTATGCGTGCCTGACAACGAGGAACTCAAGAACGAGATCATGAGTGAAGTTCATGAGACTCCATACACTGCTCACCCTGGAAGCACGAAGATGTACCAAGACTTGAAGAAGTCATTTTGGTGGAATGGCATGAAGAGGGATATCGTGGCATTTGTGGAGCATTGCTTAGCCTGCCAACAGGTGAAGGCCTTACATCAACGACCGTATAGAAAATTACAACCGTTGGAAGTACCAGAGTGGAAGTAACAGGTGAAGGCCTTACATCACCATGGATTTCGTGACGGCCTTGCCAAAGACTCTCAAAGGAAACACCGCCATTTGGGTGATTGTAGACCGACTCACCAAATGTGCGCATTTCCTACCAATTCCGATAACTCATGGATCGGACAGACTAGCGCGTATCTACATGAAAGAAATCGTGCGATTGCATTGAGTCCCAGTGACGATTACGTCTGATCGTGACCCGAAGTTCACTTCAAAATTTTGGATTAGTCTACAGCGCGAGCTTGGAACACGATTGAACTTTAGCACGGTGTTTCACCCGCAGTCCGATGGGCAATCCGAGAGGACGATACAAACTCTCGAGGATATGCTAAGAGCCGTAGTGCTCGACCGAGGCGGAAGTTGGGAGACCGCACTACCGCTAATTGAATTTGCTTACAACAACAGTTTCCAAGCAACGATTAACATGGCGCCGTATGAAGCCTTATATGGAAGAAGGTGTAGATCACCGCTCTACTGGGATGAAGTTGGCGAACGAAGGGTACTTGGACCCGACGCAGTCGAGTAGATGATTGAAATTGTTCGACAAATCCGTGTGAGAATGAAAGAAGCCCAAGACAGACAAAAGTCTTACGCTGATGTCCGACGGACTGAATTGCAATTTTAAACCGGCGACAAGGTTTTTCTGAAGGTATCCCCGTCGAAAGGGATAACGCGTTTTGGTGTTAAAGGAAAGTTGAAACCACGTTTTACCGGTCCTTATGAAATTCTTGAAGAAGTTGGACCCGTAGCCTATCGATTAGCGCTACCGCCAAACCTTGGGAACGAACACAACGTCTTTCATGTGTCGCAGTTGCGGAAGTACGTGTTCGATCCGAAACACGCAATTCACTATGAGGAAGTTGCTTTGAATCCAGATTTGAGTTACGAGGAGCGACCTCAGATGATCTTGGACCGTAAAGTTCAAATATTGAGGAACAAATCTATTGCTAGCGTGAAAGTACTTTGGAGAAACCACGAATACAAGGAAACCACGTGGGAGCTCGAGGATAAGATGATGGAACTGTACCCGGAACTCTTTCCATGAAGGTACCAAATTTCGGGACCACAAGAGCTTGAAATACTTTTTCGAGCAGAAGGACTTAAAGATGAGACAACGAAGATGACTCGAACTAGTGAAGGACTACGATTGTGGTATCAGTTACCACCCCGGCAAAGCAAATGTGGTGGCAGATGCTTTGAGCCGAAAAGACCGTTCGCAACTAGCTTCCCTGACGGAAGAAGAAAGTGTGATACGAGAGTTTAGTAAATTGCGATTAGAAGTGATAAGGGCACCTGAAACGGTGGAAGGACGAATCGCCACCTTAGTGGTGGAACCAGATTTGAAAACAAGAATCGTTGCAGCGCAACGAATGGATGCGAAACTCAAAGAGATTCGAGTGGAAGTGAGAACGGGCAAATCGGGAAATTTTAGTGAGGAGTCCGATAATGCCCTCATGTTTGAAGGAAGACTATGCGTGCCTGACAACGAGGAACTCAAGAACGAGATCATGAGTGAAGCTCATGAGACTCCATACACTGCTCACCCTGGAAGCACGAAGATGTACCAAGACTTGAAGAAGTCATTTTGGTGGAATGGCATGAAGAGGGATATCGTGGCATTTGCGGAGCATTGCTTAGCCTGCCAACAGGTGAAGGCCTTACATCAACGACCGTACAGAAAATTACAACCGTTGGAAGTACCAGAGTGGAAGTGGGATCACATCACCATGGATTTCGTGACGGCCTTGCCAAAGACTCTCAAAGGAAACACCGCCATTTGGGTGATTGTAGACCGACTCACCAAATGTGCGCATTTCCTACCGATTCCGATAACTCATGGATCGGACAGACTAGCGCGTATCTACATGAAAGAAATCGTGCGATTGCATGGAGTCCCAGTGACGATTACGTCTGATCGTGACCCGAAGTTCACTTCAAAATTTTGGATTAGTCTACAGCGCGAGCTTGGAACACGATTGAACTTTAGCACGGTGTTTCACCCGCAGTCCGATGGGCAATCCGAGAGGACGATACAAACTCTCGAGGATATGCTAAGAGCCGTAGTGCTCGACCGAGGCGGAAGTTGGGAGACCGCACTACCGCTAATTGAATTTGCTTACAACAACAGTTTCCAAGCAACGATTAACATGGCGCCGTATGAAGCCTTATATGGAAGAAGGTGTAGATCACCGCTCTACTGGGATGAAGTTGGCGAACGAAGGGTACTTGGACCCGACGCAGTCGAGTAGATGATTGAAATTGTTCGACAAATCCGTGTGAGAATGAAAGAAGCCCAAGACAGACAAAAGTCTTACGCTGATGTCCGACGGACTGAATTGCAATTTCAAACCGGCGACAAGGTATTTCTGAAGGTATCCCCGTCGAAAGGGATAACGCGTTTTGGTGTTAAAGGAAAGTTGAAACCACGTTTTACCGGTCCTTATGAAATTCTTGAAGAAGTTGGACCCGTAGCCTATCGATTAGCGCTACCGCCAAACCTTGGGAACGAACACAACGTCTTTCATGTGTCGCAGTTGCGGAAGTACGTGTTCGATCCGAAACACGCAATTCACTATGAGGAAGTTGCTTTGAATCCAGATTTGAGTTACGAGGAGCGACCTCAGATGATCTTGGACCGCAAAGTTCAAATCTCGAGGAACAAATCTATTGCTAGCGTGAAAGTACTTTGGAGAAACCACGAATACGAGGAAACCACGTGGGAGCTCGAGGATAAGATGATGGAACTGTACCCGGAACTCTTTCCATGAAGGTACCAAATTTCGGGACCACAAGAGCTTGAAATACTTTTTCGAGCAGAAGGACTTAAAGATGAGACAACGAAGATGACTCGAACTAGTGAAGGACTACGATTGTGGTATCAGTTACCACCCCGGCAAAGCAAATGTGGTGGCAGATGCTTTGAGCCGAAAAGACCGTTCGCAACTAGCTTCCCTGACGGAAGAAGAAAGTGTGATACGAGAGTTTAGTAAATTGCGATTAGAAGTGATAAGGGCACCTGAAACGGTGGAAGGACGAATCGCCACCTTAGTGGTGGAACCAGATTTGAAAACAAGAATCGTTGCAGCGCAACGAATGGATGCGAAACTCAAAGAGATTCGAGTGGAAGTGAGAACGGGCAAATCGGGAAATTTTAGTGAGGAGTCCGATAATGCCCTCATGTTTGAAGGAAGACTATGCGTGCCTGACAACGAGGAACTCAAGAACGAGATCATGAGTGAAGCTCATGAGACTCCATACACTGCTCACCCTGGAAGCACGAAGATGTACCAAGACTTGAAGAAGTCATTTTGGTGGAATGGCATGAAGAGGGATATCGTGGCATTTGCGGAGCATTGCTTAGCCTGCCAACAGGTGAAGGCCTTACATCAACGACCGTACAGAAAATTACAACCGTTGGAAGTACCAGAGTGGAAGTGGGATCACATCACCATGGATTTCGTGACGGCCTTGCCAAAGACTCTCAAAGGAAACACCGCCATTTGGGTGATTGTAGACCGACTCACCAAATGTGCGCATTTCCTACCGATTCCGATAACTCATGGATCGGACAGACTAGCGCGTATCTACATGAAAGAAATCGTGCGATTGCATGGAGTCCCAGTGACGATTACGTCTGATCGTGACCCGAAGTTCACTTCAAAATTTTGGATTAGTCTACAGCGCGAGCTTGGAACACGATTGAACTTTAGCACGGCGTTTCACCCGCAGGCCGATGGGCAATCCGAGAGGACGATACAAACTCTCGAGGATATGCTAAGAGCCGGAACTGTACCCGGAACTCTTTCCATGAAGGTACCAAATTTCGGGACCACAAGAGCTTGAAATACTTTTTCGAGCAGAAGGACTTAAAGATGAGACAACGAAGATGACTCGAACTAGTGAAGGACTACGATTGTGGTATCAGTTACCACCCCGGCAAAGCAAATGTGGTGGCAGATGCTTTGAGCCGAAAAGACCATTCGCAACTAGCTTCCCTAACGGAAGAAGAAAGTTTGATACGAGAGTTTAGTAAATTGCGATTAGAAGTGATAAGGGCACCTGAAACGGTGGAAGGACGAATCGCCACCTTAGTGGTGGAACCAGATTTGAAAACAAAAATCGTTGCAGCGCAACGAATGGTTGCGAAACTCGAAGAGATTCGAGTGGAAGTGAGAACGGGCAAATCGGGAAATTTTAGTGAGGAGTCCGATAATGCCCTCATGTTTGAAGGAAGACTATGCGTGCCTGACAACGAGGAACTCAAGAACGAGATCATGAGTGAAGCTCATGAGACTCCATACACTGCTCACCCTGGAAGCACGAAGATGTACCAAGACTTGAAGAAGTCATTTTGGTGGAATGGCATGAAGAGGGATATCGTGGCATTTGCGGAGCATTGCTTAGCCTGCCAACAGGTGAAGGCCTTACATCAACGACCGTACAGAAAATTACAACCGTTGGAAGTACCAGAGTGGAAGTGGGATCATATCACCATGGATTTCGTGACGGCCTTGCCAAAGACTCTCAAAGGAAACACCGCCATTTGGGTGATTGTAGACCGACTCACCAAATGTGCGCATTTCCTACCGATTCCGATAACTCATGGATCGGACAGACTAGCGCGTATCTACATGAAAGAAATCGTGCGATTGCATGGAGTCCCAGTGACGATTACGTCTGATCGTGACCCGAAGTTCACTTCAAAATTTTGGATTAGTCTACAGCGCGAGCTTGGAACACGATTGAACTTTAGCACGGCGTTTCACCCGCAGGCCGATGGGCAATCCGAGAGGACGATACAAACTCTCGAGGATATGCTAAGAGCCTGAACTGTACCCGGAACTCTTTCCATGAAGGTACCAAATTTCGGGACCACAAGAGCTTGAAATACTTTTTCGAGCAGAAGGACTTAAAGATGAGACAACGAAGATGACTCGAACTAGTGAAGGACTACGATTGTGGTATCAGTTACCACCCCGGCAAAGCAAATGTGGTGGCAGATGCTTTGAGCCGAAAAGACCATTCGCAACTAGCTTCCCTAACGGAAGAAGAAAGTTTGATACGAGAGTTTAGTAAATTGCGATTAGAAGTGATAAGGGCACCTGAAACGGTGGAAGGACGAATCGCCACCTTAGTGGTGGAACCAGATTTGAAAACAAAAATCGTTGCAGCGCAACGAATGGTTGCGAAACTCAAAGAGATTCGAGTGGAAGTGAGAACGGGCAAATCGGGAAATTTTAGTGAGGAGTCCGATAATGCCCTCATGTTTGAAGGAAGACTATGCGTGCCTGACAACGAGGAACTCAAGAACGAGATCATGAGTGAAGCTCATGAGACTCCATACACTGCTCACCCTGGAAGCACGAAGATGTACCAAGACTTGAAGAAGTCATTTTGGTGGAATGGCATGAAGAGGGATATCGTGGCATTTGCGGAGCATTGCTTAGCCTGCCAACAGGTGAAGGCCTTACATCAACGACCGTACAGAAAATTACAACCGTTGGAAGTACCAGAGTGGAAGTGGGATCACATCACCATGGATTTCGTGACGGCCTTGCCAAAGACTCTCAAAGGAAACACCGCCATTTGGGTGATTGTAGACCGACTCACCAAATGTGCGCATTTCCTACCGATTCCGATAACTCATGGATCGGACAGACTAGCGCGTATCTACATGAAAGAAATCGTGCGATTGCATGGAGTCCCAGTGACGATTACGTCTGATCGTGACCCGAAGTTCACTTCAAAATTTTGGATTAGTCTACAGCGCGAGCTTGGAACACGATTGAACTTTAGCACGGTGTTTCACCCGCAGTCCGATGGGCAATCCGAGAGGACGATACAAACTCTCGAGGATATGCTAAGAGCCGTAGTGCTCGACCGAGGCGGAAGTTGGGAGACCGCACTACCGCTAATTGAATTTGCTTACAACAACAGTTTCCAAGCAACGATTAACATGGCGCCGTATGAAGCCTTATATGGAAGAAGGTGTAGATCACCGCTCTACTGGGATGAAGTTGGCGAACGAAGGGTACTTGGACCCGACGCAGTCGAGTAGATGATTGAAATTGTTCGACAAATCCGTGTGAGAATGAAAGAAGCCCAAGACAGACAAAAGTCTTACGCTGATGTCCGACGGACTGAATTGCAATTTCAAACCGGCGACAAGGTTTTTCTCAAGGTATCCCCGTCGAAAGGGATAACGCGTTTTGGTGTTAAAGGAAAGTTGAAACCACGTTTTACCGGTCCTTATGAAATTCTTGAAGAAGTTGGACCCGTAGCCTATCGATTAGCGCTACCGCCAAACCTTGGGAACGAACACAACGTCTTTCATGTGTCGCAGTTGCGGAAGTACGTGTTCGATCCGAAACACGCAATTCACTATGAGGAAGTTGCTTTGAATCCAGATTTGAGTTACGAGGAGCGACCTCAGATGATCTTGGACCGTAAAGTTCAAATATTGAGGAACAAATCTATTGCTAGCGTGAAAGTACTTTGGAGAAACCACGAATACGAGGAAACCACGTGGGAGCTCGAGGATAAGATGATGGAACTGTACCCGGAACTCTTTCCATGAAGGTACCAAATTTCGGGACCACAAGAGCTTGAAATACTTTTTCGAGCAGAAGGACTTAAAGATGAGACAACGAAGATGACTCGAACTAGTGAAGGACTACGATTGTGGTATCAGTTACCACCCCGGCAAAGCAAATGTGGTGGCAGATGCTTTGAGCCGAAAAGACCATTCGCAACTAGCTTCCCTAACGGAAGAAGAAAGTTTGATACGAGAGTTTAGTAAATTGCGATTAGAAGTGATAAGGGCACCTGAAACGGTGGAAGGACGAATCGCCACCTTAGTGGTGGAACCAGATTTGAAAACAAAAATCGTTGCAGCGCAACGAATGGTTGCGAAACTCGAAGAGATTCGAGTGGAAGTGAGAACGGGCAAATCGGGAAATTTTAGTGAGGAGTCCGATAATGCCCTCATGTTTGAAGGAAGACTATGCGTGCCTGACAACGAGGAACTCAAGAACGAGATCATGAGTGAAGCTCATGAGACTCCATACACTGCTCACCCTGGAAGCACGAAGATGTACCAAGACTTGAAGAAGTCATTTTGGTGGAATGGCATGAAGAGGGATATCGTGGCATTTGCGGAGCATTGCTTAGCCTGCCAACAGGTGAAGGCCTTACATCAACGACCGTACAGAAAATTACAACCGTTGGAAGTACCAGAGTGGAAGTGGGATCATATCACCATGGATTTCGTGACGGCCTTGCCAAAGACTCTCAAAGGAAACACCGCCATTTGGGTGATTGTAGACCGACTCACCAAATGTGCGCATTTCCTACCGATTCCGATAACTCATGGATCGGACAGACTAGCGCGTATCTACATGAAAGAAATCGTGCGATTGCATGGAGTCCCAGTGACGATTACGTCTGATCGTGACCCGAAGTTCACTTCAAAATTTTGGATTAGTCTACAGCGCGAGCTTGGAACACGATTGAACTTTAGCACGGCGTTTCACCCGCAGGCCGATGGGCAATCCGAGAGGACGATACAAACTCTCGAGGATATGCTAAGAGCCTGAACTGTACCCGGAACTCTTTCCATGAAGGTACCAAATTTCGGGACCACAAGAGCTTGAAATACTTTTTCGAGCAGAAGGACTTAAAGATGAGACAACGAAGATGACTCGAACTAGTGAAGGACTACGATTGTGGTATCAGTTACCACCCCGGCAAAGCAAATGTGGTGGCAGATGCTTTGAGCCGAAAAGACCATTCGCAACTAGCTTCCCTAACGGAAGAAGAAAGTTTGATACGAGAGTTTAGTAAATTGCGATTAGAAGTGATAAGGGCACCTGAAACGGTGGAAGGACGAATCGCCACCTTAGTGGTGGAACCAGATTTGAAAACAAAAATCGTTGCAGCGCAACGAATGGTTGCGAAACTCAAAGAGATTCGAGTGGAAGTGAGAACGGGCAAATCGGGAAATTTTAGTGAGGAGTCCGATAATGCCCTCATGTTTGAAGGAAGACTATGCGTGCCTGACAACGAGGAACTCAAGAACGAGATCATGAGTGAAGCTCATGAGACTCCATACACTGCTCACCCTGGAAGCACGAAGATGTACCAAGACTTGAAGAAGTCATTTTGGTGGAATGGCATGAAGAGGGATATCGTGGCATTTGCGGAGCATTGCTTAGCCTGCCAACAGGTGAAGGCCTTACATCAACGACCGTACAGAAAATTACAACCGTTGGAAGTACCAGAGTGGAAGTGGGATCACATCACCATGGATTTCGTGACGGCCTTGCCAAAGACTCTCAAAGGAAACACCGCCATTTGGGTGATTGTAGACCGACTCACCAAATGTGCGCATTTCCTACCGATTCCGATAACTCATGGATCGGACAGACTAGCGCGTATCTACATGAAAGAAATCGTGCGATTGCATGGAGTCCCAGTGACGATTACGTCTGATCGTGACCCGAAGTTCACTTCAAAATTTTGGATTAGTCTACAGCGCGAGCTTGGAACACGATTGAACTTTAGCACGGTGTTTCACCCGCAGTCCGATGGGCAATCCGAGAGGACGATACAAACTCTCGAGGATATGCTAAGAGCCGTAGTGCTCGACCGAGGCGGAAGTTGGGAGACCGCACTACCGCTAATTGAATTTGCTTACAACAACAGTTTCCAAGCAACGATTAACATGGCGCCGTATGAAGCCTTATATGGAAGAAGGTGTAGATCACCGCTCTACTGGGATGAAGTTGGCGAACGAAGGGTACTTGGACCCGACGCAGTCGAGTAGATGATTGAAATTGTTCGACAAATCCGTGTGAGAATGAAAGAAGCCCAAGACAGACAAAAGTCTTACGCTGATGTCCGACGGACTGAATTGCAATTTCAAACCGGCGACAAGGTTTTTCTCAAGGTATCCCCGTCGAAAGGGATAACGCGTTTTGGTGTTAAAGGAAAGTTGAAACCACGTTTTACCGGTCCTTATGAAATTCTTGAAGAAGTTGGACCCGTAGCCTATCGATTAGCGCTACCGCCAAACCTTGGGAACGAACACAACGTCTTTCATGTGTCGCAGTTGCGGAAGTACGTGTTCGATCCGAAACACGCAATTCACTATGAGGAAGTTGCTTTGAATCCAGATTTGAGTTACGAGGAGCGACCTCAGATGATCTTGGACCGTAAAGTTCAAATATTGAGGAACAAATCTATTGCTAGCGTGAAAGTACTTTGGAGAAACCACGAATACGAGGAAACCACGTGGGAGCTCGAGGATAAGATGATGGAACTGTACCCGGAACTCTTTCCATGAAGGTACCAAATTTCGGGACCACAAGAGCTTGAAATACTTTTTCGAGCAGAAGGACTTAAAGATGAGACAACGAAGATGACTCGAACTAGTGAAGGACTACGATTGTGGTATCAGTTACCACCCCGGCAAAGCAAATGTGGTGGCAGATGCTTTGAGCCGAAAAGACCGTTCGCAACTAGCTTCCCTGACGGAAGAAGAAAGTGTGATACGAGAGTTTAGTAAATTGCGATTAGAAGTGATAAGGGCACCTGAAACGGTGGAAGGACGAATCGCCACCTTAGTGGTGGAACCAGATTTGAAAACAAGAATCGTTGCAGCGCAACGAATGGATGCGAAACTCAAAGAGATTCGAGTGGAAGTGAGAACGGGCAAATCGGGAAATTTTAGTGAGGAGTCCGATAATGCCCTCATGTTTGAAGGAAGACTATGCGTGCCTGACAACGAGGAACTCAAGAACGAGATCATGAGTGAAGCTCATGAGACTCCATACACTGCTCACCCTGGAAGCACGAAGATGTACCAAGACTTGAAGAAGTCATTTTGGTGGAATGGCATGAAGAGGGATATCGTGGCATTTGCGGAGCATTGCTTAGCCTGCCAACAGGTGAAGGCCTTACATCAACGACCGTACAGAAAATTACAACCGTTGGAAGTACCAGAGTGGAAGTGGGATCACATCACCATGGATTTCGTGACGGCCTTGCCAAAGACTCTCAAAGGAAACACCGCCATTTGGGTGATTGTAGACCGACTCACCAAATGTGCGCATTTCCTACCGATTCCGATAACTCATGGATCGGACAGACTAGCGCGTATCTACATGAAAGAAATCGTGCGATTGCATGGAGTCCCAGTGACGATTACGTCTGATCGTGACCCGAAGTTCACTTCAAAATTTTGGATTAGTCTACAGCGCGAGCTTGGAACACGATTGAACTTTAGCACGGCGTTTCACCCGCAGGCCGATGGGCAATCCGAGAGGACGATACAAACTCTCGAGGATATGCTAAGAGCCGGAACTGTACCCGGAACTCTTTCCATGAAGGTACCAAATTTCGGGACCACAAGAGCTTGAAATACTTTTTCGAGCAGAAGGACTTAAAGATGAGACAACGAAGATGACTCGAACTAGTGAAGGACTACGATTGTGGTATCAGTTACCACCCCGGCAAAGCAAATGTGGTGGCAGATGCTTTGAGCCGAAAAGACCATTCGCAACTAGCTTCCCTAACGGAAGAAGAAAGTTTGATACGAGAGTTTAGTAAATTGCGATTAGAAGTGATAAGGGCACCTGAAACGGTGGAAGGACGAATCGCCACCTTAGTGGTGGAACCAGATTTGAAAACAAAAATCGTTGCAGCGCAACGAATGGTTGCGAAACTCGAAGAGATTCGAGTGGAAGTGAGAACGGGCAAATCGGGAAATTTTAGTGAGGAGTCCGATAATGCCCTCATGTTTGAAGGAAGACTATGCGTGCCTGACAACGAGGAACTCAAGAACGAGATCATGAGTGAAGCTCATGAGACTCCATACACTGCTCACCCTGGAAGCACGAAGATGTACCAAGACTTGAAGAAGTCATTTTGGTGGAATGGCATGAAGAGGGATATCGTGGCATTTGCGGAGCATTGCTTAGCCTGCCAACAGGTGAAGGCCTTACATCAACGACCGTACAGAAAATTACAACCGTTGGAAGTACCAGAGTGGAAGTGGGATCATATCACCATGGATTTCGTGACGGCCTTGCCAAAGACTCTCAAAGGAAACACCGCCATTTGGGTGATTGTAGACCGACTCACCAAATGTGCGCATTTCCTACCGATTCCGATAACTCATGGATCGGACAGACTAGCGCGTATCTACATGAAAGAAATCGTGCGATTGCATGGAGTCCCAGTGACGATTACGTCTGATCGTGACCCGAAGTTCACTTCAAAATTTTGGATTAGTCTACAGCGCGAGCTTGGAACACGATTGAACTTTAGCACGGCGTTTCACCCGCAGGCCGATGGGCAATCCGAGAGGACGATACAAACTCTCGAGGATATGCTAAGAGCCTGAACTGTACCCGGAACTCTTTCCATGAAGGTACCAAATTTCGGGACCACAAGAGCTTGAAATACTTTTTCGAGCAGAAGGACTTAAAGATGAGACAACGAAGATGACTCGAACTAGTGAAGGACTACGATTGTGGTATCAGTTACCACCCCGGCAAAGCAAATGTGGTGGCAGATGCTTTGAGCCGAAAAGACCATTCGCAACTAGCTTCCCTAACGGAAGAAGAAAGTTTGATACGAGAGTTTAGTAAATTGCGATTAGAAGTGATAAGGGCACCTGAAACGGTGGAAGGACGAATCGCCACCTTAGTGGTGGAACCAGATTTGAAAACAAAAATCGTTGCAGCGCAACGAATGGTTGCGAAACTCAAAGAGATTCGAGTGGAAGTGAGAACGGGCAAATCGGGAAATTTTAGTGAGGAGTCCGATAATGCCCTCATGTTTGAAGGAAGACTATGCGTGCCTGACAACGAGGAACTCAAGAACGAGATCATGAGTGAAGCTCATGAGACTCCATACACTGCTCACCCTGGAAGCACGAAGATGTACCAAGACTTGAAGAAGTCATTTTGGTGGAATGGCATGAAGAGGGATATCGTGGCATTTGCGGAGCATTGCTTAGCCTGCCAACAGGTGAAGGCCTTACATCAACGACCGTACAGAAAATTACAACCGTTGGAAGTACCAGAGTGGAAGTGGGATCACATCACCATGGATTTCGTGACGGCCTTGCCAAAGACTCTCAAAGGAAACACCGCCATTTGGGTGATTGTAGACCGACTCACCAAATGTGCGCATTTCCTACCGATTCCGATAACTCATGGATCGGACAGACTAGCGCGTATCTACATGAAAGAAATCGTGCGATTGCATGGAGTCCCAGTGACGATTACGTCTGATCGTGACCCGAAGTTCACTTCAAAATTTTGGATTAGTCTACAGCGCGAGCTTGGAACACGATTGAACTTTAGCACGGTGTTTCACCCGCAGTCCGATGGGCAATCCGAGAGGACGATACAAACTCTCGAGGATATGCTAAGAGCCGTAGTGCTCGACCGAGGCGGAAGTTGGGAGACCGCACTACCGCTAATTGAATTTGCTTACAACAACAGTTTCCAAGCAACGATTAACATGGCGCCGTATGAAGCCTTATATGGAAGAAGGTGTAGATCACCGCTCTACTGGGATGAAGTTGGCGAACGAAGGGTACTTGGACCCGACGCAGTCGAGTAGATGATTGAAATTGTTCGACAAATCCGTGTGAGAATGAAAGAAGCCCAAGACAGACAAAAGTCTTACGCTGATGTCCGACGGACTGAATTGCAATTTCAAACCGGCGACAAGGTTTTTCTCAAGGTATCCCCGTCGAAAGGGATAACGCGTTTTGGTGTTAAAGGAAAGTTGAAACCACGTTTTACCGGTCCTTATGAAATTCTTGAAGAAGTTGGACCCGTAGCCTATCGATTAGCGCTACCGCCAAACCTTGGGAACGAACACAACGTCTTTCATGTGTCGCAGTTGCGGAAGTACGTGTTCGATCCGAAACACGCAATTCACTATGAGGAAGTTGCTTTGAATCCAGATTTGAGTTACGAGGAGCGACCTCAGATGATCTTGGACCGTAAAGTTCAAATATTGAGGAACAAATCTATTGCTAGCGTGAAAGTACTTTGGAGAAACCACGAATACGAGGAAACCACGTGGGAGCTCGAGGATAAGATGATGGAACTGTACCCGGAACTCTTTCCATGAAGGTACCAAATTTCGGGACCACAAGAGCTTGAAATACTTTTTCGAGCAGAAGGACTTAAAGATGAGACAACGAAGATGACTCGAACTAGTGAAGGACTACGATTGTGGTATCAGTTACCACCCCGGCAAAGCAAATGTGGTGGCAGATGCTTTGAGCCGAAAAGACCATTCGCAACTAGCTTCCCTAACGGAAGAAGAAAGTTTGATACGAGAGTTTAGTAAATTGCGATTAGAAGTGATAAGGGCACCTGAAACGGTGGAAGGACGAATCGCCACCTTAGTGGTGGAACCAGATTTGAAAACAAAAATCGTTGCAGCGCAACGAATGGTTGCGAAACTCGAAGAGATTCGAGTGGAAGTGAGAACGGGCAAATCGGGAAATTTTAGTGAGGAGTCCGATAATGCCCTCATGTTTGAAGGAAGACTATGCGTGCCTGACAACGAGGAACTCAAGAACGAGATCATGAGTGAAGCTCATGAGACTCCATACACTGCTCACCCTGGAAGCACGAAGATGTACCAAGACTTGAAGAAGTCATTTTGGTGGAATGGCATGAAGAGGGATATCGTGGCATTTGCGGAGCATTGCTTAGCCTGCCAACAGGTGAAGGCCTTACATCAACGACCGTACAGAAAATTACAACCGTTGGAAGTACCAGAGTGGAAGTGGGATCATATCACCATGGATTTCGTGACGGCCTTGCCAAAGACTCTCAAAGGAAACACCGCCATTTGGGTGATTGTAGACCGACTCACCAAATGTGCGCATTTCCTACCGATTCCGATAACTCATGGATCGGACAGACTAGCGCGTATCTACATGAAAGAAATCGTGCGATTGCATGGAGTCCCAGTGACGATTACGTCTGATCGTGACCCGAAGTTCACTTCAAAATTTTGGATTAGTCTACAGCGCGAGCTTGGAACACGATTGAACTTTAGCACGGCGTTTCACCCGCAGGCCGATGGGCAATCCGAGAGGACGATACAAACTCTCGAGGATATGCTAAGAGCCTGAACTGTACCCGGAACTCTTTCCATGAAGGTACCAAATTTCGGGACCACAAGAGCTTGAAATACTTTTTCGAGCAGAAGGACTTAAAGATGAGACAACGAAGATGACTCGAACTAGTGAAGGACTACGATTGTGGTATCAGTTACCACCCCGGCAAAGCAAATGTGGTGGCAGATGCTTTGAGCCGAAAAGACCATTCGCAACTAGCTTCCCTAACGGAAGAAGAAAGTTTGATACGAGAGTTTAGTAAATTGCGATTAGAAGTGATAAGGGCACCTGAAACGGTGGAAGGACGAATCGCCACCTTAGTGGTGGAACCAGATTTGAAAACAAAAATCGTTGCAGCGCAACGAATGGTTGCGAAACTCAAAGAGATTCGAGTGGAAGTGAGAACGGGCAAATCGGGAAATTTTAGTGAGGAGTCCGATAATGCCCTCATGTTTGAAGGAAGACTATGCGTGCCTGACAACGAGGAACTCAAGAACGAGATCATGAGTGAAGCTCATGAGACTCCATACACTGCTCACCCTGGAAGCACGAAGATGTACCAAGACTTGAAGAAGTCATTTTGGTGGAATGGCATGAAGAGGGATATCGTGGCATTTGCGGAGCATTGCTTAGCCTGCCAACAGGTGAAGGCCTTACATCAACGACCGTACAGAAAATTACAACCGTTGGAAGTACCAGAGTGGAAGTGGGATCACATCACCATGGATTTCGTGACGGCCTTGCCAAAGACTCTCAAAGGAAACACCGCCATTTGGGTGATTGTAGACCGACTCACCAAATGTGCGCATTTCCTACCGATTCCGATAACTCATGGATCGGACAGACTAGCGCGTATCTACATGAAAGAAATCGTGCGATTGCATGGAGTCCCAGTGACGATTACGTCTGATCGTGACCCGAAGTTCACTTCAAAATTTTGGATTAGTCTACAGCGCGAGCTTGGAACACGATTGAACTTTAGCACGGTGTTTCACCCGCAGTCCGATGGGCAATCCGAGAGGACGATACAAACTCTCGAGGATATGCTAAGAGCCGTAGTGCTCGACCGAGGCGGAAGTTGGGAGACCGCACTACCGCTAATTGAATTTGCTTACAACAACAGTTTCCAAGCAACGATTAACATGGCGCCGTATGAAGCCTTATATGGAAGAAGGTGTAGATCACCGCTCTACTGGGATGAAGTTGGCGAACGAAGGGTACTTGGACCCGACGCAGTCGAGTAGATGATTGAAATTGTTCGACAAATCCGTGTGAGAATGAAAGAAGCCCAAGACAGACAAAAGTCTTACGCTGATGTCCGACGGACTGAATTGCAATTTCAAACCGGCGACAAGGTTTTTCTCAAGGTATCCCCGTCGAAAGGGATAACGCGTTTTGGTGTTAAAGGAAAGTTGAAACCACGTTTTACCGGTCCTTATGAAATTCTTGAAGAAGTTGGACCCGTAGCCTATCGATTAGCGCTACCGCCAAACCTTGGGAACGAACACAACGTCTTTCATGTGTCGCAGTTGCGGAAGTACGTGTTCGATCCGAAACACGCAATTCACTATGAGGAAGTTGCTTTGAATCCAGATTTGAGTTACGAGGAGCGACCTCAGATGATCTTGGACCGTAAAGTTCAAATATTGAGGAACAAATCTATTGCTAGCGTGAAAGTACTTTGGAGAAACCACGAATACGAGGAAACCACGTGGGAGCTCGAGGATAAGATGATGGAACTGTACCCGGAACTCTTTCCATGAAGGTACCAAATTTCGGGACCACAAGAGCTTGAAATACTTTTTCGAGCAGAAGGACTTAAAGATGAGACAACGAAGATGACTCGAACTAGTGAAGGACTACGATTGTGGTATCAGTTACCACCCCGGCAAAGCAAATGTGGTGGCAGATGCTTTGAGCCGAAAAGACCGTTCGCAACTAGCTTCCCTGACGGAAGAAGAAAGTGTGATACGAGAGTTTAGTAAATTGCGATTAGAAGTGATAAGGGCACCTGAAACGGTGGAAGGACGAATCGCCACCTTAGTGGTGGAACCAGATTTGAAAACAAGAATCGTTGCAGCGCAACGAATGGATGCGAAACTCAAAGAGATTCGAGTGGAAGTGAGAACGGGCAAATCGGGAAATTTTAGTGAGGAGTCCGATAATGCCCTCATGTTTGAAGGAAGACTATGCGTGCCTGACAACGAGGAACTCAAGAACGAGATCATGAGTGAAGCTCATGAGACTCCATACACTGCTCACCCTGGAAGCACGAAGATGTACCAAGACTTGAAGAAGTCATTTTGGTGGAATGGCATGAAGAGGGATATCGTGGCATTTGCGGAGCATTGCTTAGCCTGCCAACAGGTGAAGGCCTTACATCAACGACCGTACAGAAAATTACAACAGTTGGAAGTACCAGAGTGGAAGTGGGATCACATCACCATGGATTTCGTGACGGCCTTGCCAAAGACTCTCAAAGGAAACACCGCCATTTGGGTGATTGTAGACCGACTCACCAAATGTGCGCATTTCCTACCGATTCCGATAACTCATGGATCGGACAGACTAGCGCGTATCTACATGAAAGAAATCGTGCGATTGCATGGAGTCCCAATGACGATTACGTCTGATCGTGACCCGAAGTTCACTTCAAAATTTTGGATTAGTCTACAGCGCGAGCTTGGAACACGATTGAACTTTAGCACGGCGTTTCACCCGCAGTCCGATGGGCAATCCGAGAGGACGATACAAACTCTGAGGATATGCTAAGAGCCGTAGTGCTCGACCGAGGCGGAAGTTGGGAGACCGCACTACCGCTAATTGAATTTGCTTACAACAACAGTTTCCAAGCAACGATTAACATGGCGCCGTATGAAGCCTTATATGGAAGAAGGTGTAGATCACCGCTCTACTGGGATGAAGTTGGCGAACGAAGGGTACTTGTACCCGACGCAGTCGAGTAGATGATTGAAATTGTTCGACAAATCCGTGTGAGAATGAAAGAAGCCCAAGACAGACAAAAGTCTTACGCTGATGTCCGACGGACCGACTTGCAATTTCAAACCGGCGACAAGGTTTTTCTCAAGGTATCCCCGTCGAAAGGGATAACGCGTTTTGGTGTTAAAGAAAAGTTGAAACCACGTTTTACCGGTCCTTATGAAATTCTTGAAGAAGTTGGACCCGTAGCCTATCGATTAGCGCTACCGCCAAACCTTGGGAACGAACACAACGTCTTTCATGTGTCGCAGTTGCGGAATTACGTGTTCGACCCGAAACACGCGATTCACTATGAGGAAGTTGCTTTGAATCCAGATTTGAGTTACGAGGAGCGACCTCAGATGATCTTGGACCGCAAAGTCAAATCTCGAGGAACAAATCTATTGCTAGCGTGAAAGTACTTTGGAGAAACCACGAATACGAGGAAACCACGTGGGAGCTCGAGGATAAGATGATGGAACTGTACCCGGAACTCTTTCCATGAAGGTACCAAATTTCGGGACCACAAGAGCTTGAAATACTTTTTCGAGCAGAAGGACTTAAAGATGAGACAACGAAGATGACTCGAACTAGTGAAGGACTACGATTGTGGTATCAGTTACCACCCCGGCAAAGCAAATGTGGTGGCAGATGCTTTGAGCCGAAAAGACCGTTCGCAACTAGCTTCCCTGACGGAAGAAGAAAGTGTGTTACGAGAGTTTAGTAAATTGCGGTTAGAAGTGATAAGGGCACCTGAAACGGTGGAAGGACGAATCGCCACCTTAGTGGTGGAACCAGATTTGAAAACAAGAATCGTTGCAGCGCAACGAATGGATGCGAAACTCAAAGAGATTCGAGTGGAAGTGAGAACGGGCAAATCGGGAAATTTTAGTGAGGAGTCCGATAATGCCCTCATGTTTGAAGGAAGACTATGCGTGCCTGACAACGAGGAACTCAAGAACGAGATCATGAGTGAAGCTCATGAGACTCCATACACTGCTCACCCTGGAAGCACGAAGATGTACCAAGACTTGAAGAAGTCATTTTGGTGGAATGGCATGAAGAGGGATATCGTGGCATTTGCGGAGCATTGCTTAGCCTGCCAACAGGTGAAGGCCTTACATCAACGACCGTACAGAAAATTACAACCGTTGGAAGTACCAGAGTGGAAGTGGGATCACATCACCATGGATTTCGTGACGGCCTTGCCAAAGACTCTCAAAGGAAACACCGCCATTTGGGTGATTGTAGACCGACTCACCTAATGTGCGCATTTCCTACCGATTCCGATAACTCATGGATCGGACAGACTAGCGCGTATCTACATGAAAGAAATCGTGCGATTGCATGGAGTCCCAGTGACGATTACGTCTGATCGTGACCCGAAGTTCACTTCAAAATTTTGGATTAGTCTACAGCGCGAGCTTGGAACACGATTGAACTTTAGCACGGCGTTTCACCCGCAGGCCGATGGGCAATCCGAGAGGACGATACAAACTCTCGAGGATATGCTAAGAGCCGGAACTGTACCCGGAACTCTTTCCATGAAGGTACCAAATTTCGGGACCACAAGAGCTTGAAATACTTTTTCGAGCAGAAGGACTTAAAGATGAGACAACGAAGATGACTCGAACTAGTGAAGGACTACGATTGTGGTATCAGTTACCACCCCGGCAAAGCAAATGTGGTGGCAGATGCTTTGAGCCGAAAAGACCATTCGCAACTAGCTTCCCTAACGGAAGAAGAAAGTTTGATACGAGAGTTTAGTAAATTGCGATTAGAAGTGATAAGGGCACCTGAAACGGTGGAAGGACGAATCGCCACCTTAGTGGTGGAACCAGATTTGAAAACAAGAATCGTTGCAGCGCAACGAATGGATGCGAAACTCAAAGAGATTCGAGTGGAAGTGAGAACGGGCAAATCGGGAAATTTTAGTGAGGAGTCCGATAATGCCCTCATGTTTGAAGGAAGACTATGCGTGCCTGACAACGAGGAACTCAAGAACGAGATCATGAGTGAAGCTCATGAGACTCCATACACTGCTCACCCTGGAAGCACGAAGATATACCAAGACTTGAAGAAGTCATTTTGGTGGAATGGCATGAAGAGGGATATCGTGGCATTTGCGGAGCATTGCTTAGCCTGCCAACAGGTGAAGGCCTTACATCAACGACCGTACAGAAAATTACAACCGTTGGAAGTACCAGAGTGGAAGTGGGATCACATCACCATGGATTTCGTGACGGCCTTGCCAAAGACTCTCAAAGGAAACACCGCCATTTGGGTGATTGTAGACCGACTCACCAAATGTGCGCATTTCCTACCGATTCCGATAACTCATGGATCGGACAGACTAGCGCGTATCTACATGAAAGAAATCGTGCGATTGCATGGAGTCCCAGTGACGATTACGTCTGATCGTGACCCGAAGTTCACTTCAAAATTTTGGATTAGTCTACAGCGCGAGCTTGGAACACGATTGAACTTTAGCACGGCGTTTCACCCGCAGGCCGATGGGCAATCCGAGAGGACGATACAAACTCTCGAGGATATGCTAAGAGCCGGAACTGTACCCGGAACTCTTTCCATGAAGGTACCAAATTTCGGGACCACAAGAGCTTGAAATACTTTTTCGAGCAGAAGGACTTAAAGATGAGACAACGAAGATGACTCGAACTAGTGAAGGACTATGATTGTGGTATCAGTTACCACCCCGGCAAAGCAAATGTGGTGGCAGATGCTTTGAGCCGAAAAGACCATTCGCAACTAGCTTCCCTAACGGAAGAAGAAAGTTTGATACGAGAGTTTAGTAAATTGCGGTTAGAAGTGATAAGGGCACCTGAAACGGTGGAAGGACGAATCGCCACCTTAGTGGTGGAACCAGATTTGAAAACAAGAATCGTTGCAGCGCAACGAATGGATGCGAAACTCAAAGAGATTCGAGTGGAAGTGAGAACGGGCAAATCGGGAAATTTTAGTGAGGAGTCCGATAATGCCCTCATGTTTGAAGGAAGACTATGCGTGCCTGACAACGAGGAACTCAAGAACGAGATCATGAGTGAAGCTCATGAGACTCCATACACTGCTCACCCTGGAAGCACGAAGATGTACCAAGACTTGAAGAAGTCATTTTGGTGGAATGGCATGAAGAGGGATATCGTGGCATTTGCGGAGCATTGCTTAGCCTGCCAACAGGTGAAGGCCTTACATCAACGACCGTACAGAAAATTACAACCGTTGGAAGTACCAGAGTGGAAGTGGGATCACATCACCATGGATTTCGTGACGGCCTTGCCAAAGACTCTCAAAGGAAACACCGCCATTTGGGTGATTGTAGACCGACTCACCAAATGTGCGCATTTCCTACCGATTCCGATAACTCATGGATCGGACAGACTAGCGCGTATCTACATGAAAGAAATCGTGCGATTGCATGGAGTCCCAGTGACGATTACGTCTGATCGTGACCCGAAGTTCACTTCAAAATTTTGGATTAGTCTACAGCGCGAGCTTGGAACACGATTGAACTTTAGCACGGCGTTTCACCCGCAGGCCGATGGGCAATCCGAGAGGACGATACAAACTCTCGAGGATATGCTAAGAGCCGGAACTGTACCCGGAACTCTTTCCATGAAGGTACCAAATTTCGGGACCACAAGAGCTTGAAATACTTTTTCGAGCAGAAGGACTTAAAGATGAGACAACGAAGATGACTCGAACTAGTGAAGGACTATGATTGTGGTATCAGTTACCACCCCGGCAAAGCAAATGTGGTGGCAGATGCTTTGAGCCGAAAAGACCATTCGCAACTAGCTTCCCTAACGGAAGAAGAAAGTTTGATACGAGAGTTTAGTAAATTGCGATTAGAAGTGATAAGGGCACCTGAAACGGTGGAAGGACGAATCGCCACCTTAGTGGTGGAACCAGATTTGAAAACAAGAATCGTTGCAGCGCAACGAATGGATGCGAAACTCAAAGAGATTCGAGTGGAAGTGAGAACGGGCAAATCGGGAAATTTTAGTGAGGAGTCCGATAATGCCCTCATGTTTGAAGGAAGACTATGCGTGCCTGACAACGAGGAACTCAAGAACGAGATCATGAGTGAAGCTCATGAGACTCCATACACTGCTCACCCTGGAAGCACGAAGATGTACCAAGACTTGAAGAAGTCATTTTGGTGGAATGGCATGAAGAGGGATATCGTGGCATTTGCGGAGCATTGCTTAGCCTGCCAACAGGTGAAGGCCTTACATCAACGACCGTACAGAAAATTACAACCGTTGGAAGTACCAGAGTGGAAGTGGGATCACATCACCATGGATTTCGTGACGGCCTTGCCAAAGACTCTCAAAGGAAACACCGCCATTTGGGTGATTGTAGACCGACTCACCAAATGTGCGCATTTCCTACCGATTCCGATAACTCATGGATCGGACAGACTAGCGCGTATCTACATGAAAGAAATGTGCGATTGCATGGAGTCCCAGTGACGATTACGTCTGATCGTGACCCGAAGTTCACTTCAAAATTTTGGATTAGTCTACAGCGCGAGCTTGGAACACGATTGAACTTTAGCACGGCGTTTCACCCGCAGGCCGATGGGCAATCCGAGAGGACGATACAAACTCTCGAGGATATGCTAAGAGCCGTAGTGCTCGACCGAGGCGGAAGTTGGGAGACCGCACTACCGCTAATTGAATTTGCTTACCACAACAGTTTCCAAGCAACGATTAACATGGCGCCGTATGAAGCCTTATATGGAAGAAGGTGTAGATCACCGCTCTACTGGGATGAAGTTGGCGAACGAAGGGTACTTGGACCCGACGCAGTCGAGTAGATGATTGAAATTATTCGACAAATCCGTGTGAGAATGAAAGAAGCCCAAGACAGACAAAAGTCTTACGCTGATGTCCGACGGACCGACTTGCAATTTCAAACCGGCGACAAGGTTTTTCTCGAGGTATCCCCGTCGAAAGGGATTACGCGTTTTGGTGTTAAAGGAAAGTTGAAACCACGTTTTATCGGCCCTTATGAAATTCTTGAAGAAGTTGGACCCGTAGCCTATCGATTAGCGCTACCGCCAAACCTTGGGAACGAACACAACGTCTTTCATGTGTCGCAGTTGCGGAAGTACGTGTTCGACCCGAAACACGTGATTCACTATGAGGAAGTTGCTTTGAATCCAGATTTGAGTTACGAGGAGCGACCTCAGATGATCTTGGACCGCAAAGTTCAAATCTCGAGGAACAAATCTATTGCTAGCGTGAAAGTACTTTGGAGAAACCACGAATACGAGGAAACCACGTGGGAGCTCGAGGATAAGATGATGGAACTGTACCCGGAACTCTTTCCATGAAGGTACCAAAATTCGGGACCACAAGAGCTTGAAATACTTTTTCGAGCAGAAGGACTTAAAGATGAGACAAAGAAGATGACTCGAACTAGTGAAGGACTACGATTGTGGTATCAGTTACCACCCCGGCAAAGCAAATGTGGTGGCAGATGCTTTGAGCCGAAAAGACCATTCGCAACTAGCTTCCCTAACGGAAGAAGAAAGTTTGATACGAGAGTTTGGTAAATTGCGATTAGAAGTGATAAGGGCACCTGAAACGGTGGAAGGACGAATCGCCACCTTAGTGGTGGAACCAGATTTGAAAACAAAAATCGTTGCAGCGCAACGAATGGTTGCGAAACTCGAAGAGATTCGAGTGGAAGTGAGAACGGGCAAATCGGGAAATTTTAGTGAGGAGTCCGATAATGCCCTCATGTTTGAAGGAAGACTATGCGTGCCTGACAACGAGGAACTCAAGAACGAGATCATGAGTGAAGCTCATGAGACTCCATACACTGCTCACCCTGGAAGCACGAAGATGTACCAAGACTTGAAGAAGTCATTTTGGTGGAATGGCATGAAGAGGGATATCGTGGCATTTGTGGAGCATTGCTTAGCCTGCCAACAGGTGAAGGCCTTACATCAACGACCGTATAGAAAATTACAACCGTTGGAAGTACCAGAGTGGAAGTGGGATCACATCACCATGGATTTCGTGACGGCCTTGCCAAAGACTCTCAAAGGAAACACCGCCATTTGGGTGATTGTAGACCGACTCACCAAATGTGCGCATTTCCTACCAATTCCGATAACTCATGGATCGGACAGACTAGCGCGTATCTACATGAAAGAAATCGTGCGATTGCATGGAGTCCCAGTGACGATTACGTCTGATCGTGACCCGAAGTTCACTTCAAAATTTTGGATTAGTCTACAGCGCGAGCTTGGAACACGATTGAACTTTAGCACGGTGTTTCACCCGCAGTCCGATGGGCAATCCGAGAGGACGATACAAACTCTCGAGGATATGCTAAGAGCCGTAGTGCTCGACCGAGGCGGAAGTTGGGAGACCGCACTACCGCTAATTGAATTTGCTTACAACAACAGTTTCCAAGCAACGATTAACATGGCGCCGTATGAAGCCTTATATGGAAGAAGGTGTAGATCACCGCTCTACTGGGATGAAGTTGGCGAACGAAGGGTACTTGGACCCGACGCAGTCGAGTAGATGATTGAAATTGTTCGACAAATCCGTGTGAGAATGAAAGAAGCCCAAGACAGACAAAAGTCTTACGCTGATGTCCGACGGACTGAATTGCAATTTCAAACCGGCGACAAGGTTTTTCTGAAGGTATCCCCGTCGAAAGGGATAACGCGTTTTGGTGTTAAAGGAAAGTTGAAACCACGTTTTACCGGTCCTTATGAAATTCTTGAAGAAGTTGGACCCGTAGCCTATCGATTAGCGCTACCGCCAAACCTTGGGAACGAACACAACGTCTTTCAGGTGTCGCAGTTGCGGAAGTACGTGTTCGATCCGAAACACGCAATTCACTATGAGGAAGTTGCTTTGAATCCAGATTTGAGTTACGAGGAGCGACCTCAGATGATCTTGGACCGTAAAGTTCAAATATTGAGGAACAAATCTATTGCTAGCGTGAAAGTACTTTGGAGAAACCACGAATACGAGGAAACCACGTGGGAGCTCGAGGATAAGATGATGGAACTGTACCCGGAACTCTTTCCATGAAGGTACCAAATTTCGGGACCACAAGAGCTTGAAATACTTTTTCGAGCAGAAGGACTTAAAGATGAGACAACGAAGATGACTCGAACTAGTGAAGGACTACGATTGTGGTATCAGTTACCACCCCGGCAAAGCAAATGTGGTGGCAGATGCTTTGAGCCGAAAAGACCGTTCGCAACTAGCTTCCCTGACGGAAGAAGAAAGTGTGATACGAGAGTTTAGTAAATTGCGATTAGAAGTGATAAGGGCACCTGAAACGGTGGAAGGACGAATCGCCACCTTAGTGGTGGAACCAGATTTGAAAACAAGAATCGTTGCAGCGCAACGAATGGATGCGAAACTCAAAGAGATTCGAGTGGAAGTGAGAACGGGCAAATCGGGAAATTTTAGTGAGGAGTCCGATAATGCCCTCATGTTTGAAGGAAGACTATGCGTGCCTGACAACGAGGAACTCAAGAACGAGATCATGAGTGAAGCTCATGAGACTCCATACACTGCTCACCCTGGAAGCACGAAGATGTACCAAGACTTGAAGAAGTCATTTTGGTGGAATGGCATGAAGAGGGATATCGTGGCATTTGCGGAGCATTGCTTAGCCTGCCAACAGGTGAAAGCCTTACATCAACGACCATACAGAAAATTACAACCGTTGGAAGTACCAGAGTGGAAGTGGGATCACATCACCATGGATTTCGTGACGGCCTTGCCAAAGACTCTCAAAGGAAACACCGCCATTTGGGTGATTGTAGACCGACTCACCAAATGTGCGCATTTCCTACCGATTCCGATAACTCATGGATCGGACAGACTAGCGCGTATCTACATGAAAGAAATCGTGCGATTGCATGGAGTGCCAGTGACGATTACGTCTGATCGTGACCCGAAGTTCACTTCAAAATTTTGGATTAGTCTACAGCGCGAGCTTGGAACACGATTGAACTTTAGCACGGCGTTTCACCCGCAGGCCGATGGGCAATCCGAGAGGACGATACAAACTCTCGAGGATATGCTAAGAGCCGGAACTGTACCCGGAACTCTTTCCATGAAGGTACCAAATTTCGGGACCACAAGAGCTTGAAATACTTTTTCGAGCAGAAGGACTTAAAGATGAGACAACGAAGATGACTCGAACTAGTGAAGGACTATGATTGTGGTATCAGTTACCACCCCGGCAAAGCAAATGTGGTGGCAGATGCTTTGAGCCGAAAAGACCATTCGCAACTAGCTTCCCTAACGGAAGAAGAAAGTTTGATACGAGAGTTTAGTAAATTGCGATTAGAAGTGATAAGGGCACCTGAAACGGTGGAAGGACGAATCGCCACCTTAGTGGTGGAACCAGATTTGAAAACAAGAATCGTTGCAGCGCAACGAATGGATGCGAAACTCAAAGAGATTCGAGTGGAAGTGAGAACGGGCAAATCGGGAAATTTTAGTGAGGAGTCCGATAATGCCCTCATGTTTGAAGGAAGACTATGCGTGCCTGACAACGAGGAACTCAAGAACGAGATCATGAGTGAAGCTCATGAGACTCCATACACTGCTCACCCTGGAAGCACGAAGATGTACCAAGACTTGAAGAAGTCATTTTGGTGGAATGGCATGAAGAGGGATATCGTGGCATTTGCGGAGCATTGCTTAGCCTGCCAACAGGTGAAGGCCTTACATCAACGACCGTACAGAAAATTACAACCGTTGGAAGTACCAGAGTGGAAGTGGGATCACATCACCATGGATTTCGTGACGGCCTTGCCAAAGACTCTCAAAGGAAACACCGCCATTTGGGTGATTGTAGACCGACTCACCAAATGTGCGCATTTCCTACCGATTCCGATAACTCATGGATCGGACAGACTAGCGCGTATCTACATGAAAGAAATCGTGCGATTGCATGGAGTCCCAGTGACGATTACGTCTGATCGTGACCCGAAGTTCACTTCAAAATTTTGGATTAGTCTACAGCGCGAGCTTGGAACACGATTGAACTTTAGCACGGCGTTTCACCCGCAGGCCGATGGGCAATCCGAGAGGACGATACAAACTCTCGAGGATATGCTAAGAGCCGGAACTGTACCCGGAACTCTTTCCATGAAGGTACCAAATTTCGGGACCACAAGAGCTTGAAATACTTTTTCGAGCAGAAGGACTTAAAGATGAGACAAAGAAGATGACTCGAACTAGTGAAGGACTACGATTGTGGTATCAGTTACCACCCCGGCAAAGCAAATGTGGTGGCAGATGCTTTGAGCCGAAAAGACCATTCGCAACTAGCTTCCCTAACGGAAGAAGAAAGTTTGATACGAGAGTTTGGTAAATTGCGATTAGAAGTGATAAGGGCACCTGAAACGGTGGAAGGACGAATCGCCACCTTAGTGGTGGAACCAGATTTGAAAACAAAAATCGTTGCAGCGCAACGAATGGTTGCGAAACTCGAAGAGATTCGAGTGGAAGTGAGAACGGGCAAATCGGGAAATTTTAGTGAGGAGTCCGATAATGCCCTCATGTTTGAAGGAAGACTATGCGTGCCTGACAACGAGGAACTCAAGAACGAGATCATGAGTGAAGCTCATGAGACTCCATACACTGCTCACCCTGGAAGCACGAAGATGTACCAAGACTTGAAGAAGTCATTTTGGTGGAATGGCATGAAGAGGGATATCGTGGCATTTGTGGAGCATTGCTTAGCCTGCCAACAGGTGAAGGCCTTACATCAACGACCGTATAGAAAATTACAACCGTTGGAAGTACCAGAGTGGAAGTGGGATCACATCACCATGGATTTCGTGACGGCCTTGCCAAAGACTCTCAAAGGAAACACCGCCATTTGGGTGATTGTAGACCGACTCACCAAATGTGCGCATTTCCTACCAATTCCGATAACTCATGGATCGGACAGACTAGCGCGTATCTACATGAAAGAAATCGTGCGATTGCATGGAGTCCCAGTGACGATTACGTCTGATCGTGACCCGAAGTTCACTTCAAAATTTTGGATTAGTCTACAGCGCGAGCTTGGAACACGATTGAACTTTAGCACGGTGTTTCACCCGCAGTCCGATGGGCAATCCGAGAGGACGATACAAACTCTCGAGGATATGCTAAGAGCCGTAGTGCTCGACCGAGGCGGAAGTTGGGAGACCGCACTACCGCTAATTGAATTTGCTTACAACAACAGTTTCCAAGCAACGATTAACATGGCGCCGTATGAAGCCTTATATGGAAGAAGGTGTAGATCACCGCTCTACTGGGATGAAGTTGGCGAACGAAGGGTACTTGGACCCGACGCAGTCGAGTAGATGATTGAAATTGTTCGACAAATCCGTGTGAGAATGAAAGAAGCCCAAGACAGACAAAAGTCTTACGCTGATGTCCGACGGACTGAATTGCAATTTCAAACCGGCGACAAGGTTTTTCTGAAGGTATCCCCGTCGAAAGGGATAACGCGTTTTGGTGTTAAAGGAAAGTTGAAACCACGTTTTACCGGTCCTTATGAAATTCTTGAAGAAGTTGGACCCGTAGCCTATCGATTAGCGCTACCGCCAAACCTTGGGAACGAACACAACGTCTTTCAGGTGTCGCAGTTGCGGAAGTACGTGTTCGATCCGAAACACGCAATTCACTATGAGGAAGTTGCTTTGAATCCAGATTTGAGTTACGAGGAGCGACCTCAGATGATCTTGGACCGTAAAGTTCAAATATTGAGGAACAAATCTATTGCTAGCGTGAAAGTACTTTGGAGAAACCACGAATACGAGGAAACCACGTGGGAGCTCGAGGATAAGATGATGGAACTGTACCCGGAACTCTTTCCATGAAGGTACCAAATTTCGGGACCACAAGAGCTTGAAATACTTTTTCGAGCAGAAGGACTTAAAGATGAGACAACGAAGATGACTCGAACTAGTGAAGGACTACGATTGTGGTATCAGTTACCACCCCGGCAAAGCAAATGTGGTGGCAGATGCTTTGAGCCGAAAAGACCGTTCGCAACTAGCTTCCCTGACGGAAGAAGAAAGTGTGATACGAGAGTTTAGTAAATTGCGATTAGAAGTGATAAGGGCACCTGAAACGGTGGAAGGACGAATCGCCACCTTAGTGGTGGAACCAGATTTGAAAACAAGAATCGTTGCAGCGCAACGAATGGATGCGAAACTCAAAGAGATTCGAGTGGAAGTGAGAACGGGCAAATCGGGAAATTTTAGTGAGGAGTCCGATAATGCCCTCATGTTTGAAGGAAGACTATGCGTGCCTGACAACGAGGAACTCAAGAACGAGATCATGAGTGAAGCTCATGAGACTCCATACACTGCTCACCCTGGAAGCACGAAGATGTACCAAGACTTGAAGAAGTCATTTTGGTGGAATGGCATGAAGAGGGATATCGTGGCATTTGCGGAGCATTGCTTAGCCTGCCAACAGGTGAAAGCCTTACATCAACGACCATACAGAAAATTACAACCGTTGGAAGTACCAGAGTGGAAGTGGGATCACATCACCATGGATTTCGTGACGGCCTTGCCAAAGACTCTCAAAGGAAACACCGCCATTTGGGTGATTGTAGACCGACTCACCAAATGTGCGCATTTCCTACCGATTCCGATAACTCATGGATCGGACAGACTAGCGCGTATCTACATGAAAGAAATCGTGCGATTGCATGGAGTGCCAGTGACGATTACGTCTGATCGTGACCCGAAGTTCACTTCAAAATTTTGGATTAGTCTACAGCGCGAGCTTGGAACACCATTGAACTTTAGCACGGCGTTTCACCCGCAGTCCGATGGGCAATCCGAGAGGACGATACAAACTCTCGAGGATATGCTAAGAGCCGGAACTGTACCCGGAACTCTTTCCATGAAGGTACCAAATTTCGGGACCACAAGAGCTTGAAATACTTTTTCGAGCAGAAGGACTTAAAGATGAGACAGCGAAGATGACTCGAACTAGTAAAGGACTACGATTATCAGTTACCACCCCGGCAAAGCAAATGTGGTGGCAGATGCTTTGAGCCCAAAAGACCATTAGCAACTAGCTTCCCTGACGGAAGAAGAAAGTTTGATACGAGAGTTTAGTAAATTGCGATTAGAAGTGATAAGGGCACCTGAAACGGTGGAAGGACGAATCGCCACCTTAGTGGTGGAACCAGATTTGAAAACAAGAATCGTTGCAGCGCAACGAATGGATGCGAAACTCGAAGAGATTCGAGTGGAAGTGAGAACGGGCAAATCGGGGAATTTTAGTGAGGAGTCCGATAATGCCCTCATGTTTGAAGGAAGACTATGCGTGCCTGACAACGAGGAACTCAAGAACGAGATCATGAGTGAAGCTCATGAGACTCCATACACTGCTCACCCTGGAAGCACGAAGATGTACCAAGACTTGAAGAAGTCATTTTGGTGGAATGGCATGAAGAGGGATATCGTGGCATTTGTGGAGCATTGCTTAGCCTGCCAACAGGTGAAGGCCTTACATCAACAACCGTACAGAAAATTACAACCGTTGGAAGTACCAGAGTGGATGTGGGATCACATCATCATGGATTTCGTGACGGCCTTGCCAAAGACTCTCAAAGGAAACACCGCCATTTGGGTGATTGTAGACCGACTCACCAAATGTGCGCATTTCCTACCGATTCCGATAACTCATGGATCGGACAGACTAGCGCGTATCTACATGAAAGAAATCGTGCAATTGCATGGAGTCCCAGTGACGATTACGTCTGATCGTGACCCGAAGTTCACTTCAAAATTTTGGATTAGTCTACAGCGCGAGCTTGGAACACGATTGAACTTTAGCACGGTGTTTCACCCGCAGTCCGATGGGCAATCCGAGAGGACGATACAAACTCTCGAGGATATGCTAAGAGCCGTAGTGCTCGACCGAGGCGGAAGTTGGGAGACCGCACTACCGCTAATTGAATTTGCTTACAACAACAGTTTCCAAGCAACGATTAACATGGCGCCGTATGAAGCCTTATATGGAAGAAGGTGTAGATCACCGCTCTACTGGGATGAAGTTGGCGAACGAAGGGTACTTGGACCCGACGCAGTCGAGTAGATGATTGAAATTGTTCGACAAATCCGTGTGAGAATGAAAGAAGCCCAAGACAGACAAAAGTCTTACGCTGATGTCCGACGGACTGAATTGCAATTTCAAACCGACGACAAGGTTTTTCTCAAGGTATCCCCGTCGAAAGGGATAACGCGTTTTGGTGTTAAAGGAAAGTTGAAACCACGTTTTACCGGTCCTTATGAAATTCTTGAAGAAGTTGGACCCGTAGCCTATCGATTAGCGCTACCGCCAAACCTTGGGAACGAACACAACGTCTTTCATGTGTCGCAGTTGCGGAAGTACGTGTTCGACCCGAAACACGCAATTCACTATGAGGAAGTTGCTTTGAATCCAGATTTGAGTTACGAGGAGCGACCTCAGATGATCTTGGACCGTAAAGTTCAAATATTGAGGAACAAATCTATTGCTAGCGTGAAAGTACTTTGGAGAAACCACGAATAAGAGGAAACCACGTGGGAGCTCGAGGATAAGATGATGGAACTGTACCCGGAACTCTTTCCATGAAGGTACCAAATTTCGGGACCACAAGAGCTTGAAATACTTTTTCGAGCAGAAGGACTTAAAGATGAGACAACGAAGATGACTCGAACTAGTGAAGGACTACGATTGTGGTATCAGTTACCACCCCGGCAAAGCAAATGTGGTGGCAGATGCTTTGAGCCGAAAAGACCGTTCGCAACTAGCTTCCCTGACGGAAGAAGAAAGTGTGATACGAGAGTTTAGTAAATTGCGATTAGAAGTGATAAGGGCACCTGAAACGGTGGAAGGACGAATCGCCACCTTAGTGGTGGAACCAGATTTGAAAACAAGAATCGTTGCAGCGCAACGAATGGATGCGAAACTCAAAGAGATTCGAGTGGAAGTGAGAACGGGCAAATCGGGAAATTTTAGTGAGGAGTCCGATAATGCCCTCATGTTTGAAGGAAGACTATGCGTGCCTGACAACGAGGAACTCAAGAACGAGATCATGAGTGAAGCTCATGAGACTCCATACACTGCTCACCCTGGAAGCACGAAGATGTACCAAGACTTGAAGAAGTCATTTTGGTGGAATGGCATGAAGAGGGATATCGTGGCATTTGCGGAGCATTGCTTAGCCTGCCAACAGGTGAAGGCCTTACATCAACGACCGTACAGAAAATTACAACCGTTGGAAGTACCAGAGTGGAAGTGGGATCACATCACCATGGATTTCGTGACGGCCTTGCCAAAGACTCTCAAAGGAAACACCGCCATTTGGGTGATTGTAGACCGACTCACCAAATGTGCGCATTTCCTACCGATTCCGATAACTCATGGATCGGACAGACTAGCGCGTATCTACATGAAAGAAATGTGCGATTGCATGGAGTCCCAGTGACGATTACGTCTGATCGTGACCCGAAGTTCACTTCAAAATTTTGGATTAGTCTACAGCGCGAGCTTGGAACACGATTGAACTTTAGCACGGCGTTTCACCCGCAGGCCGATGGGCAATCCGAGAGGACGATACAAACTCTCGAGGATATGCTAAGAGCCGGAACTGTACCCGGAACTCTTTCCATGAAGGTACCAAATTTCGGGACCACAAGAGCTTGAAATACTTTTTCGAGCAGAAGGACTTAAAGATGAGACAAAGAAGATGACTCGAACTAGTGAAGGACTACGATTGTGGTATCAGTTACCACCCCGGCAAAGCAAATGTGGTGGCAGATGCTTTGAGCCGAAAAGACCATTCGCAACTAGCTTCCCTAACGGAAGAAGAAAGTTTGATACGAGAGTTTGGTAAATTGCGATTAGAAGTGATAAGGGCACCTGAAACGGTGGAAGGACGAATCGCCACCTTAGTGGTGGAACCAGATTTGAAAACAAAAATCGTTGCAGCGCAACGAATGGTTGCGAAACTCGAAGAGATTCGAGTGGAAGTGAGAACGGGCAAATCGGGAAATTTTAGTGAGGAGTCCGATAATGCCCTCATGTTTGAAGGAAGACTATGCGTGCCTGACAACGAGGAACTCAAGAACGAGATCATGAGTGAAGCTCATGAGACTCCATACACTGCTCACCCTGGAAGCACGAAGATGTACCAAGACTTGAAGAAGTCATTTTGGTGGAATGGCATGAAGAGGGATATCGTGGCATTTGTGGAGCATTGCTTAGCCTGCCAACAGGTGAAGGCCTTACATCAACGACCGTATAGAAAATTACAACCGTTGGAAGTACCAGAGTGGAAGTGGGATCACATCACCATGGATTTCGTGACGGCCTTGCCAAAGACTCTCAAAGGAAACACCGCCATTTGGGTGATTGTAGACCGACTCACCAAATGTGCGCATTTCCTACCAATTCCGATAACTCATGGATCGGACAGACTAGCGCGTATCTACATGAAAGAAATCGTGCGATTGCATGGAGTCCCAGTGACGATTACGTCTGATCGTGACCCGAAGTTCACTTCAAAATTTTGGATTAGTCTACAGCGCGAGCTTGGAACACGATTGAACTTTAGCACGGTGTTTCACCCGCAGTCCGATGGGCAATCCGAGAGGACGATACAAACTCTCGAGGATATGCTAAGAGCCGTAGTGCTCGACCGAGGCGGAAGTTGGGAGACCGCACTACCGCTAATTGAATTTGCTTACAACAACAGCTTCCAAGCAACGATTAACATGGCGCCGTATGAAGCCTTATATGGAAGAAGGTGTAGATCACCGCTCTACTGGGATGAAGTTGGCGAACGAAGGGTACTTGGACCCGACGCAGTCGAGTAGATGATTGAAATTGTTCGACAAATCCGTGTGAGAATGAAAGAAGCCCAAGACAGACAAAAGTCTTACGCTGATGTCCGACGGACTGAATTGCAATTTCAAACCGGCGACAAGGTTTTTCTGAAGGTATCCCCGTCGAAAGGGATAACGCGTTTTGGTGTTAAAGGAAAGTTGAAACCACGTTTTACCGGTCCTTATGAAATTCTTGAAGAAGTTGGACCCGTAGCCTATCGATTAGCGCTACCGCCAAACCTTGGGAACGAACACAACGTCTTTCAGGTGTCGCAGTTGCGGAAGTACGTGTTCGATCCGAAACACGCAATTCACTATGAGGAAGTTGCTTTGAATCCAGATTTGAGTTACGAGGAGCGACCTCAGATGATCTTGGACCGTAAAGTTCAAATATTGAGGAACAAATCTATTGCTAGCGTGAAAGTACTTTGGAGAAACCACGAATACGAGGAAACCACGTGGGAGCTCGAGGATAAGATGATGGAACTGTACCCGGAACTCTTTCCATGAAGGTACCAAATTTCGGGACCACAAGAGCTTGAAATACTTTTTCGAGCAGAAGGACTTAAAGATGAGACAACGAAGATGACTCGAACTAGTGAAGGACTACGATTGTGGTATCAGTTACCACCCCGGCAAAGCAAATGTGGTGGCAGATGCTTTGAGCCGAAAAGACCGTTCGCAACTAGCTTCCCTGACGGAAGAAGAAAGTGTGATACGAGAGTTTAGTAAATTGCGATTAGAAGTGATAAGGGCACCTGAAACGGTGGAAGGACGAATCGCCACCTTAGTGGTGGAACCAGATTTGAAAACAAGAATCGTTGCAGCGCAACGAATGGATGCGAAACTCAAAGAGATTCGAGTGGAAGTGAGAACGGGCAAATCGGGAAATTTTAGTGAGGAGTCCGATAATGCCCTCATGTTTGAAGGAAGACTATGCGTGCCTGACAACGAGGAACTCAAGAACGAGATCATGAGTGAAGCTCATGAGACTCCATACACTGCTCACCCTGGAAGCACGAAGATGTACCAAGACTTGAAGAAGTCATTTTGGTGGAATGGCATGAAGAGGGATATCGTGGCATTTGCGGAGCATTGCTTAGCCTGCCAACAGGTGAAAGCCTTACATCAACGACCATACAGAAAATTACAACCGTTGGAAGTACCAGAGTGGAAGTGGGATCACATCACCATGGATTTCGTGACGGCCTTGCCAAAGACTCTCAAAGGAAACACCGCCATTTGGGTGATTGTAGACCGACTCACCAAATGTGCGCATTTCCTACCGATTCCGATAACTCATGGATCGGACAGACTAGCGCGTATCTACATGAAAGAAATCGTGCGATTGCATGGAGTGCCAGTGACGATTACGTCTGATCGTGACCCGAAGTTCACTTCAAAATTTTGGATTAGTCTACAGCGCGAGCTTGGAACACCATTGAACTTTAGCACGGCGTTTCACCCGCAGTCCGATGGGCAATCCGAGAGGACGATACAAACTCTCGAGGATATGCTAAGAGCCGGAACTGTACCCGGAACTCTTTCCATGAAGGTACCAAATTTCGGGACCACAAGAGCTTGAAATACTTTTTCGAGCAGAAGGACTTAAAGATGAGACAGCGAAGATGACTCGAACTAGTAAAGGACTACGATTATCAGTTACCACCCCGGCAAAGCAAATGTGGTGGCAGATGCTTTGAGCCCAAAAGACCATTAGCAACTAGCTTCCCTGACGGAAGAAGAAAGTTTGATACGAGAGTTTAGTAAATTGCGATTAGAAGTGATAAGGGCACCTGAAACGGTGGAAGGACGAATCGCCACCTTAGTGGTGGAACCAGATTTGAAAACAAGAATCGTTGCAGCGCAACGAATGGATGCGAAACTCGAAGAGATTCGAGTGGAAGTGAGAACGGGCAAATCGGGGAATTTTAGTGAGGAGTCCGATAATGCCCTCATGTTTGAAGGAAGACTATGCGTGCCTGACAACGAGGAACTCAAGAACGAGATCATGAGTGAAGCTCATGAGACTCCATACACTGCTCACCCTGGAAGCACGAAGATGTACCAAGACTTGAAGAAGTCATTTTGGTGGAATGGCATGAAGAGGGATATCGTGGCATTTGTGGAGCATTGCTTAGCCTGCCAACAGGTGAAGGCCTTACATCAACAACCGTACAGAAAATTACAACCGTTGGAAGTACCAGAGTGGATGTGGGATCACATCATCATGGATTTCGTGACGGCCTTGCCAAAGACTCTCAAAGGAAACACCGCCATTTGGGTGATTGTAGACCGACTCACCAAATGTGCGCATTTCCTACCGATTCCGATAACTCATGGATCGGACAGACTAGCGCGTATCTACATGAAAGAAATCGTGCAATTGCATGGAGTCCCAGTGACGATTACGTCTGATCGTGACCCGAAGTTCACTTCAAAATTTTGGATTAGTCTACAGCGCGAGCTTGGAACACGATTGAACTTTAGCACGGTGTTTCACCCGCAGTCCGATGGGCAATCCGAGAGGACGATACAAACTCTCGAGGATATGCTAAGAGCCGTAGTGCTCGACCGAGGCGGAAGTTGGGAGACCGCACTACCGCTAATTGAATTTGCTTACAACAACAGTTTCCAAGCAACGATTAACATGGCGCCGTATGAAGCCTTATATGGAAGAAGGTGTAGATCACCGCTCTACTGGGATGAAGTTGGCGAACGAAGGGTACTTGGACCCGACGCAGTCGAGTAGATGATTGAAATTGTTCGACAAATCCGTGTGAGAATGAAAGAAGCCCAAGACAGACAAAAGTCTTACGCTGATGTCCGACGGACTGAATTGCAATTTCAAACCGACGACAAGGTTTTTCTCAAGGTATCCCCGTCGAAAGGGATAACGCGTTTTGGTGTTAAAGGAAAGTTGAAACCACGTTTTACCGGTCCTTATGAAATTCTTGAAGAAGTTGGACCCGTAGCCTATCGATTAGCGCTACCGCCAAACCTTGGGAACGAACACAACGTCTTTCATGTGTCGCAGTTGCGGAAGTACGTGTTCGACCCGAAACACGCAATTCACTATGAGGAAGTTGCTTTGAATCCAGATTTGAGTTACGAGGAGCGACCTCAGATGATCTTGGACCGTAAAGTTCAAATATTGAGGAACAAATCTATTGCTAGCGTGAAAGTACTTTGGAGAAACCACGAATAAGAGGAAACCACGTGGGAGCTCGAGGATAAGATGATGGAACTGTACCCGGAACTCTTTCCATGAAGGTACCAAATTTCGGGACCACAAGAGCTTGAAATACTTTTTCGAGCAGAAGGACTTAAAGATGAGATAACGAAGATGACTCGAACTAGTGAAGGACTACGATTGTGGTATCAGTTACCACCCCGGCAAAGCAAATGTGGTGGCAGATGCTTTGAGCCGAAAAGACCGTTCGCAACTAGCTTCCCTGACGGAAGAAGAAAGTGTGATACGAGAGTTTAGTAAATTGCGATTAGAAGTGATAAGGGCACCTGAAACGGTGGAAGGACGAATCGCCACCTTAGTGGTGGAACCAGATTTGAAAACAAGAATCGTTGCAGCGCAACGAATGGATGCGAAACTCAAAGAGATTCGAGTGGAAGTGAGAACGGGCAAATCGGGAAATTTTAGTGAGGAGTCCGATAATGCCCACATGTTTGAAGGAAGACTATGCGTGCCTGACAACGAGGAACTCAAGAACGAGATCATGAGTGAAGCTCATGAGACTCCATACACTGCTCACCCTGGAAGCACGAAGATGTACCAAGACTTGAAGAAGTCATTTTGGTGGAATGGCATGAAGAGGGATATCGTGGCATTTGTGGAGCATTGCTTAGCCTGCCAACAGGTGAAGGCCTTACATCAACGACCGTACAGAAAATTACAACCGTTGGAAGTACCAGAGTGGATGTGGGATCACATCACCATGGATTTCGTGACGGCCTTGCCAAAGACTCTCAAAGGAAACACCGCCATTTGGGTGATTGTAGACCGACTCACCAAATGTGCGCATTTCCTACCGATTCCGATAACTCATGGATCGGACAGACTAGCGCGTATCTACATGAAAGAAATCGTGCGATTGCATGGAGTCCCAGTGACGATTACGTCTGATCGTGACCCGAAGTTCACTTCAAAATTTTGGATTAGTCTACAGCGCGAGCTTGGAACACGATTGAACTTTAGCACGGCGTTTCACCCGCAGTCCGATGGGCAATCCGAGAGGACGATACAAACTCTCGAGGATATGCTAAGAGCCGGAACTGTACCCGGAACTCTTTCCATGAAGGTACCAAATTTCGGGACCACAAGAGCTTGAAATACTTTTTCGAGCAGAAGGACTTAAAGATCAGACAACGAAGATGACTCGAACTAGTAAAGGACTACGATTATCAGTTACCACCCCGGCAAAGCAAATGTGGTGGCAGATGCTTTGAGCCCAAAAGACCATTCGCAACTAGCTTCCCTGACGGAAGAAGAAAGTTTGATACGAGAGTTTAGTAAATTGCGATTAGAAGTGATAAGGGCACCTGAAACGGTGGAAGGACGAATCGCCACCTTAGTGGTGGAACCAGATTTGAAAACAAGAATCGTTGCAGCGCAACGAATGGATGCGAAACTCGAAGAGATTCGAGTGGAAGTGAGAACGGGCAAATCGGGAAATTTTAGTGAGGAGTCCGATAATGCCCTCATGTTTGAAGGAAGACTATGCGTGCCTGACAACGAGGAACTCAAGAACGAGATCATGAGTGAAGCTCGTGAGACTCCATACCCTGCCCACCCTGGAAGCACGAAGATGTACCAAGAATTGAAGAAGTCATTTTGGTGGAATGGCATGAAGAGGGATATCGTGGCATTTGTGGAGCATTGCTTAGCCTGCCAACAGGTGAAGGCCTTACATCAACGACCGTACAGAAAATTACAACCGTTGGAAGTACCAGAGTGGATGTGGGATCACATCACCATGGATTTCGTGACGGCCTTGCCAAAGACTCTCAAAGGAAACACCGCCATTTGGGTGATTGTAGACCGACTCACCAAATGTGCGCATTTCCTACCGATTCCGATAACTCATGGATCGGACAGACTAGCGCGTATCTACATGAAAGAAATCGTGCGATTGCATGGAGTCCCAGTGACGATTACGTCTGATCATGACCCGAAGTTCACTTCAAAATTTTGGATTAGTCTACAGCGCGAGCTTGGAACACGATTGAACTTTAGCACGGTGTTTCACCCGCAGTCCGATGGGCAATCCGAGAGGACGATACAAACTCTCGAGGATATGCTAAGAGCCGTAGTGCTCGACCGAGGCGGAAGTTGGGAGACCGCACTACCGCTAATTGAATTTGCTTACAACAACAGTTTCCAAGCAACGATTAACATGGCGCCGTATGAAGCCTTATATGGAAGAAGGTGTAGATCACCGCTCTACTGGGATGAAGTTGGCGAACGAAGGGTACTTGGACCCGACGCAGTCGAGTAGATGATTGAAATTGTTCGACAAATCCGTGTGAGAATGAAAGAAGCCCAAGACAGACAAAAGTCTTACGCTGATGTCCGACGGACTGAATTGCAATTTCAAACCGGCGACAAGGTTTTTCTGAAGGTATCCCCGTCGAAAGGGATAACGCGTTTTGGTGTTAAAGGAAAGTTGAAACCACGTTTTACCGGTCCTTATGAAATTCTTGAAGAAGTTGGACTCGTAGCCTATCGATTAGCGCTACCGCCAAACCTTGGGAACGAACACAACGTCTTTCAGGTGTCGCAGTTGCGGAAGTACGTGTTCGATCCGAAACACGCAATTCACTATGAGGAAGTTGCTTTGAATCCAGATTTGAGTTACGAGGAGCGACCTCAGATGATCTTGGACCGTAAAGTTCAAATATTGAGGAACAAATCTATTGCTAGCGTGAAAGTACTTTGGAGAAACCACGAATAGGAGGAAACCACGTGGGAGCTCGAGGATAAGATGATGGAACTGTACCCGGAACTCTTTCCATGAAGGTACCAAATTTCGGGACCACAAGAGCTTGAAATACTTTTTCGAGCAGAAGGACTTAAAGATGAGACAACGAAGATGACTCGAACTAGTGAAGGACTACGATTGTGGTATCAGTTACCACCCCGGCAAAGCAAATGTGGTGGCAGATGCTTTGAGCCGAAAAGACCGTTCGCAACTAGCTTCCCTGACGGAAGAAGAAAGTGTGATACGAGAGTTTAGTAAATTGCGATTAGAAGTGATAAGGGCACCTGAAACGGTGGAAGGACGAATCGCCACCTTAGTGGTGGAACCAGATTTGAAAACAAGAATCGTTGCAGCGCAACGAATGGATGCGAAACTCAAAGAGATTCGAGTGGAAGTGAGAACGGGCAAATCGGGAAATTTTAGTGAGGAGTCCGATAATGCCCTCATGTTTGAAGGAAGACTATGCGTGCCTGACAACGAGGAACTCAAGAACGAGATCATGAGTGAAGCTCATGAGACTCCATACACTGCTCACCCTGGAAGCACGAAGATGTACCAAGACTTGAAGAAGTCATTTTGGTGGAATGGCATGAAGAGGGATATCGTGGCATTTGCGGAGCATTGCTTAGCCTGCCAACAGGTGAAAGCCTTACATCAACGACCATACAGAAAATTACAACCGTTGGAAGTACCAGAGTGGAAGTGGGATCACATCACCATGGATTTCGTGACGGCCTTGCCAAAGACTCTCAAAGGAAACACCGCCATTTGGGTGATTGTAGACCGACTCACCAAATGTGCGCATTTCCTACCGATTCCGATAACTCATGGATCGGACAGACTAGCGCGTATCTACATGAAAGAAATCGTGCGATTGCATGGAGTGCCAGTGACGATTACGTCTGATCGTGACCCGAAGTTCACTTCAAAATTTTGGATTAGTCTACAGCGCGAGCTTGGAACACCATTGAACTTTAGCACGGCGTTTCACCCGCAGTCCGATGGGCAATCCGAGAGGACGATACAAACTCTCGAGGATATGCTAAGAGCCGGAACTGTACCCGGAACTCTTTCCATGAAGGTACCAAATTTCGGGACCACAAGAGCTTGAAATACTTTTTCGAGCAGAAGGACTTAAAGATCAGACAACGAAGATGACTCGAACTAGTAAAGGACTACGATTATCAGTTACCACCCCGGCAAAGCAAATGTGGTGGCAGATGCTTTGAGCCCAAAAGACCATTCGCAACTAGCTTCCCTGACGGAAGAAGAAAGTTTGATACGAGAGTTTAGTAAATTGCGATTAGAAGTGATAAGGGCACCTGAAACGGTGGAAGGACGAATCGCCACCTTAGTGGTGGAACCAGATTTGAAAACAAGAATCGTTGCAGCGCAACGAATGGATGCGAAACTCGAAGAGATTCGAGTGGAAGTGAGAACGGGCAAATCGGGAAATTTTAGTGAGGAGTCCGATAATGCCCTCATGTTTGAAGGAAGACTATGCGTGCCTGACAACGAGGAACTCAAGAACGAGATCATGAGTGAAGCTCGTGAGACTCCATACCCTGCTCACCCTGGAAGCACGAAGATGTACCAAGAATTGAAGAAGTCATTTTGGTGGAATGGCATGAAGAGGGATATCGTGGCATTTGTGGAGCATTGCTTAGCCTGCCAACAGGTGAAGGCCTTACATCAACGACCGTACAGAAAATTACAACCGTTGGAAGTACCAGAGTGGATGTGGGATCACATCACCATGGATTTCGTGACGGCCTTGCCAAAGACTCTCAAAGGAAACACCGCCATTTGGGTGATTGTAGACCGACTCACCAAATGTGCGCATTTCCTACCGAGTCCGATAACTCATGGATCGGACAGACTAGCGCGTATCTACATGAAAGAAATCGTGCGATTGCATGGAGTCCCAGTGACGATTACGTCTGATCATGACCCGAAGTTCACTTCAAAATTTTGGATTAGTCTACAGCGCGAGCTTGGAACACGATTGAACTTTAGCACGGTGTTTCACCCGCAGTCCGATGGGCAATCCGAGAGGACGATACAAACTCTCGAGGATATGCTAAGAGCCGTAGTGCTCGACCGAGGCGGAAGTTGGGAGACCGCACTACCGCTAATTGAATTTGCTTACAACAACAGTTTCCAAGCAACGATTAACATGGCGCCGTATGAAGCCTTATATGGAAGAAGGTGTAGATCACCGCTCTACTGGGATGAAGTTGGCGAACGAAGGGTACTTGGACCCGACGCAGTCGAGTAGATGATTGAAATTGTTCGACAAATCCGTGTGAGAATGAAAGAAGCCCAAGACAGACAAAAGTCTTACGCTGATGTCCGACGGACTGAATTGCAATTTCAAACCGGCGACAAGGTTTTTCTCAAGGTATCCCCGTCGAAAGGGATAACGCGTTTTGGTGTTAAAGGAAAGTTGAAACCACGTTTTACCGGTCCTTATGAAATTCTTGAAGAAGTTGGACCCGTAGCCTATCGATTAGCGCTACCGCCAAACCTTGGGAACGAACACAACGTCTTTCATGTGTCGCAGTTGCGGAAGTACGTGTTCGACCCGAAACACGCGATTCAATATGAGGAAGTTGCTTTGAATCCAGATTTGAGTTACGAGGAGCGACCTCAGATGATCTTGGACCGTAAAGTTCAAATATTGAGGAACAAATCTATTGCTAGCGTGAAAGTACTTTGGAGAAACCACGAATACGAGGAAACCACGTGGGAGCACGAGGATAAGATGATGGAACTGTACCCGGAACTCTTTCCATGAAGGTACCAAATTTCGGGACCACAAGAGCTTGAAATACTTTTTCGAGCAGAAGGACTTAAAGATGAGACAACGAAGATGACTCGAACTAGTGAAGGACTACGATTGTGGTATCAGTTACCACCCCGGCAAAGCAAATGTGGTGGCAGATGCTTTGAGCCGAAAAGACCGTTCGCAACTAGCTTCCCTGACGGAAGAAGAAAGTGTGATACGAGAGTTTAGTAAATTGCGATTAGAAGTGATAAGGGCACCTGAAACGGTGGAAGGACGAATCGCCACCTTAGTGGTGGAACCAGATTTGAAAACAAGAATCGTTGCAGCGCAACGAATGGATGCGAAACTCAAAGAGATTCGAGTGGAAGTGAGAACGGGCAAATCGGGAAATTTTAGTGAGGAGTCCGATAATGCCCTCATGTTTGAAGGAAGACTATGCGTGCCTGACAACGAGGAACTCAAGAACGAGATCATGAGTGAAGCTCATGAGACTCCATACACTGCTCACCCTGGAAGCACGAAGATGTACCAAGACTTGAAGAAGTCATTTTGGTGGAATGGCATGAAGAGGGATATCGTGGCATTTGCGGAGCATTGCTTAGCCTGCCAACAGGTGAAAGCCTTACATCAACGACCATACAGAAAATTACAACCGTTGGAAGTACCAGAGTGGAAGTGGGATCACATCACCATGGATTTCGTGACGGCCTTGCCAAAGACTCTCAAAGGAAACACCGCCATTTGGGTGATTGTAGACCGACTCACCAAATGTGCGCATTTCCTACCGATTCCGATAACTCATGGATCGGACAGACTAGCGCGTATCTACATGAAAGAAATCGTGCGATTGCATGGAGTAACAGTGACGATTACGTCTGATCGTGACCCGAAGTTCACTTCAAAATTTTGGATTAGTCTACAGCGCGAGCTTGGAACACCATTGAACTTTAGCACGGCGTTTCACCCGCAGTCCGATGGGCAATCCGAGAGGACGATACAAACTCTCGAGGATATGCTAAGAGCCGGAACTGTACCCGGAACTCTTTCCATGAAGGTACCAAATTTCGGGACCACAAGAGCTTGAAATACTTTTTCGAGCAGAAGGACTTAAAGATCAGACAACGAAGATGACTCGAACTAGTAAAGGACTACGATTATCAGTTACCACCCCGGCAAAGCAAATGTGGTGGCAGATGCTTTGAGCCCAAAAGACCATTCGCAACTAGCTTCCCTGACGGAAGAAGAAAGTTTGATACGAGAGTTTAGTAAATTGCGATTAGAAGTGATAAGGGCACCTGAAACGGTGGAAGGACGAATCGCCACCTTAGTGGTGGAACCAGATTTGAAAACAAGAATCGTTGCAGCGCAACGAATGGATGCGAAACTCGAAGAGATTCGAGTGGAAGTGAGAACGGGCAAATCGGGAAATTTTAGTGAGGAGTCCGATAATGCCCTCATGTTTGAAGGAAGACTATGCGTGCCTGACAACGAGGAACTCAAGAACGAGATCATGAGTGAAGCTCGTGAGACTCCATACCCTGCTCACCCTGGAAGCACGAAGATGTACCAAGAATTGAAGAAGTCATTTTGGTGGAATGGCATGAAGAGGGATATCGTGGCATTTGTGGAGCATTGCTTAGCCTGCCAACAGGTGAAGGCCTTACATCAACGACCGTACAGAAAATTACAACCGTTGGAAGTACCAGAGTGGATGTGGGATCACATCACCATGGATTTCGTGACGGCCTTGCCAAAGACTCTCAAAGGAAACACCGCCATTTGGGTGATTGTAGACCGACTCACCAAATGTGCGCATTTCCTACCGATTCCGATAACTCATGGATCGGACAGACTAGCGCGTATCTACATGAAAGAAATCGTGCGATTGCATGGAGTCCCAGTGACGATTACGTCTGATCATGACCCGAAGTTCACTTCAAAATTTTGGATTAGTCTACAGCGCGAGCTTGGAACACGATTGAACTTTAGCACGGTGTTTCACCCGCAGTCCGATGGGCAATCCGAGAGGACGATACAAACTCTCGAGGATATGCTAAGAGCCGTAGTGCTCGACCGAGGCGGAAGTTGGGAGACCGCACTACCGCTAATTGAATTTGCTTACAACAACAGTTTCCAAGCAACGATTAACATGGCGCCGTATGAAGCCTTATATGGAAGAAGGTGTAGATCACCGCTCTACTGGGATGAAGTTGGCGAACGAAGGGTACTTGGACCCGACGCAGTCGAGTAGATGATTGAAATTGTTCGACAAATCCGTGTGAGAATGAAAGAAGCCCAAGACAGACAAAAGTCTTACGCTGATGTCCGACGGACTGAATTGCAATTTCAAACCGGCGACAAGGTTTTTCTCAAGGTATCCCCGTCGAAAGGGATAACGCGTTTTGGTGTTAAAGGAAAGTTGAAACCACGTTTTACCGGTCCTTATGAAATTCTTGAAGAAGTTGGACCCGTAGCCTATCGATTAGCGCTACCGCCAAACCTTGGGAACGAACACAACGTCTTTCATGTGTCGCAGTTGCGGAAGTACGTGTTCGACCCGAAACACGCGATTCAATATGAGGAAGTTGCTTTGAATCCAGATTTGAGTTACGAGGAGCGACCTCAGATGATCTTGGACCGTAAAGTTCAAATATTGAGGAACAAATCTATTGCTAGCGTGAAAGTACTTTGGAGAAACCACGAATACGAGGAAACCACGTGGGAGCACGAGGATAAGATGATGGAACTGTACCCGGAACTCTTTCCATGAAGGTACCAAATTTCGGGACCACAAGAGCTTGAAATACTTTTTCGAGCAGAAGGACTTAAAGATGAGACAACGAAGATGACTCGAACTAGTGAAGGACTACGATTGTGGTATCAGTTACCACCCCGGCAAAGCAAATGTGGTGGCAGATGCTTTGAGCCGAAAAGACCGTTCGCAACTAGCTTCCCTGACGGAAGAAGAAAGTGTGATACGAGAGTTTAGTAAATTGCGATTAGAAGTGATAAGGGCACCTGAAACGGTGGAAGGACGAATCGCCACCTTAGTGGTGGAACCAGATTTGAAAACAAGAATCGTTGCAGCGCAACGAATGGATGCGAAACTCAAAGAGATTCGAGTGGAAGTGAGAACGGGCAAATCGGGAAATTTTAGTGAGGAGTCCGATAATGCCCTCATGTTTGAAGGAAGACTATGCGTGCCTGACAACGAGGAACTCAAGAACGAGATCATGAGTGAAGCTCATGAGACTCCATACACTGCTCACCCTGGAAGCACGAAGATGTACCAAGACTTGAAGAAGTCATTTTGGTGGAATGGCATGAAGAGGGATATCGTGGCATTTGCGGAGCATTGCTTAGCCTGCCAACAGGTGAAAGCCTTACATCAACGACCATACAGAAAATTACAACCGTTGGAAGTACCAGAGTGGAAGTGGGATCACATCACCATGGATTTCGTGACGGCCTTGCCAAAGACTCTCAAAGGAAACACCGCCATTTGGGTGATTGTAGACCGACTCACCAAATGTGCGCATTTCCTACCGATTCCGATAACTCATGGATCGGACAGACTAGCGCGTATCTACATGAAAGAAATCGTGCGATTGCATGGAGTAACAGTGACGATTACGTCTGATCGTGACCCGAAGTTCACTTCAAAATTTTGGATTAGTCTACAGCGCGAGCTTGGAACACCATTGAACTTTAGCACGGCGTTTCACCCGCAGTCCGATGGGCAATCCGAGAGGACGATACAAACTCTCGAGGATATGCTAAGAGCCGGAACTGTACCCGGAACTCTTTCCATGAAGGTACCAAATTTCGGGACCACAAGAGCTTGAAATACTTTTTCGAGCAGAAGGACTTAAAGATGAGACAGCGAAGATGACTCGAACTAGTAAAGGACTACGATTATCAGTTACCACCCCGGCAAAGCAAATGTGGTGGCAGATGCTTTGAGCCCAAAAGACCATTAGCAACTAGCTTCCCTGACGGAAGAAGAAAGTTTGATACGAGAGTTTAGTAAATTGCGATTAGAAGTGATAAGGGCACCTGAAACGGTGGAAGGACGAATCGCCACCTTAGTGGTGGAACCAGATTTGAAAACAAGAATCGTTGCAGCGCAACGAATGGATGCGAAACTCGAAGAGATTCGTGTGGAAGTGAGAACGGGCAAATCGGGGAATTTTAGTGAGGAGTCCGATAATGCCCTCATGTTTGAAGGAAGACTATGCGTGCCTGACAACGAGGAACTCAAGAACGAGATCATGAGTGAAGCTCATGAGACTCCATACACTGCTCACCCTGGAAGCACGAAGATGTACCAAGACTTGAAGAAGTCATTTTGGTGGAATGGCATGAAGAGGGATATCGTGGCATTTGTGGAGCATTGCTTAGCCTGCCAACAGGTGAAGGCCTTACATCAACAACCGTACAGAAAATTACAACCGTTGGAAGTACCAGAGTGGATGTGGGATCACATCATCATGGATTTCGTGACGGCCTTGCCAAAGACTCTCAAAGGAAACACCGCCATTTGGGTGATTGTAGACCGACTCACCAAATGTGCGCATTTCCTACCGATTCCGATAACTCATGGATCGGACAGACTAGCGCGTATCTACATGAAAGAAATCGTGCAATTGCATGGAGTCCCAGTGACGATTACGTCTGATCGTGACCCGAAGTTCACTTCAAAATTTTGGATTAGTCTACAGCGCGAGCTTGGAACACGATTGAACTTTAGCACGGTGTTTCACCCGCAGTCCGATGGGCAATCCGAGAGGACGATACAAACTCTCGAGGATATGCTAAGAGCCGTAGTGCTCGACCGAGGCGGAAGTTGGGAGACCGCACTACCGCTAATTGAATTTGCTTACAACAACAGTTTCCAAGCAACGATTAACATGGCGCCGTATGAAGCCTTATATGGAAGAAGGTGTAGATCACCGCTCTACTGGGATGAAGTTGGCGAACGAAGGGTACTTGGACCCGACGCAGTCGAGTAGATGATTGAAATTGTTCGACAAATCCGTGTGAGAATGAAAGAAGCCCAAGACAGACAAAAGTCTTACGCTGATGTCCGACGGACTGAATTGCAATTTCAAACCGACGACAAGGTTTTTCTCAAGGTATCCCCGTCGAAAGGGATAACGCGTTTTGGTGTTAAAGGAAAGTTGAAACCACGTTTTACCGGTCCTTATGAAATTCTTGAAGAAGTTGGACCCGTAGCCTATCGATTAGCGCTACCGCCAAACCTTGGGAACGAACACAACGTCTTTCATGTGTCGCAGTTGCGGAAGTACGTGTTCGACCCGAAACACGCAATTCACTATGAGGAAGTTGCTTTGAATCCAGATTTGAGTTACGAGGAGCGACCTCAGATGATCTTGGACCGTAAAGTTCAAATATTGAGGAACAAATCTATTGCTAGCGTGAAAGTACTTTGGAGAAACCACGAATAAGAGGAAACCACGTGGGAGCTCGAGGATAAGATGATGGAACTGTACCCGGAACTCTTTCCATGAAGGTACCAAATTTCGGGACCACAAGAGCTTGAAATACTTTTTCGAGCAGAAGGACTTAAAGATGAGACAACGAAGATGACTCGAACTAGTGAAGGACTACGATTGTGGTATCAGTTACCACCCCGGCAAAGCAAATGTGGTGGCAGATGCTTTGAGCCGAAAAGACCGTTCGCAACTAGCTTCCCTGACGGAAGAAGAAAGTGTGATACGAGAGTTTAGTAAATTGCGATTAGAAGTGATAAGGGCACCTGAAACGGTGGAAGGACGAATCGCCACCTTAGTGGTGGAACCAGATTTGAAAACAAGAATCGTTGCAGCGCAACGAATGGATGCGAAACTCAAAGAGATTCGAGTGGAAGTGAGAACGGGCAAATCGGGAAATTTTAGTGAGGAGTCCGATAATGCCCTCATGTTTGAAGGAAGACTATGCGTGCCTGACAACGAGGAACTCAAGAACGAGATCATGAGTGAAGCTCATGAGACTCCATACACTGCTCACCCTGGAAGTACGAAGATGTACCAAGACTTGAAGAAGTCATTTTGGTGGAATGGCATGAAGAGGGATATCGTGGCATTTGTGGAGCATTGCTTAGCCTGCCAACAGGTGAAGGCCTTACATCAACGACCGTACAGAAAATTACAACCGTTGGAAGTACCAGAGTGGATGTGGGATCACATCACCATGGATTTCGTGACGGCCTTGCCAAAGACTCTCAAAGGAAACACCGCCATTTGGGTGATTGTAGACCGACTCACCAAATGTGCGCATTTCCTACCGATTCCGATAACTCATGGATCGGACAGACTAGCGCGTATCTACATGAAAGAAATCGTGCGATTGCATGGAGTCCCAGTGACGATTACGTCTGATCGTGACCCGAAGTTCACTTCAAAATTTTGGATTAGTCTACAGCGCGAGCTTGGAACACGATTGAACTTTAGCACGGCGTTTCACCCGCAGTCCGATGGGCAATCCGAGAGGACGATACAAACTCTCGAGGATATGCTAAGAGCCGGAACTGTACCCGGAACTCTTTCCATGAAGGTACCAAATTTCGGGACCACAAGAGCTTGAAATACTTTTTCGAGCAGAAGGACTTAAAGATGAGACAACGAAGATGACTCGAACTAGTAAAGGACTACGATTATCAGTTACCACCCCGGCAAAGCAAATGTGGTGGCAGATGCTTTGAGCCCAAAAGACCATTCGCAACTAGCTTCCCTGACGGAAGAAGAAAGTTTGATACGAGAGTTTAGTAAATTGCGATTAGAAGTGATAAGGGCACCTGAAACGGTGGAAGGACGAATCGCCACCTTAGTGGTGGAACCAGATTTGAAAACAAGAATCGTTGCAGCGCAACGAATGGATGCGAAACTCGAAGAGATTCGAGTGGAAGTGAGAACGGGCAAATCGGGAAATTTTAGTGAGGAGTCCGATAATGCCCTCATGTTTGAAGGAAGACTATGCGTGCCTGACAACGAGGAACTCAAGAACGAGATCATGAGTGAAGCTCATGAGACTCCATACCCTGCTCACCCTGGAAGCACGAAGATGTACCAAGAATTGAAGAAGTCATTTTGGTGGAATGGCATGAAGAGGGATATCGTGGCATTTGTGGAGCATTGCTTAGCCTGCCAACAGGTGAAGGCCTTACATCAACGACCGTACAGAAAATTACAACCGTTGGAAGTACCAGAGTGGATGTGGGATCACATTACCATGGATTTCGTGACGGCCTTGCCAAAGACTCTCAAAGGAAACACCGCCATTTGGGTGATTGTAGACCGACTCACCAAATGTGCGCATTTCCTACCGATTCCGATAACTCATGGATCGGACAGACTAGCGCGTATCTACATGAAAGAAATCGTGCGATTGCATGGAGTCCCAGTGACGATTACGTCTGATCATGACCCGAAGTTCACTTCAAAATTTTGGATTAGTCTACAGCGCGAGCTTGGAACACGATTGAACTTTAGCACGGTGTTTCACCCGCAGTCCGATGGGCAATCCGAGAGGACGATACAAACTCTCGAGGATATGCTAAGAGCCGTAGTGCTCGACCGAGGCGGAAGTTGGGAGACCGCACTACCGCTAATTGAATTTGCTTACAACAACAGTTTCCAAGCAACGATTAACATGGCGCCGTATGAAGCCTTATATGGAAGAAGGTGTAGATCACCGCTCTACTGGGATGAAGTTGGCGAACGAAGGGTACTTGGACCCGACGCAGTCGAGTAGATGATTGAAATTGTTCGACAAATCCGTGTGAGAATGAAAGAAGCCCAAGACAGACAAAAGTCTTACGCTGATGTCCGACGGACTGAATTGCAATTTCAAACCGGCGACAAGGTTTTTCTCAAGGTATCCCCGTCGAAAGGGATAACGCGTTTTGGTGTTAAAGGAAAGTTGAAACCACGTTTTACCGGTCCTTATGAAATTCTTGAAGAAGTTGGACCCGTAGCCTATCGATTAGCGCTACCGCCAAACCTTGGGAACGAACACAACGTCTTTCATGTGTCGCAGTTGCGGAAGTACGTGTTCGACCCGAAACACGCGATTCAATATGAGGAAGTTGCTTTGAATCCAGATTTGAGTTACGAGGAGCGACCTCAGATGATCTTGGACCGTAAAGTTCAAATATTGAGGAACAAATCTATTGCTAGCGTGAAAGTACTTTGGAGAAACCACGAATACGAGGAAACCACGTGGGAGCACGAGGATAAGATGATGGAACTGTACCCGGAACTCTTTCCATGAAGGTACCAAATTTCGGGACCACAAGAGCTTGAAATACTTTTTCGAGCAGAAGGACTTAAAGATGAGACAACGAAGATGACTCGAACTAGTGAAGGACTACGATTGTGGTATCAGTTACCACCCCGGCAAAGCAAATGTGGTGGCAGATGCTTTGAGCCGAAAAGACCGTTCGCAACTAGCTTCCCTGACGGAAGAAGAAAGTGTGATACGAGAGTTTAGTAAATTGCGATTAGAAGTGATAAGGGCACCTGAAACGGTGGAAGGACGAATCGCCACCTTAGTGGTGGAACCAGATTTGAAAACAAGAATCATTGCAGCGCAACGAATGGATGCGAAACTCAAAGAGATTCGAGTGGAAGTGAGAACGGGCAAATCGGGAAATTTTAGTGAGGAGTCCGATAATGCCCTCATGTTTGAAGGAAGACTATGCGTGCCTGACAACGAGGAACTCAAGAACGAGATCATGAGTGAAGCTCATGAGACTCCATACACTGCTCACCCTGGAAGCACGAAGATGTACCAAGACTTGAAGAAGTCATTTTGGTGGAATGGCATGAAGAGGGATATCGTGGCATTTGCGGAGCATTGCTTAGCCTGCCAACAGGTGAAAGCCTTACATCAACGACCATACAGAAAATTACAACCGTTGGAAGTACCAGAGTGGAAGTGGGATCACATCACCATGGATTTCGTGACGGCCTTGCCAAAGACTCTCAAAGGAAACACCGCCATTTGGGTGATTGTAGACCGACTCACCAAATGTGCGCATTTCCTACCGATTCCGATAACTCATGGATCGGACAGACTAGCGCGTATCTACATGAAAGAAATCGTGCGATTGCATGGAGTGCCAGTGACGATTACGTCTGATCGTGACCCGAAGTTCACTTCAAAATTTTGGATTAGTCTACAGCGCGAGCTTGGAACACCATTGAACTTTAGCACGGCGTTTCACCCGCAGTCCGATGGGCAATCCGAGAGGACGATACAAACTCTCGAGGATATGCTAAGAGCCGGAACTGTACCCGGAACTCTTTCCATGAAGGTACCAAATTTCGGGACCACAAGAGCTTGAAATACTTTTTCGAGCAGAAGGACTTAAAGATGAGACAGCGAAGATGACTCGAACTAGTAAAGGACTACGATTATCAGTTACCACCCCGGCAAAGCAAATGTGGTGGCAGATGCTTTGAGCCCAAAAGACCATTAGCAACTAGCTTCCCTGACGGAAGAAGAAAGTTTGATACGAGAGTTTAGTAAATTGCGATTAGAAGTGATAAGGGCACCTGAAACGGTGGAAGGACGAATCGCCACCTTAGTGGTGGAACCAGATTTGAAAACAAGAATCGTTGCAGCGCAACGAATGGATGCGAAACTCGAAGAGATTCGAGTGGAAGTGAGAACGGGCAAATCGGGGAATTTTAGTGAGGAGTCCGATAATGCCCTCATGTTTGAAGGAAGACTATGCGTGCCTGACAACGAGGAACTCAAGAACGAGATCATGAGTGAAGCTCATGAGACTCCATACACTGCTCACCCTGGAAGCACGAAGATGTACCAAGACTTGAAGAAGTCATTTTGGTGGAATGGCATGAAGAGGGATATCGTGGCATTTGTGGAGCATTGCTTAGCCTGCCAACAGGTGAAGGCCTTACATCAACAACCGTACAGAAAATTACAACCGTTGGAAGTACCAGAGTGGATGTGGGATCACATCATCATGGATTTCGTGACGGCCTTGCCAAAGACTCTCAAAGGAAACACCGCCATTTGGGTGATTGTAGACCGACTCACCAAATGTGCGCATTTCCTACCGATTCCGATAACTCATGGATCGGACAGACTAGCGCGTATCTACATGAAAGAAATCGTGCGATTGCATGGAGTCCCAGTGACGATTACGTCTGATCGTGACCCGAAGTTCACTTCAAAATTTTGGATTAGTCTACAGCGCGAGCTTGGAACACGATTGAACTTTAGCACGGCGTTTCACCCGCAGTCCGATGGGCAATCCGAGAGGACGATACAAACTCTCGAGGATATGCTAAGAGCCGGAACTGTACCCGGAACTCTTTCCATGAAGGTACCAAATTTCGGGACCACAAGAGCTTGAAATACTTTTTCGAGCAGAAGGACTTAAAGATGAGACAACGAAGATGACTCGAACTAGTAAAGGACTACGATTATCAGTTACCACCCCGGCAAAGCAAATGTGGTGGCAGATGCTTTGAGCCCAAAAGACCATTCGCAACTAGCTTCCCTGACGGAAGAAGAAAGTTTGATACGAGAGTTTAGTAAATTGCGATTAGAAGTGATAAGGGCACCTGAAACGGTGGAAGGACGAATCGCCACCTTAGTGGTGGAACCAGATTTGAAAACAAGAATCGTTGCAGCGCAACGAATGGATGCGAAACTCGAAGAGATTCGAGTGGAAGTGAGAACGGGCAAATCGGGAAATTTTAGTGAGGAGTCCGATAATGCCCTCATGTTTGAAGGAAGACTATGCGTGCCTGACAACGAGGAACTCAAGAACGAGATCATGAGTGAAGCTCATGAGACTCCATACCCTGCTCACCCTGGAAGCACGAAGATGTACCAAGAATTGAAGAAGTCATTTTGGTGGAATGGCATGAAGAGGGATATCGTGGCATTTGTGGAGCATTGCTTAGCCTGCCAACAGGTGAAGGCCTTACATCAACGACCGTACAGAAAATTACAACCGTTGGAAGTACCAGAGTGGATGTGGGATCACATCACCATGGATTTCGTGACGGCCTTGCCAAAGACTCTCAAAGGAAACACCGCCATTTGGGTGATTGTAGACCGACTCACCAAATGTGCGCATTTCCTACCGATTCCGATAACTCATGGATCGGACAGACTAGCGCGTATCTACATGAAAGAAATCGTGCGATTGCATGGAGTCCCAGTGACGATTACGTCTGATCATGACCCGAAGTTCACTTCAAAATTTTGGATTAGTCTACAGCGCGAGCTTGGAACACGATTGAACTTTAGCACGGTGTTTCACCCGCAGTCCGATGGGCAATCCGAGAGGACGATACAAACTCTCGAGGATATGCTAAGAGCCGTAGTGCTCGACCGAGGCGGAAGTTGGGAGACCGCACTACCGCTAATTGAATTTGCTTACAACAACAGTTTCCAAGCAACGATTAACATGGCGCCGTATGAAGCCTTATATGGAAGAAGGTGTAGATCACCGCTCTACTGGGATGAAGTTGGCGAACGAAGGGTACTTGGACCCGACGCAGTCGAGTAGATGATTGAAATTGTTCGACAAATCCGTGTGAGAATGAAAGAAGCCCAAGACAGACAAAAGTCTTACGCTGATGTCCGACGGACTGAATTGCAATTTCAAACCGGCGACAAGGTTTTTCTCAAGGTATCCCCGTCGAAAGGGATAACGCGTTTTGGTGTTAAAGGAAAGTTGAAACCACGTTTTACCGGTCCTTATGAAATTCTTGAAGAAGTTGGACCCGTAGCCTATCGATTAGCGCTACCGCCAAACCTTGGGAACGAACACAACGTCTTTCATGTGTCGCAGTTGCGGAAGTACGTGTTCGACCCGAAACACGCGATTCAATATGAGGAAGTTGCTTTGAATCCAGATTTGAGTTACGAGGAGCGACCTCAGATGATCTTGGACCGTAAAGTTCAAATATTGAGGAACAAATCTATTGCTAGCGTGAAAGTACTTTGGAGAAACCACGAATACGAGGAAACCACGTGGGAGCACGAGGATAAGATGATGGAACTGTACCCGGAACTCTTTCCATGAAGGTACCAAATTTCGGGACCACAAGAGCTTGAAATACTTTTTCGAGCAGAAGGACTTAAAGATGAGACAACGAAGATGACTCGAACTAGTGAAGGACTACGATTGTGGTATCAGTTACCACCCCGGCAAAGCAAATGTGGTGGCAGATGCTTTGAGCCGAAAAGACCGTTCGCAACTAGCTTCCCTGACGGAAGAAGAAAGTGTGATACGAGAGTTTAGTAAATTGCGATTAGAAGTGATAAGGGCACCTGAAACGGTGGAAGGACGAATCGCCACCTTAGTGGTGGAACCAGATTTGAAAACAAGAATCGTTGCAGCGCAACGAATGGATGCGAAACTCAAAGAGATTCGAGTGGAAGTGAGAACGGGCAAATCGGGAAATTTTAGTGAGGAGTCCGATAATGCCCTCATGTTTGAAGGAAGACTATGCGTGCCTGACAACGAGGAACTCAAGAACGAGATCATGAGTGAAGCTCATGAGACTCCATACACTGCTCACCCTGGAAGCACGAAGATGTACCAAGACTTGAAGAAGTCATTTTGGTGGAATGGCATGAAGAGGGATATCGTGGCATTTGCGGAGCATTGCTTAGCCTGCCAACAGGTGAAAGCCTTACATCAACGACCATACAGAAAATTACAACCGTTGGAAGTACCAGAGTGGAAGTGGGATCACATCACCATGGATTTCGTGACGGCCTTGCCAAAGACTCTCAAAGGAAACACCGCCATTTGGGTGATTGTAGACCGACTCACCAAATGTGCGCATTTCCTACCGATTCCGATAACTCATGGATCGGACAGACTAGCGCGTATCTACATGAAAGAAATCGTGCGATTGCATGGAGTGCCAGTGACGATTACGTCTGATCGTGACCCGAAGTTCACTTCAAAATTTTGGATTAGTCTACAGCGCGAGCTTGGAACACCATTGAACTTTAGCACGGCGTTTCACCCGCAGTCCGATGGGCAATCCGAGAGGACGATACAAACTCTCGAGGATATGCTAAGAGCCGGAACTGTACCCGGAACTCTTTCCATGAAGGTACCAAATTTCGGGACCACAAGAGCTTGAAATACTTTTTCGAGCAGAAGGACTTAAAGATGAGACAGCGAAGATGACTCGAACTAGTAAAGGACTACGATTATCAGTTACCACCCCGGCAAAGCAAATGTGGTGGCAGATGCTTTGAGCCCAAAAGACCATTAGCAACTAGCTTCCCTGACGGAAGAAGAAAGTTTGATACGAGAGTTTAGTAAATTGCGATTAGAAGTGATAAGGGCACCTGAAACGGTGGAAGGACGAATCGCCACCTTAGTGGTGGAACCAGATTTGAAAACAAGAATCGTTGCAGCGCAACGAATGGATGCGAAACTCGAAGAGATTCGAGTGGAAGTGAGAACGGGCAAATCGGGGAATTTTAGTGAGGAGTCCGATAATGCCCTCATGTTTGAAGGAAGACTATGCGTGCCTGACAACGAGGAACTCAAGAACGAGATCATGAGTGAAGCTCATGAGACTCCATACACTGCTCACCCTGGAAGCACGAAGATGTACCAAGACTTGAAGAAGTCATTTTGGTGGAATGGCATGAAGAGGGATATCGTGGCATTTGTGGAGCATTGCTTAGCCTGCCAACAGGTGAAGGCCTTACATCAACGACCGTACAGAAAATTACAACCGTTGGAAGTACCAGAGTGGATGTGGGATCACATCACCATGGATTTCGTGACGGCCTTGCCAAAGACTCTCAAAGGAAACACCGCCATTTGGGTGATTGTAGACCGACTCACCAAATGTGCGCATTTCCTACCGATTCCGATAACTCATGGATCGGACAGACTAGCGCGTATCTACATGAAAGAAATCGTGCGATTGCATGGAGTCCCAGTGACGATTACGTCTGATCGTGACCCGAAGTTCACTTCAAAATTTTGGATTAGTCTACAGCGCGAGCTTGGAACACGATTGAACTTTAGCACGGTGTTTCACCCGCAGTCCGATGGGCAATCCGAGAGGACGATACAAACTCTCGAGGATATGCTAAGAGCCGTAGTGCTCGACCGAGGCGGAAGTTGGGAGACCGCACTACCGCTAATTGAATTTGCTTACAACAACAGTTTCCAAGCAACGATTAACATGGCGCCGTATGAAGCCTTATATGGAAGAAGGTGTAGATCACCGCTCTACTGGGATGAAGTTGGCGAACGAAGGGTACTTGGACCCGACGCAGTCGAGTAGATGATTGAAATTGTTCGACAAATCCGTGTGAGAATGAAAGAAGCCCAAGACAGACAAAAGTCTTACGCTGATGTCCGACGGACTGAATTGCAATTTCAAACCGACGACAAGGTTTTTCTCAAGGTATCCCCGTCGAAAGGGATAACGCGTTTTGGTGTTAAAGGAAAGTTGAAACCACGTTTTACCGGTCCTTATGAAATTCTTGAAGAAGTTGGACCCGTAGCCTATCGATTAGCGCTACCGCCAAACCTTGGGAACGAACACAACGTCTTTCATGTGTCGCAGTTGCGGAAGTACGTGTTCGACCCGAAACACGCAATTCACTATGAGGAAGTTGCTTTGAATCCAGATTTGAGTTACGAGGAGCGACCTCAGATGATCTTGGACCGTAAAGTTCAAATATTGAGGAACAAATCTATTGCTAGCGTGAAAGTACTTTGGAGAAACCACGAATAAGAGGAAACCACTTGGGAGCTCGAGGATAAGATGATGGAACTGTACCCGGAACTCTTTCCATGAAGGTACCAAATTTCGGGACCACAAGAGCTTGAAATACTTTTTCGAGCAGAAGGACTTAAAGATGAGACAACGAAGATGACTCGAACTAGTGAAGGACTACGATTGTGGTATCAGTTACCACCCCGGCAAAGCAAATGTGGTGGCAGATGCTTTGAGCCGAAAAGACCGTTCGCAACTAGCTTCCCTGACGGAAGAAGAAAGTGTGATACGAGAGTTTAGTAAATTGCGATTAGAAGTGATAAGGGCACCTGAAACGGTGGAAGGACGAATCGCCACCTTAGTGGTGGAACCAGATTTGAAAACAAGAATCGTTGCAGCGCAACGAATGGATGCGAAACTCAAAGAGATTCGAGTGGAAGTGAGAACGGGCAAATCGGGAAATTTTAGTGAGGAGTCCGATAATGCCCTCATGTTTGAAGGAAGACTATGCGTGCCTGACAACGAGGAACTCAAGAACGAGATCATGAGTGAAGCTCATGAGACTCCATACACTGCTCACCCTGGAAGCACGAAGATGTACCAAGACTTGAAGAAGTCATTTTGGTGGAATGGCATGAAGAGGGATATCGTGGCATTTGTGGAGCATTGCTTAGCCTGCCAACAGGTGAAGGCCTTACATCAACGACCGTACAGAAAATTACAACCGTTGGAAGTACCAGAGTGGATGTGGGATCACATCACCATGGATTTCGTGACGGCCTTGCCAAAGACTCTCAAAGGAAACACCGCCATTTGGGTGATTGTAGACCGACTCACCAAATGTGCGCATTTCCTACCGATTCCGATAACTCATGGATCGGACAGACTAGCGCGTATCTACATGAAAGAAATCGTGCGATTGCATGGAGTCCCAGTGACGATTACGTCTGATCGTGACCCGAAGTTCACTTCAAAATTTTGGATTAGTCTACAGCGCGAGCTTGGAACACGATTGAACTTTAGCACGGCGTTTCACCCGCAGTCCGATGGGCAATCCGAGAGGACGATACAAACTCTCGAGGATATGCTAAGAGCCGGAACTGTACCCGGAACTCTTTCCATGAAGGTACCAAATTTCGGGACCACAAGAGCTTGAAATACTTTTTCGAGCAGAAGGACTTAAAGATGAGACAACGAAGATGACTCGAACTAGTAAAGGACTACGATTATCAGTTACCACCCCGGCAAAGCAAATGTGGTGGCAGATGCTTTGAGCCCAAAAGACCATTCGCAACTAGCTTCCCTGACGGAAGAAGAAAGTTTGATACGAGAGTTTAGTAAATTGCGATTAGAAGTGATAAGGGCACCTGAAACGGTGGAAGGACGAATCGCCACCTTAGTGGTGGAACCAGATTTGAAAACAAGAATCGTTGCAGCGCAACGAATGGATGCGAAACTCGAAGAGATTCGAGTGGAAGTGAGAACGGGCAAATCGGGAAATTTTAGTGAGGAGTCCGATAATGCCCTCATGTTTGAAGGAAGACTATGCGTGCCTGACAACGAGGAACTCAAGAACGAGATCATGAGTGAAGCTCATGAGACTCCATACCCTGCTCACCCTGGAAGCACGAAGATGTACCAAGAATTGAAGAAGTCATTTTGGTGGAATGGCATGAAGAGGGATATCGTGGCATTTGTGGAGCATTGCTTAGCCTGCCAACAGGTGAAGGCCTTACATCAACGACCGTACAGAAAATTACAACCGTTGGAAGTACCAGAGTGGATGTGGGATCACATCACCATGGATTTCGTGACGGCCTTGCCAAAGACTCTCAAAGGAAACACCGCCATTTGGGTGATTGTAGACCGACTCACCAAATGTGCGCATTTCCTACCGATTCCGATAACTCATGGATCGGACAGACTAGCGCGTATCTACATGAAAGAAATCGTGCGATTGCATGGAGTCCCAGTGACGATTACGTCTGATCATGACCCGAAGTTCACTTCAAAATTTTGGATTAGTCTACAGCGCGAGCTTGGAACACGATTGAACTTTAGCACGGTGTTTCACCCGCAGTCCGATGGGCAATCCGAGAGGACGATACAAACTCTCGAGGATATGCTAAGAGCCGTAGTGCTCGACCGAGGCGGAAGTTGGGAGACCGCACTACCGCTAATTGAATTTGCTTACAACAACAGTTTCCAAGCAACGATTAACATGGCGCCGTATGAAGCCTTATATGGAAGAAGGTGTAGATCACCGCTCTACTGGGATGAAGTTGGCGAACGAAGGGTACTTGGACCCGACGCAGTCGAGTAGATGATTGAAATTGTTCGACAAATCCGTGTGAGAATGAAAGAAGCCCAAGACAGACAAAAGTCTTACGTTGATGTCCGACGGACCGACTTGCAATTTCAAACCGGCGACAAGGTTTTTCTCAAGGTATCCCCGTCGAAAGGGATAACGCGTTTTGGTGTTAAAGGAAAGTTGAAACCACGTTTTACCGGTCCTTATGAAATTCTTGAAGAAGTTGGACCCGTAGCCTATTGATTAGCGCTACCGCCAAACCTTGGGAACGAACACAACGTCTTTCATGTGTCGCAGTTGCGGAAGTACGTGTTCGACCCGAAACACGCGATTCAATATGAGGAAGTTGCTTTGAATCCAGATTTGAGTTACGAGGAGCGACCTCAGATGATCTTGGACCGTAAAGTTCAAATATTGAGGAACAAATCTATTGCTAGCGTGAAAGTACTTTGGAGAAACCACGAATACGAGGAAACCACGTGGGAGCACGAGGATAAGATGATGGAACTGTACCCGGAACTCTTTCCATGAAGGTACCAAATTTCGGGACCACAAGAGCTTGAAATACTTTTTCGAGCAGAAGGACTTAAAGATGAGACAACGAAGATGACTCGAACTAGTGAAGGACTACGATTGTGGTATCAGTTACCACCCCGGCAAAGCAAATGTGGTGGCAGATGCTTTGAGCCGAAAAGACCGTTCGCAACTAGCTTCCCTGACGGAAGAAGAAAGTGTGATACGAGAGTTTAGTAAATTGCGATTAGAAGTGATAAGGGCACCTGAAACGGTGGAAGGACGAATCGCCACCTTAGTGGTGGAACCAGATTTGAAAACAAGAATCGTTGCAGCGCAACGAATGGATGCGAAACTCGAAGAGATTCGAGTGGAAGTGAGAACGGGCAAATCGGGAAATTTTAGTGAGGAGTCCGATAATGCCCTCATGTTTGAAGGAAGACTATGCGTGCCTGACAACGAGGAACTCAAGAACGAGATCATGAGTGAAGCTCATGAGACTCCATACACTGCTCACCCTGGAAGCACGAAGATGTACCAAGACTTGAAGAAGTCATTTTGGTGGAATGGCATGAAGAGGGATATCGTGGCATTTGTGGAGCATTGCTTAGCCTGCCAACAGGTGAAGGCCTTACATCAACGACCGTACAGAAAATTACAACCGTTGGAAGTACCAGAGTGGATGTGGGATCACATCACCATGGATTTCGTGACGGCCTTGCCAAAGACTCTCAAAGGAAACACCGCCATTTGGGTGATTGTAGACCGACTCACCAAATGTGCGCATTTCCTACCGATTCCGATAACTCATGGATCGGACAGACTAGCGCGTATCTACATGAAAGAAATCGTGCGATTGCATGGAGTCCCAGTGACGATTACGTCTGATCGTGACCCGAAGTTCACTTCAAAATTTTGGATTAGTCTACAGCGCGAGCTTGGAACACGATTGAACTTTAGCACGGTGTTTCACCCGCAGTCCGATGGGCAATCCGAGAGGACGATACAAACTCTCGAGGATATGCTAAGAGCCGTAGTGCTCGACCGAGGCGGAAGTTGGGAGACCGCACTACCGCTAATTGAATTTGCTTACAACAACAGTTTCCAAGCAACGATTAACATGGCGCCGTATGAAGCCTTATATGGAAGAAGGTGTAGATCACCTGCTCTACTGGGATGAAGTTGGCGAACGAAGGGTACTTGGACCCGACGCAGTCGAGTAGATGATTGAAATTGTTCGACAAATCCGTGTGAGAATGAAAGAAGCCCAAGACAGACAAAAGTCTTACGTTGATGTCCGACGGACCGACTTGCAATTTCAAACCGGCGACAAGGTTTTTCTCAAGGTATCCCCGTCGAAAGGGATAACGCGTTTTGGTGTTAAAGGAAAGTTGAAACCACGTTTTACCGGTCCTTATGAAATTCTTGAAGAAGTTGGACCCGTAGCCTATTGATTAGCGCTACCGCCAAACCTTGGGAACGAACACAACGTCTTTCATGTGTCGCAGTTGCGGAAGTACGTGTTCGACCCGAAACACGCGATTCAATATGAGGAAGTTGCTTTGAATCCAGATTTGAGTTACGAGGAGCGACCTCAGATGATCTTGGACCGTAAAGTTCAAATATTGAGGAACAAATCTATTGCTAGCGTGAAAGTACTTTGGAGAAACCACGAATACGAGGAAACCACGTGGGAGCACGAGGATAAGATGATGGAACTGTACCCGGAACTCTTTCCATGAAGGTACCAAATTTCGGGACCACAAGAGCTTGAAATACTTTTTCGAGCAGAAGGACTTAAAGATGAGACAACGAAGATGACTCGAACTAGTGAAGGACTACGATTGTGGTATCAGTTACCACCCCGGCAAAGCAAATGTGGTGGCAGATGCTTTGAGCCGAAAAGACCGTTCGCAACTAGCTTCCCTGACGGAAGAAGAAAGTGTGATACGAGAGTTTAGTAAATTGCGATTAGAAGTGATAAGGGCACCTGAAACGGTGGAAGGACGAATCGCCACCTTAGTGGTGGAACCAGATTTGAAAACAAGAATCGTTGCAGCGCAACGAATGGATGCGAAACTCGAAGAGATTCGAGTGGAAGTGAGAACGGGCAAATCGGGAAATTTTAGTGAGGAGTCCGATAATGCCCTCATGTTTGAAGGAAGACTATGCGTGCCTGACAACGAGGAACTCAAGAACGAGATCATGAGTGAAGCTCATGAGACTCCATACACTGCTCACCCTGGAAGCACGAAGATGTACCAAGACTTGAAGAAGTCATTTTGGTGGAATGGCATGAAGAGGGATATCGTGGCATTTGTGGAGCATTGCTTAGCCTGCCAACAGGTGAAGGCCTTACATCAACGACCGTACAGAAAATTACAACCGTTGGAAGTACCAGAGTGGATGTGGGATCACATCACCATGGATTTCGTGACGGCCTTGCCAAAGACTCTCAAAGGAAACACCGCCATTTGGGTGATTGTAGACCGACTCACCAAATGTGCGCATTTCCTACCGATTCCGATAACTCATGGATCGGACAGACTAGCGCGTATCTACATGAAAGAAATCGTGCGATTGCATGGAGTCCCAGTGACGATTACGTCTGATCGTGACCCGAAGTTCACTTCAAAATTTTGGATTAGTCTACAGCGCGAGCTTGGAACACGATTGAACTTTAGCACGGTGTTTCACCCGCAGTCCGATGGGCAATCCGAGAGGACGATACAAACTCTCGAGGATATGCTAAGAGCCGTAGTGCTCGACCGAGGCGGAAGTTGGGAGACCGCACTACCGCTAATTGAATTTGCTTACAACAACAGTTTCCAAGCAACGATTAACATGGCGCCGTATGAAGCCTTATATGGAAGAAGGTGTAGATCACCGCTCTACTGGGATGAAGTTGGCGAACGAAGGGTACTTGGACCCGACGCAGTCGAGTAGATGATTGAAATTGTTCGACAAATCCGTGTGAGAATGAAAGAAGCCCAAGACAGACAAAAGTCTTACGTTGATGTCCGACGGACCGACTTGCAATTTCAAACCGGCGACAAGGTTTTTCTCAAGGTATCCCCGTCGAAAGGGATAACGCGTTTTGGTGTTAAAGGAAAGTTGAAACCACGTTTTACCGGTCCTTATGAAATTCTTGAAGAAGTTGGACCCGTAGCCTATTGATTAGCGCTACCGCCAAACCTTGGGAACGAACACAACGTCTTTCATGTGTCGCAGTTGCGGAAGTACGTGTTCGACCCGAAACACGCGATTCAATATGAGGAAGTTGCTTTGAATCCAGATTTGAGTTACGAGGAGCGACCTCAGATGATCTTGGACCGTAAAGTTCAAATATTGAGGAACAAATCTATTGCTAGCGTGAAAGTACTTTGGAGAAACCACGAATACGAGGAAACCACGTGGGAGCACGAGGATAAGATGATGGAACTGTACCCGGAACTCTTTCCATGAAGGTACCAAATTTCGGGACCACAAGAGCTTGAAATACTTTTTCGAGCAGAAGGACTTAAAGATGAGACAACGAAGATGACTCGAACTAGTGAAGGACTACGATTGTGGTATCAGTTACCACCCCGGCAAAGCAAATGTGGTGGCAGATGCTTTGAGCCGAAAAGACCGTTCGCAACTAGCTTCCCTGACGGAAGAAGAAAGTGTGATACGAGAGTTTAGTAAATTGCGATTAGAAGTGATAAGGGCACCTGAAACGGTGGAAGGACGAATCGCCACCTTAGTGGTGGAACCAGATTTGAAAACAAGAATCGTTGCAGCGCAACGAATGGATGCGAAACTCGAAGAGATTCGAGTGGAAGTGAGAACGGGCAAATCGGGAAATTTTAGTGAGGAGTCCGATAATGCCCTCATGTTTGAAGGAAGACTATGCGTGCCTGACAACGAGGAACTCAAGAACGAGATCATGAGTGAAGCTCATGAGACTCCATACACTGCTCACCCTGGAAGCACGAAGATGTACCAAGACTTGAAGAAGTCATTTTGGTGGAATGGCATGAAGAGGGATATCGTGGCATTTGTGGAGCATTGCTTAGCCTGCCAACAGGTGAAGGCCTTACATCAACGACCGTACAGAAAATTACAACCGTTGGAAGTACCAGAGTGGATGTGGGATCACATCACCATGGATTTCGTGACGGCCTTGCCAAAGACTCTCAAAGGAAACACCGCCATTTGGGTGATTGTAGACCGACTCACCAAATGTGCGCATTTCCTACCGATTCCGATAACTCATGGATCGGACAGACTAGCGCGTATCTACATGAAAGAAATCGTGCGATTGCATGGAGTCCCAGTGACGATTACGTCTGATCGTGACCCGAAGTTCACTTCAAAATTTTGGATTAGTCTACAGCGCGAGCTTGGAACACGATTGAACTTTAGCACGGTGTTTCACCCGCAGTCCGATGGGCAATCCGAGAGGACGATACAAACTCTCGAGGATATGCTAAGAGCCGTAGTGCTCGACCGAGGCGGAAGTTGGGAGACCGCACTACCGCTAATTGAATTTGCTTACAACAACAGTTTCCAAGCAACGATTAACATGGCGCCGTATGAAGCCTTATATGGAAGAAGGTGTAGATCACCGCTCTACTGGGATGAAGTTGGCGAACGAAGGGTACTTGGACCCGACGCAGTCGAGTAGATGATTGAAATTGTTCGACAAATCCGTGTGAGAATGAAAGAAGCCCAAGACAGACAAAAGTCTTACGCTGATGTCCGACGGACTGAATTGCAATTTCAAACCGGCGACAAGGTTTTTCTCAAGGTATCCCCGTCGAAAGGGATAACGCGTTTTGGTGTTAAAGGAAAGTTGAAACCACGTTTTACCGGTCCTTATGAAATTCTTGAAGAAGTTGGACCCGTAGCCTATTGATTAGCGCTACCGCCAAACCTTGGGAACGAACACAACGTCTTTCATGTGTCGCAGTTGCGGAAGTACGTGTTCGACCCGAAACACGCGATTCAATATGAGGAAGTTGCTTTGAATCCAGATTTGAGTTACGAGGAGCGACCTCAGATGATCTTGGACCGTAAAGTTCAAATATTGAGGAACAAATCTATTGCTAGCGTGAAAGTACTTTGGAGAAACCACGAATACGAGGAAACCACGTGGGAGCACGAGGATAAGATGATGGAACTGTACCCGGAACTCTTTCCATGAAGGTACCAAATTTCGGGACCACAAGAGCTTGAAATACTTTTTCGAGCAGAAGGACTTAAAGATGAGACAACGAAGATGACTCGAACTAGTGAAGGACTACGATTGTGGTATCAGTTACCACCCCGGCAAAGCAAATGTGGTGGCAGATGCTTTGAGCCGAAAAGACCGTTCGCAACTAGCTTCCCTGACGGAAGAAGAAAGTGTGATACGAGAGTTTAGTAAATTGCGATTAGAAGTGATAAGGGCACCTGAAACGGTGGAAGGACGAATCGCCACCTTAGTGGTGGAACCAGATTTGAAAACAAGAATCGTTGCAGCGCAACGAATGGATGCGAAACTCGAAGAGATTCGAGTGGAAGTGAGAACGGGCAAATCGGGAAATTTTAGTGAGGAGTCCGATAATGCCCTCATGTTTGAAGGAAGACTATGCGTGCCTGACAACGAGGAACTCAAGAACGAGATCATGAGTGAAGCTCATGAGACTCCATACACTGCTCACCCTGGAAGCACGAAGATGTACCAAGACTTGAAGAAGTCATTTTGGTGGAATGGCATGAAGAGGGATATCGTGGCATTTGTGGAGCATTGCTTAGCCTGCCAACAGGTGAAGGCCTTACATCAACGACCGTACAGAAAATTACAACCGTTGGAAGTACCAGAGTGGATGTGGGATCACATCACCATGGATTTCGTGACGGCCTTGCCAAAGACTCTCAAAGGAAACACCGCCATTTGGGTGATTGTAGACCGACTCACCAAATGTGCGCATTTCCTACCGATTCCGATAACTCATGGATCGGACAGACTAGCGCGTATCTACATGAAAGAAATCGTGCGATTGCATGGAGTCCCAGTGACGATTACGTCTGATCGTGACCCGAAGTTCACTTCAAAATTTTGGATTAGTCTACAGCGCGAGCTTGGAACACGATTGAACTTTAGCACGGTGTTTCACCCGCAGTCCGATGGGCAATCCGAGAGGACGATACAAACTCTCGAGGATATGCTAAGAGCCGTAGTGCTCGACCGAGGCGGAAGTTGGGAGACCGCACTACCGCTAATTGAATTTGCTTACAACAACAGTTTCCAAGCAACGATTAACATGGCGCCGTATGAAGCCTTATATGGAAGAAGGTGTAGATCACCGCTCTACTGGGATGAAGTTGGCGAACGAAGGGTACTTGGACCCGACGCAGTCGAGTAGATGATTGAAATTGTTCGACAAATCCGTGTGAGAATGAAAGAAGCCCAAGACAGACAAAAGTCTTACGTTGATGTCCGACGGACCGACTTGCAATTTCAAACCGGCGACAAGGTTTTTCTCAAGGTATCCCCGTCGAAAGGGATAACGCGTTTTGGTGTTAAAGGAAAGTTGAAACCACGTTTTACCGGTCCTTATGAAATTCTTGAAGAAGTTGGACCCGTAGCCTATCGATTAGCGCTACCGCCAAACCTTGGGAACGAACACAACGTCTTTCATGTGTCGCAGTTGCGGAAGTACGTGTTCGACCCGAAACACGCGATTCAATATGAGGAAGTTACTTTGAATCCAGATTTGAGTTACGAGGAGCGACCTCAGATGATCTTGGACCGTAAAGTTCAAATATTGAGGAACAAATCTATTGCTAGCGTGAAAGTACTTTGGAGAAACCACGAATACGAGGAAACCACGTGGGAGCTCGAGGATAAGATGATGGAACTGTACCCGGAACTCTTTCCATGAAGGTACCAAATTTCGGGACCACAAGAGCTTGAAATACTTTTTCGAGCAGAAGGACTTAAAGATGAGACAACGAAGATGACTCGAACTAGTGAAGGACTACGATTGTGGTATCAGTTACCACCCCGGCAAAGCAAATGTGGTGGCAGATGCTTTGAGCCGAAAAGACCGTTCGCAACTAGCTTCCCTGACGGAAGAAGAAAGTGTGATACGAGAGTTTAGTAAATTGCGATTAGAAGTGATAAGGGCACCTGAAACGGTGGAAGGACGAATCGCCACCTTAGTGGTGGAACCAGATTTGAAAACAAGAATCGTTGCAGCGCAACGAATGGATGCGAAACTCGAAGAGATTCGAGTGGAAGTGAGAACGGGCAAATCGGGAAATTTTAGTGAGGAGTCCGATAATGCCCTCATGTTTGAAGGAAGACTATGCGTGCCTGACAACGAGGAACTCAAGAACGAGATCATGAGTGAAGCTCATGAGACTCCATACACTGCTCACCCTGGAAGCACGAAGATGTACCAAGACTTGAAGAAGTCATTTTGGTGGAATGGCATGAAGAGGGATATCGTGGCATTTGTGGAGCATTGCTTAGCCTGCCAACAGGTGAAGGCCTTACATCAACGACCGTACAGAAAATTACAACCGTTGGAAGTACCAGAGTGGAAGTGGGATCACATCACCATGGATTTCGTGACGGCCTTGCCAAAGACTCTCAAAGGAAACACCGCCATTTGGGTGATTGTAGACCGACTCACCAAATGTGCGCATTTCCTACCGATTCCGATAACTCATGGATCGGACAGACTAGCGCGTATCTACATGAAAGAAATCGTGCGATTGCATGGAGTCCCAGTGACGATTACGTCTGATCGTGACCCGAAGTTCACTTCAAAATTTTGGATTAGTCTACAGCGCGAGCTTGGAACACGATTGAACTTTAGCACGGTGTTTCACCCGCAGTCCGATGGGCAATCCGAGAGGACGATACAAACTCTCGAGGATATGCTAAGAGCCGTAGTGCTCGACCGAGGCGGAAGTTGGGAGACCGCACTACCGCTAATTGAATTTGCTTACAACAACAGTTTCCAAGCAACGATTAACATGGCGCCGTATGAAGCCTTATATGGAAGAAGGTGTAGATCACCGCTCTACTGGGATGAAGTTGGCGAACGAAGGGTACTTGGACCCGACGCAGTCGAGTAGATGATTGAAATTGTTCGACAAATCCGTGTGAGAATGAAAGAAGCCCAAGACAGACAAAAGTCTTACGCTGATGTCCGACGGACTGAATTGCAATTTCAAACCGGCGACAAGGTTTTTCTCAAGGTATCCCCGTCGAAAGGGATAACGCGTTTTGGTGTTAAAGGAAAGTTGAAACCACGTTTTACCGGTCCTTATGAAATTCTTGAAGAAGTTGGACCCGTAGCCTATCGATTAGCGCTACCGCCAAACCTTGGGAACGAACACAACGTCTTTCATGTGTCGCAGTTGCGGAAGTACGTGTCAATTCACTATGAGGAAGTTGCTTTGAATCCAGATTTGAGTTACGAGGAGCGACCTCAGATGATCTTGGACCGTAAATTGCGATTAGAAGTGATAAGGGCACCTGAAACGGTGGAAGGACGAATCGCCACCTTAGTGGTGGAACCAGATTTAAAAACAAGAATCGTTGCAGCGCAACGAATGGATGCGAAACTCGAAGAGATTCGAGTGGAAGTGAGAACAGGCAAATCGGGAAATTTTAGTGAGGAGTCCGATAATGCCCTCATGTTTGAAGGAAGACTATGCGTGCCTGACAACGAGGAACTCAAGAACGAGATCATGAGTGAAGCTCATGAGACTCCATACACTGCTCACCCTGGAAGCACGAAGATGTACCAAGACTTGAAGAAGTCATTTTGGTGGAATGGCATGAAGAGGGATATCGTGGCATTTGTGGAGCATTGCTTAGCCTGCCAACAGGTGAAGGCCTTACATCATCTGAGGAGCGACCTCAGATGATCTTGGACCGTAAATTGCGATTAGAAGTGATAAGGGCACCTGAAACGGTGGAAGGACGAATCGCCACCTTAGTGGTGGAACCAGATTTAAAAACAAGAATCGTTGCAGCGCAACGAATGGATGCGAAACTCGAAGAGATTCGAGTGGAAGTGAGAACAGGCAAATCGGGAAATTTTAGTGAGGAGTCCGATAATGCCCTCATGTTTGAAGGAAGACTATGCGTGCCTGACAACGAGGAACTCAAGAACGAGATCATGAGTGAAGCTCATGAGACTCCATACACTGCTCACCCTGGAAGCACGAAGATGTACCAAGACTTGAAGAAGTCATTTTGGTGGAATGGCATGAAGAGGGATATCGTGGCATTTGTGGAGCATTGCTTAGCCTGCCAACAGGTGAAGGCCTTACATCAACGACCGTACAGAAAATTACAACCGTTGGAAGTACCAGAGTGGAAGTGGGATCACATCACCATGGATTTCGTGACGGCCTTGCCAAAGACTCTCAAAGGAAACACCGCCATTTGGGTGATTGTAGACCGACTCACCAAATGTGCGCATTTCCTACCGATTCCGATAACTCATGGATCGGACAGACTAGCGCGTATCTACATGAAAGAAATCGTGCGATTGCATGGAGTCCCAGTGACGATTACGTCTGATCGTGACCCGAAGTTCACTTCAAAATTTTGGATTAGTCTACAGCGCGAGCTTGGAACACGATTGAACTTTAGCACGGTGTTTCACCCGCAGTCCGATGGGCAATCCGAGAGGACGATACAAACTCTCGAGGATATGCTAAGAGCCGTAGTGCTCGACCGAGGCGGAAGTTGGGAGACCGCACTACCGCTAATTGAATTTGCTTACAACAACAGTTTCCAAGCAACGATTAACATGGCGCCGTATGAAGCCTTATATGGAAGAAGGTGTAGATCACCGCTCTACTGGGATGAAGTTGGCGAACGAAGGGTACTTGGACCCGACGCAGTCGAGTAGATGATTGAAATTGTTCGACAAATCCGTGTGAGAATGAAAGAAGCCCAAGACAGACAAAAGTCTTACGCTGATGTCCGACGGACTGAATTGCAATTTCAAACCGGCGACAAGGTTTTTCTCAAGGTATCCCCGTCGAAAGGGATAACGCGTTTTGGTGTTAAAGGAAAGTTGAAACCACGTTTTACCGGTCCTTATGAAATTCTTGAAGAAGTTGGACCCGTAGCCTATCGATTAGCGCTACCGCCAAACCTTGGGAACGAACACAACGTCTTTCATGTGTCGCAGTTGCGGAAGTACGTGTCAATTCACTATGAGGAAGTTGCTTTGAATCCAGATTTGAGTTACGAGGAGCGACCTCAGATGATCTTGGACCGTAAATTGCGATTAGAAGTGATAAGGGCACCTGAAACGGTGGAAGGACGAATCGCCACCTTAGTGGTGGAACCAGATTTAAAAACAAGAATCGTTGCAGCGCAACGAATGGATGCGAAACTCGAAGAGATTCGAGTGGAAGTGAGAACAGGCAAATCGGGAAATTTTAGTGAGGAGTCCGATAATGCCCTCATGTTTGAAGGAAGACTATGCGTGCCTGACAACGAGGAACTCAAGAACGAGATCATGAGTGAAGCTCATGAGACTCCATACACTGCTCACCCTGGAAGCACGAAGATGTACCAAGACTTGAAGAAGTCATTTTGGTGGAATGGCATGAAGAGGGATATCGTGGCATTTGTGGAGCATTGCTTAGCCTGCCAACAGGTGAAGGCCTTACATCATCTGAGGAGCGACCTCAGATGATCTTGGACCGTAAATTGCGATTAGAAGTGATAAGGGCACCTGAAACGGTGGAAGGACGAATCGCCACCTTAGTGGTGGAACCAGATTTAAAAACAAGAATCGTTGCAGCGCAACGAATGGATGCGAAACTCGAAGAGATTCGAGTGGAAGTGAGAACAGGCAAATCGGGAAATTTTAGTGAGGAGTCCGATAATGCCCTCATGTTTGAAGGAAGACTATGCGTGCCTGACAACGAGGAACTCAAGAACGAGATCATGAGTGAAGCTCATGAGACTCCATACACTGCTCACCCTGGAAGCACGAAGATGTACCAAGACTTGAAGAAGTCATTTTGGTGGAATGGCATGAAGAGGGATATCGTGGCATTTGTGGAGCATTGCTTAGCCTGCCAACAGGTGAAGGCCTTACATCAACGACCGTACAGAAAATTACAACCGTTGGAAGTACCAGAGTGGAAGTGGGATCACATCACCATGGATTTCGTGACGGCCTTGCCAAAGACTCTCAAAGGAAACACCGCCATTTGGGTGATTGTAGACCGACTCACCAAATGTGCGCATTTCCTACCGATTCCGATAACTCATGGATCGGACAGACTAGCGCGTATCTACATGAAAGAAATCGTGCGATTGCATGGAGTCCCAGTGACGATTACGTCTGATCGTGACCCGAAGTTCACTTCAAAATTTTGGATTAGTCTACAGCGCGAGCTTGGAACACGATTGAACTTTAGCACGGTGTTTCACCCGCAGTCCGATGGGCAATCCGAGAGGACGATACAAACTCTCGAGGATATGCTAAGAGCCGTAGTGCTCGACCGAGGCGGAAGTTGGGAGACCGCACTACCGCTAATTGAATTTGCTTACAACAACAGTTTCCAAGCAACGATTAACATGGCGCCGTATGAAGCCTTATATGGAAGAAGGTGTAGATCACCGCTCTACTGGGATGAAGTTGGCGAACGAAGGGTACTTGGACCCGACGCAGTCGAGTAGATGATTGAAATTGTTCGACAAATCCGTGTGAGAATGAAAGAAGCCCAAGACAGACAAAAGTCTTACGCTGATGTCCGACGGACTGAATTGCAATTTCAAACCGGCGACAAGGTTTTTCTCAAGGTATCCCCGTCGAAAGGGATAACGCGTTTTGGTGTTAAAGGAAAGTTGAAACCACGTTTTACCGGTCCTTATGAAATTCTTGAAGAAGTTGGACCCGTAGCTTATCGATTAGCGCTACCGCCAAACCTTGGGAACGAACACAACGTCTTTCATGTGTCGCAGTTGCGGAAGTACGTGTCAATTCACTATGAGGAAGTTGCTTTGAATCCAGATTTGAGTTACGAGGAGCGACCTCAGATGATCTTGGACCGTAAATTGCGATTAGAAGTGATAAGGGCACCTGAAACGGTGGAAGGACGAATCGCCACCTTAGTGGTGGAACCAGATTTAAAAACAAGAATCGTTGCAGCGCAACGAATGGATGCGAAACTCGAAGAGATTCGAGTGGAAGTGAGAACAGGCAAATCGGGAAATTTTAGTGAGGAGTCCGATAATGCCCTCATGTTTGAAGGAAGACTATGCGTGCCTGACAACGAGGAACTCAAGAACGAGATCATGAGTGAAGCTCATGAGACTCCATACACTGCTCACCCTGGAAGCACGAAGATGTACCAAGACTTGAAGAAGTCATTTTGGTGGAATGGCATGAAGAGGGATATCGTGGCATTTGTGGAGCATTGCTTAGCCTGCCAACAGGTGAAGGCCTTACATCAACGACCGTACAGAAAATTACAACCGTTGGAAGTACCAGAGTGGAAGTGGGATCACATCACCATGGATTTCGTGACGGCCTTGCCAAAGACTCTCAAAGGAAACACCGCCATTTGGGTGATTGTAGACCGACTCACCAAATGTGCGCATTTCCTACCGATTCCGATAACTCATGGATCGGACAGACTAGCGCGTATCTACATGAAAGAAATCGTGCGATTGCATGGAGTCCCAGTGACGATTACGTCTGATCGTGACCCGAAGTTCACTTCAAAATTTTGGATTAGTCTACAGCGCGAGCTTGGAACACGATTGAACTTTAGCACGGTGTTTCACCCGCAGTCCGATGGGCAATCCGAGAGGACGATACAAACTCTCGAGGATATGCTAAGAGCCGTAGTGCTCGACCGAGGCGGAAGTTGGGAGACCGCACTACCGCTAATTGAATTTGCTTACAACAACAGTTTCCAAGCAACGATTAACATGGCGCCGTATGAAGCCTTATATGGAAGAAGGTGTAGATCACCGCTCTACTGGGATGAAGTTGGCGAACGAAGGGTACTTGGACCCGACGCAGTCGAGTAGATGATTGAAATTGTTCGACAAATCCGTGTGAGAATGAAAGAAGCCCAAGACAGACAAAAGTCTTACGCTGATGTCCGACGGACTGAATTGCAATTTCAAACCGGCGACAAGGTTTTTCTCAAGGTATCCCCGTCGAAAGGGATAACGCGTTTTGGTGTTAAAGGAAAGTTGAAACCACGTTTTACCGGTCCTTATGAAATTCTTGAAGAAGTTGGACCCGTAGCCTATCGATTAGCGCTACCGCCAAACCTTGGGAACGAACACAACGTCTTTCATGTGTCGCAGTTGCAGAAGTACGTGTCAATTCACTATGAGGAAGTTGCTTTGAATCCAGATTTGAGTTACGAGGAGCGACCTCAGATGATCTTGGACCGTAAATTGCGATTAGAAGTGATAAGGGCACCTGAAACGGTGGAAGGACGAATCGCCACCTTAGTGGTGGAACCAGATTTAAAAACAAGAATCGTTGCAGCGCAACGAATGGATGCGAAACTCGAAGAGATTCGAGTGGAAGTGAGAACAGGCAAATCGGGAAATTTTAGTGAGGAGTCCGTTAATGCCCTCATGTTTGAAGGAAGACTATGCGTGCCTGACAACGAGGAACTCAAGAACGAGATCATGAGTGAAGCTCATGAGACTCCATACACTGCTCACCCTGGAAGCACGAAGATGTACCAAGACTTGAAGAAGTCATTTTGGTGGAATGGCATGAAGAGGGATATCGTGGCATTTGTGGAGCATTGCTTAGCCTGCCAACAGGTGAAGGCCTTACATCATCTGAGGAGCGACCTCAGATGATCTTGGACCGTAAATTGCGATTAGAAGTGATAAGGGCACCTGAAACGGTGGAAGGACGAATCGCCACCTTAGTGGTGGAACCAGATTTAAAAACAAGAATCGTTGCAGCGCAACGAATGGATGCGAAACTCGAAGAGATTCGAGTGGAAGTGAGAACAGGCAAATCGGGAAATTTTAGTGAGGAGTCCGATAATGCCCTCATGTTTGAAGGAAGACTATGCGTGCCTGACAACGAGGAACTCAAGAACGAGATCATGAGTGAAGCTCATGAGACTCCATACACTGCTCACCCTGGAAGCACGAAGATGTACCAAGACTTGAAGAAGTCATTTTGGTGGAATGGCATGAAGAGGGATATCGTGGCATTTGTGGAGCATTGCTTAGCCTGCCAACAGGTGAAGGCCTTACATCAACGACCGTACAGAAAATTACAACCGTTGGAAGTACCAGAGTGGAAGTGGGATCACATCACCATGGATTTCGTGACGGCCTTGCCAAAGACTCTCAAAGGAAACACCGCCATTTGGGTGATTGTAGACCGACTCACCAAATGTGCGCATTTCCTACCGATTCCGATAACTCATGGATCGGACAGACTAGCGCGTATCTACATGAAAGAAATCGTGCGATTGCATGGAGTCCCAGTGACGATTACGTCTGATCGTGACCCGAAGTTCACTTCAAAATTTTGGATTAATCTACAGCGCGAGCTTGGAACACGATTGAACTTTAGCACGGTGTTTCACCCGCAGTCCGATGGGCAATCCGAGAGGACGATACAAACTCTCGAGGATATGCTAAGAGCCATAGTGCTCGACCGAGGCGGAAGTTGGGAGACCGCACTACCGCTAATTGAATTTGCTTACAACAACAGTTTCCAAGCAACGATTAACATGGCGCCGTATGAAGCCTTATATGGAAGAAGGTGTAGATCACCGCTCTACTGGGATGAAGTTGGCGAACGAAGGGTACTTGGACCCGACGCAGTCGAGTAGATGATTGAAATTGTTCGACAAATCCGTGTGAGAATGAAAGAAGCCCAAGACAGACAAAAGTCTTACGCTGATGTCCGACGGACTGAATTGCAATTTCAAACCGGCGACAAGGTTTTTCTCAAGGTATCCCCGTCGAAAGGGATAACGCGTTTTGGTGTTAAAGGAAAGTTGAAACCACGTTTTACCGGTCCTTATGAAATTCTTGAAGAAGTTGGACCCGTAGCCTATCGATTAGCGCTACCGCCAAACCTTGGGAACGAACACAACGTCTTTCATGTGTCGCAGTTGCGGAAGTACGTGTCAATTCACTATGAGGAAGTTGCTTTGAATCCAGATTTGAGTTACGAGGAGCGACCTCAGATGATCTTGGACCGTAAATTGCGATTAGAAGTGATAAGGGCACCTGAAACGGTGGAAGGACGAATCGCCACCTTAGTGGTGGAACCAGATTTAAAAACAAGAATCGTTGCAGCGCAACGAATGGATGCGAAACTCGAAGAGATTCGAGTGGAAGTGAGAACAGGCAAATCGGGAAATTTTAGTGAGGAGTCCGATAATGCCCTCATGTTTGAAGGAAGACTATGCGTGCCTGACAACGAGGAACTCAAGAACGAGATCATGAGTGAAGCTCATGAGACTCCATACACTGCTCACCCTGGAAGCACGAAGATGTACCAAGACTTGAAGAAGTCATTTTGGTGGAATGGCATGAAGAGGGATATCGTGGCATTTGTGGAGCATTGCTTAGCCTGCCAACAGGTGAAGGCCTTACATCAACGACCGTACAGAAAATTACAACCGTTGGAAGTACCAGAGTGGAAGTGGGATCACATCACCATGGATTTCGTGACGGCCTTGCCAAAGACTCTCAAAGGAAACACCGCCATTTGGGTGATTGTAGACCGACTCACCAAATGTGCGCATTTCCTACCGATTCCGATAACTCATGGATCGGACAGACTAGCGCGTATCTACATGAAAGAAATCGTGCGATTGCATGGAGTCCCAGTGACGATTACGTCTGATCGTGACCCGAAGTTCACTTCAAAATTTTGGATTAGTCTACAGCGCGAGCTTGGAACACGATTGAACTTTAGCACGGTGTTTCACCCGCAGTCCGATGGGCAATCCGAGAGGACGATACAAACTCTCGAGGATATGCTAAGAGCCGTAGTGCTCGACCGAGGCGGAAGTTGGGAGACCGCACTACCGCTAATTGAATTTGCTTACAACAACAGTTTCCAAGCAACGATTAACATGGCGCCGTATGAAGCCTTATATGGAAGAAGGTGTAGATCACCGCTCTACTGGGATGAAGTTGGCGAACGAAGGGTACTTGGACCCGACGCAGTCGAGTAGATGATTGAAATTGTTCGACAAATCCGTGTGAGAATGAAAGAAGCCCAAGACAGACAAAAGTCTTACGCTGATGTCCGACGGACTGAATTGCAATTTCAAACCGGCGACAAGGTTTTTCTCAAGGTATCCCCGTCGAAAGGGATAACGCGTTTTGGTGTTAAAGGAAAGTTGAAACCACGTTTTACCGGTCCTTATGAAATTCTTGAAGAAGTTGGACCCGTAGCTTATCGATTAGCGCTACCGCCAAACCTTGGGAACGAACACAACGTCTTTCATGTGTCGCAGTTGCGGAAGTACGTGTCAATTCACTATGAGGAAGTTGCTTTGAATCCAGATTTGAGTTACGAGGAGCGACCTCAGATGATCTTGGACCGTAAATTGCGATTAGAAGTGATAAGGGCACCTGAAACGGTGGAAGGACGAATCGCCACCTTAGTGGTGGAACCAGATTTAAAAACAAGAATCGTTGCAGCGCAACGAATGGATGCGAAACTCGAAGAGATTCGAGTGGAAGTGAGAACAGGCAAATCGGGAAATTTTAGTGAGGAGTCCGATAATGCCCTCATGTTTGAAGGAAGACTATGCGTGCCTGACAACGAGGAACTCAAGAACGAGATCATGAGTGAAGCTCATGAGACTCCATACACTGCTCACCCTGGAAGCACGAAGATGTACCAAGACTTGAAGAAGTCATTTTGGTGGAATGGCATGAAGAGGGATATCGTGGCATTTGTGGAGCATTGCTTAGCCTGCCAACAGGTGAAGGCCTTACATCAACGACCGTACAGAAAATTACAACCGTTGGAAGTACCAGAGTGGAAGTGGGATCACATCACCATGGATTTCGTGACGGCCTTGCCAAAGACTCTCAAAGGAAACACCGCCATTTGGGTGATTGTAGACCGACTCACCAAATGTGCGCATTTCCTACCGATTCCGATAACTCATGGATCGGACAGACTAGCGCGTATCTACATGAAAGAAATCGTGCGATTGCATGGAGTCCCAGTGACGATTACGTCTGATCGTGACCCGAAGTTCACTTCAAAATTTTGGATTAGTCTACAGCGCGAGCTTGGAACACGATTGAACTTTAGCACGGTGTTTCACCCGCAGTCCGATGGGCAATCCGAGAGGACGATACAAACTCTCGAGGATATGCTAAGAGCCGTAGTGCTCGACCGAGGCGGAAGTTGGGAGACCGCACTACCGCTAATTGAATTTGCTTACAACAACAGTTTCCAAGCAACGATTAACATGGCGCCGTATGAAGCCTTATATGGAAGAAGGTGTAGATCACCGCTCTACTGGGATGAAGTTGGCGAACGAAGGGTACTTGGACCCGACGCAGTCGAGTAGATGATTGAAATTGTTCGACAAATCCGTGTGAGAATGAAAGAAGCCCAAGACAGACAAAAGTCTTACGCTGATGTCCGACGGACTGAATTGCAATTTCAAACCGGCGACAAGGTTTTTCTCAAGGTATCCCCGTCGAAAGGGATAACGCGTTTTGGTGTTAAAGGAAAGTTGAAACCACGTTTTACCGGTCCTTATGAAATTCTTGAAGAAGTTGGACCCGTAGCCTATCGATTAGCGCTACCGCCAAACCTTGGGAACGAACACAACGTCTTTCATGTGTCGCAGTTGCAGAAGTACGTGTCAATTCACTATGAGGAAGTTGCTTTGAATCCAGATTTGAGTTACGAGGAGCGACCTCAGATGATCTTGGACCGTAAATTGCGATTAGAAGTGATAAGGGCACCTGAAACGGTGGAAGGACGAATCGCCACCTTAGTGGTGGAACCAGATTTAAAAACAAGAATCGTTGCAGCGCAACGAATGGATGCGAAACTCGAAGAGATTCGAGTGGAAGTGAGAACAGGCAAATCGGGAAATTTTAGTGAGGAGTCCGTTAATGCCCTCATGTTTGAAGGAAGACTATGCGTGCCTGACAACGAGGAACTCAAGAACGAGATCATGAGTGAAGCTCATGAGACTCCATACACTGCTCACCCTGGAAGCACGAAGATGTACCAAGACTTGAAGAAGTCATTTTGGTGGAATGGCATGAAGAGGGATATCGTGGCATTTGTGGAGCATTGCTTAGCCTGCCAACAGGTGAAGGCCTTACATCATCTGAGGAGCGACCTCAGATGATCTTGGACCGTAAATTGCGATTAGAAGTGATAAGGGCACCTGAAACGGTGGAAGGACGAATCGCCACCTTAGTGGTGGAACCAGATTTAAAAACAAGAATCGTTGCAGCGCAACGAATGGATGCGAAACTCGAAGAGATTCGAGTGGAAGTGAGAACAGGCAAATCGGGAAATTTTAGTGAGGAGTCCGATAATGCCCTCATGTTTGAAGGAAGACTATGCGTGCCTGACAACGAGGAACTCAAGAACGAGATCATGAGTGAAGCTCATGAGACTCCATACACTGCTCACCCTGGAAGCACGAAGATGTACCAAGACTTGAAGAAGTCATTTTGGTGGAATGGCATGAAGAGGGATATCGTGGCATTTGTGGAGCATTGCTTAGCCTGCCAACAGGTGAAGGCCTTACATCAACGACCGTACAGAAAATTACAACCGTTGGAAGTACCAGAGTGGAAGTGGGATCACATCACCATGGATTTCGTGACGGCCTTGCCAAAGACTCTCAAAGGAAACACCGCCATTTGGGTGATTGTAGACCGACTCACCAAATGTGCGCATTTCCTACCGATTCCGATAACTCATGGATCGGACAGACTAGCGCGTATCTACATGAAAGAAATCGTGCGATTGCATGGAGTCCCAGTGACGATTACGTCTGATCGTGACCCGAAGTTCACTTCAAAATTTTGGATTAATCTACAGCGCGAGCTTGGAACACGATTGAACTTTAGCACGGTGTTTCACCCGCAGTCCGATGGGCAATCCGAGAGGACGATACAAACTCTCGAGGATATGCTAAGAGCCATAGTGCTCGACCGAGGCGGAAGTTGGGAGACCGCACTACCGCTAATTGAATTTGCTTACAACAACAGTTTCCAAGCAACGATTAACATGGCGCCGTATGAAGCCTTATATGGAAGAAGGTGTAGATCACCGCTCTACTGGGATGAAGTTGGCGAACGAAGGGTACTTGGACCCGACGCAGTCGAGTAGATGATTGAAATTGTTCGACAAATCCGTGTGAGAATGAAAGAAGCCCAAGACAGACAAAAGTCTTACGCTGATGTCCGACGGACTGAATTGCAATTTCAAACCGGCGACAAGGTTTTTCTCAAGGTATCCCCGTCGAAAGGGATAACGCGTTTTGGTGTTAAAGGAAAGTTGAAACCACGTTTTACCGGTCCTTATGAAATTCTTGAAGAAGTTGGACCCGTAGCCTATCGATTAGCGCTACCGCCAAACCTTGGGAACGAACACAACGTCTTTCATGTGTCGCAGTTGCGGAAGTACGTGTCAATTCACTATGAGGAAGTTGCTTTGAATCCAGATTTGAGTTACGAGGAGCGACCTCAGATGATCTTGGACCGTAAATTGCGATTAGAAGTGATAAGGGCACCTGAAACGGTGGAAGGACGAATCGCCACCTTAGTGGTGGAACCAGATTTAAAAACAAGAATCGTTGCAGCGCAACGAATGGATGCGAAACTCGAAGAGATTCGAGTGGAAGTGAGAACAGGCAAATCGGGAAATTTTAGTGAGGAGTCCGATAATGCCCTCATGTTTGAAGGAAGACTATGCGTGCCTGACAACGAGGAACTCAAGAACGAGATCATGAGTGAAGCTCATGAGACTCCATACACTGCTCACCCTGGAAGCACGAAGATGTACCAAGACTTGAAGAAGTCATTTTGGTGGAATGGCATGAAGAGGGATATCGTGGCATTTGTGGAGCATTGCTTAGCCTGCCAACAGGTGAAGGCCTTACATCAACGACCGTACAGAAAATTACAACCGTTGGAAGTACCAGAGTGGAAGTGGGATCACATCACCATGGATTTCGTGACGGCCTTGCCAAAGACTCTCAAAGGAAACACCGCCATTTGGGTGATTGTAGACCGACTCACCAAATGTGCGCATTTCCTACCGATTCCGATAACTCATGGATCGGACAGACTAGCGCGTATCTACATGAAAGAAATCGTGCGATTGCATGGAGTCCCAGTGACGATTACGTCTGATCGTGACCCGAAGTTCACTTCAAAATTTTGGATTAGTCTACAGCGCGAGCTTGGAACACGATTGAACTTTAGCACGGTGTTTCACCCGCAGTCCGATGGGCAATCCGAGAGGACGATACAAACTCTCGAGGATATGCTAAGAGCCGTAGTGCTCGACCGAGGCGGAAGTTGGGAGACCGCACTACCGCTAATTGAATTTGCTTACAACAACAGTTTCCAAGCAACGATTAACATGGCGCCGTATGAAGCCTTATATGGAAGAAGGTGTAGATCACCGCTCTACTGGGATGAAGTTGGCGAACGAAGGGTACTTGGACCCGACGCAGTCGAGTAGATGATTGAAATTGTTCGACAAATCCGTGTGAGAATGAAAGAAGCCCAAGACAGACAAAAGTCTTACGCTGATGTCCGACGGACTGAATTGCAATTTCAAACCGGCGACAAGGTTTTTCTCAAGGTATCCCCGTCGAAAGGGATAACGCGTTTTGGTGTTAAAGGAAAGTTGAAACCACGTTTTACCGGTCCTTATGAAATTCTTGAAGAAGTTGGACCCGTAGCCTATCGATTAGCGCTACCGCCAAACCTTGGGAACGAACACAACGTCTTTCATGTGTCGCAGTTGCGGAAGTACGTGTCAATTCACTATGAGGAAGTTGCTTTGAATCCAGATTTGAGTTACGAGGAGCGACCTCAGATGATCTTGGACCGTAAATTGCGATTAGAAGTGATAAGGGCACCTGAAACGGTGGAAGGACGAATCGCCACCTTAGTGGTGGAACCAGATTTAAAAACAAGAATCGTTGCAGCGCAACGAATGGATGCGAAACTCGAAGAGATTCGAGTGGAAGTGAGAACAGGCAAATCGGGAAATTTTAGTGAGGAGTCCGATAATGCCCTCATGTTTGAAGGAAGACTATGCGTGCCTGACAACGAGGAACTCAAGAACGAGATCATGAGTGAAGCTCATGAGACTCCATACACTGCTCACCCTGGAAGCACGAAGATGTACCAAGACTTGAAGAAGTCATTTTGGTGGAATGGCATGAAGAGGGATATCGTGGCATTTGTGGAGCATTGCTTAGCCTGCCAACAGGTGAAGGCCTTACATCAACGACCGTACAGAAAATTACAACCGTTGGAAGTACCAGAGTGGAAGTGGGATCACATCACCATGGATTTCGTGACGGCCTTGCCAAAGACTCTCAAAGGAAACACCGCCATTTGGGTGATTGTAGACCGACTCACCAAATGTGCGCATTTCCTACCGATTCCGATAACTCATGGATCGGACAGACTAGCGCGTATCTACATGAAAGAAATCGTGCGATTGCATGGAGTCCCAGTGACGATTACGTCTGATCGTGACCCGAAGTTCACTTCAAAATTTTGGATTAGTCTACAGCGCGAGCTTGGAACACGATTGAACTTTAGCACGGTGTTTCACCCGCAGTCCGATGGGCAATCCGAGAGGACGATACAAACTCTCGAGGATATGCTAAGAGCCGTAGTGCTCGACCGAGGCGGAAGTTGGGAGACCGCACTACCGCTAATTGAATTTGCTTACAACAACAGTTTCCAAGCAACGATTAACATGGCGCCGTATGAAGCCTTATATGGAAGAAGGTGTAGATCACCGCTCTACTGGGATGAAGTTGGCGAACGAAGGGTACTTGGACCCGACGCAGTCGAGTAGATGATTGAAATTGTTCGACAAATCCGTGTGAGAATGAAAGAAGCCCAAGACAGACAAAAGTCTTACGCTGATGTCCGACGGACTGAATTGCAATTTCAAACCGGCGACAAGGTTTTTCTCAAGGTATCCCCGTCGAAAGGGATAACGCGTTTTGGTGTTAAAGGAAAGTTGAAACCACGTTTTACCGGTCCTTATGAAATTCTTGAAGAAGTTGGACCCGTAGCCTATCGATTAGCGCTACCACCAAACCTTGGGAACGAACACAACGTCTTTCATGTGTCGCAGTTGCAGAAGTACGTGTCAATTCACTATGAGGAAGTTGCTTTGAATCCAGATTTGAGTTACGAGGAGCGACCTCAGATGATCTTGGACCGTAAATTGCGATTAGAAGTGATAAGGGCACCTGAAACGGTGGAAGGACGAATCGCCACCTTAGTGGTGGAACCAGATTTAAAAACAAGAATCGTTGCAGCGCAACGAATGGATGCGAAACTCGAAGAGATTCGAGTGGAAGTGAGAACAGGCAAATCGGGAAATTTTAGTGAGGAGTCCGTTAATGCCCTCATGTTTGAAGGAAGACTATGCGTGCCTGACAACGAGGAACTCAAGAACGAGATCATGAGTGAAGCTCATGAGACTCCATACACTGCTCACCCTGGAAGCACGAAGATGTACCAAGACTTGAAGAAGTCATTTTGGTGGAATGGCATGAAGAGGGATATCGTGGCATTTGTGGAGCATTGCTTAGCCTGCCAACAGGTGAAGGCCTTACATCATCTGAGGAGCGACCTCAGATGATCTTGGACCGTAAATTGCGATTAGAAGTGATAAGGGCACCTGAAACGGTGGAAGGACGAATCGCCACCTTAGTGGTGGAACCAGATTTAAAAACAAGAATCGTTGCAGCGCAACGAATGGATGCGAAACTCGAAGAGATTCGAGTGGAAGTGAGAACAGGCAAATCGGGAAATTTTAGTGAGGAGTCCGATAATGCCCTCATGTTTGAAGGAAGACTATGCGTGCCTGACAACGAGGAACTCAAGAACGAGATCATGAGTGAAGCTCATGAGACTCCATACACTGCTCACCCTGGAAGCACGAAGATGTACCAAGACTTGAAGAAGTCATTTTGGTGGAATGGCATGAAGAGGGATATCGTGGCATTTGTGGAGCATTGCTTAGCCTGCCAACAGGTGAAGGCCTTACATCAACGACCGTACAGAAAATTACAACCGTTGGAAGTACCAGAGTGGAAGTGGGATCACATCACCATGGATTTCGTGACGGCCTTGCCAAAGACTCTCAAAGGAAACACCGCCATTTGGGTGATTGTAGACCGACTCACCAAATGTGCGCATTTCCTACCGATTCCGATAACTCATGGATCGGACAGACTAGCGCGTATCTACATGAAAGAAATCGTGCGATTGCATGGAGTCCCAGTGACGATTACGTCTGATCGTGACCCGAAGTTCACTTCAAAATTTTGGATTAGTCTACAGCGCGAGCTTGGAACACGATTGAACTTTAGCACGGTGTTTCACCCGCAGTCCGATGGGCAATCCGAGAGGACGATACAAACTCTCGAGGATATGCTAAGAGCCGTAGTGCTCGACCGAGGCGGAAGTTGGGAGACCGCACTACCGCTAATTGAATTTGCTTACAACAACAGTTTCCAAGCAACGATTAACATGGCGCCGTATGAAGCCTTATATGGAAGAAGGTGTAGATCACCGCTCTACTGGGATGAAGTTGGCGAACGAAGGGTACTTGGACCCGACGCAGTCGAGTAGATGATTGAAATTGTTCGACAAATCCGTGTGAGAATGAAAGAAGCCCAAGACAGACAAAAGTCTTACGCTGATGTCCGACGGACTGAATTGCAATTTCAAACCGGCGACAAGGTTTTTCTCAAGGTATCCCCGTCGAAAGGGATAACGCGTTTTGGTGTTAAAGGAAAGTTGAAACCACGTTTTACCGGTCCTTATGAAATTCTTGAAGAAGTTGGACCCGTAGCCTATCGATTAGCGCTACCGCCAAACCTTGGGAACGAACACAACGTCTTTCATGTGTCGCAGTTGCGGAAGTACGTGTCAATTCACTATGAGGAAGTTGCTTTGAATCCAGATTTGAGTTACGAGGAGCGACCTCAGATGATCTTGGACCGTAAATTGCGATTAGAAGTGATAAGGGCACCTGAAACGGTGGAAGGACGAATCGCCACCTTAGTGGTGGAACCAGATTTAAAAACAAGAATCGTTGCAGCGCAACGAATGGATGCGAAACTCGAAGAGATTCGAGTGGAAGTGAGAACAGGCAAATCGGGAAATTTTAGTGAGGAGTCCGATAATGCCCTCATGTTTGAAGGAAGACTATGCGTGCCTGACAACGAGGAACTCAAGAACGAGATCATGAGTGAAGCTCATGAGACTCCATACACTGCTCACCCTGGAAGCACGAAGATGTACCAAGACTTGAAGAAGTCATTTTGGTGGAATGGCATGAAGAGGGATATCGTGGCATTTGTGGAGCATTGCTTAGCCTGCCAACAGGTGAAGGCCTTACATCAACGACCGTACAGAAAATTACAACCGTTGGAAGTACCAGAGTGGAAGTGGGATCACATCACCATGGATTTCGTGACGGCCTTGCCAAAGACTCTCAAAGGAAACACCGCCATTTGGGTGATTGTAGACCGACTCACCAAATGTGCGCATTTCCTACCGATTCCGATAACTCATGGATCGGACAGACTAGCGCGTATCTACATGAAAGAAATCGTGCGATTGCATGGAGTCCCAGTGACGATTACGTCTGATCGTGACCCGAAGTTCACTTCAAAATTTTGGATTAGTCTACAGCGCGAGCTTGGAACACGATTGAACTTTAGCACGGTGTTTCACCCGCAGTCCGATGGGCAATCCGAGAGGACGATACAAACTCTCGAGGATATGCTAAGAGCCGTAGTGCTCGACCGAGGCGGAAGTTGGGAGACCGCACTACCGCTAATTGAATTTGCTTACAACAACAGTTTCCAAGCAACGATTAACATGGCGCCGTATGAAGCCTTATATGGAAGAAGGTGTAGATCACCGCTCTACTGGGATGAAGTTGGCGAACGAAGGGTACTTGGACCCGACGCAGTCGAGTAGATGATTGAAATTGTTCGACAAATCCGTGTGAGAATGAAAGAAGCCCAAGACAGACAAAAGTCTTACGCTGATGTCCGACGGACTGAATTGCAATTTCAAACCGGCGACAAGGTTTTTCTCAAGGTATCCCCGTCGAAAGGGATAACGCGTTTTGGTGTTAAAGGAAAGTTGAAACCACGTTTTACCGGTCCTTATGAAATTCTTGAAGAAGTTGGACCCGTAGCCTATCGATTAGCGCTACCGCCAAACCTTGGGAACGAACACAACGTCTTTCATGTGTCGCAGTTGCGGAAGTACGTGTCAATTCACTATGAGGAAGTTGCTTTGAATCCAGATTTGAGTTACGAGGAGCGACCTCAGATGATCTTGGACCGTAAATTGCGATTAGAAGTGATAAGGGCACCTGAAACGGTGGAAGGACGAATCGCCACCTTAGTGGTGGAACCAGATTTAAAAACAAGAATCGTTGCAGCGCAACGAATGGATGCGAAACTCGAAGAGATTCGAGTGGAAGTGAGAACAGGCAAATCGGGAAATTTTAGTGAGGAGTCCGATAATGCCCTCATGTTTGAAGGAAGACTATGCGTGCCTGACAACGAGGAACTCAAGAACGAGATCATGAGTGAAGCTCATGAGACTCCATACACTGCTCACCCTGGAAGCACGAAGATGTACCAAGACTTGAAGAAGTCATTTTGGTGGAATGGCATGAAGAGGGATATCGTGGCATTTGTGGAGCATTGCTTAGCCTGCCAACAGGTGAAGGCCTTACATCAACGACCGTACAGAAAATTACAACCGTTGGAAGTACCAGAGTGGAAGTGGGATCACATCACCATGGATTTCGTGACGGCCTTGCCAAAGACTCTCAAAGGAAACACCGCCATTTGGGTGATTGTAGACCGACTCACCAAATGTGCGCATTTCCTACCGATTCCGATAACTCATGGATCGGACAGACTAGCGCGTATCTACATGAAAGAAATCGTGCGATTGCATGGAGTCCCAGTGACGATTACGTCTGATCGTGACCCGAAGTTCACTTCAAAATTTTGGATTAGTCTACAGCGCGAGCTTGGAACACGATTGAACTTTAGCACGGTGTTTCACCCGCAGTCCGATGGGCAATCCGAGAGGACGATACAAACTCTCGAGGATATGCTAAGAGCCGTAGTGCTCGACCGAGGCGGAAGTTGGGAGACCGCACTACCGCTAATTGAATTTGCTTACAACAACAGTTTCCAAGCAACGATTAACATGGCGCCGTATGAAGCCTTATATGGAAGAAGGTGTAGATCACCGCTCTACTGGGATGAAGTTGGCGAACGAAGGGTACTTGGACCCGACGCAGTCGAGTAGATGATTGAAATTGTTCGACAAATCCGTGTGAGAATGAAAGAAGCCCAAGACAGACAAAAGTCTTACGCTGATGTCCGACGGACTGAATTGCAATTTCAAACCGGCGACAAGGTTTTTCTCAAGGTATCCCCGTCGAAAGGGATAACGCGTTTTGGTGTTAAAGGAAAGTTGAAACCACGTTTTACCGGTCCTTATGAAATTCTTGAAGAAGTTGGACCCGTAGCCTATCGATTAGCGCTACCGCCAAACCTTGGGAACGAACACAACGTCTTTCATGTGTCGCAGTTGCGGAAGTACGTGTCAATTCACTATGAGGAAGTTGCTTTGAATCCAGATTTGAGTTACGAGGAGCGACCTCAGATGATCTTGGACCGTAAATTGCGATTAGAAGTGATAAGGGCACCTGAAACGGTGGAAGGACGAATCGCCACCTTAGTGGTGGAACCAGATTTAAAAACAAGAATCGTTGCAGCGCAACGAATGGATGCGAAACTCGAAGAGATTCGAGTGGAAGTGAGAACAGGCAAATCGGGAAATTTTAGTGAGGAGTCCGATAATGCCCTCATGTTTGAAGGAAGACTATGCGTGCCTGACAACGAGGAACTCAAGAACGAGATCATGAGTGAAGCTCATGAGACTCCATACACTGCTCACCCTGGAAGCACGAAGATGTACCAAGACTTGAAGAAGTCATTTTGGTGGAATGGCATGAAGAGGGATATCGTGGCATTTGTGGAGCATTGCTTAGCCTGCCAACAGGTGAAGGCCTTACATCAACGACCGTACAGAAAATTACAACCGTTGGAAGTACCAGAGTGGAAGTGGGATCACATCACCATGGATTTCGTGACGGCCTTGCCAAAGACTCTCAAAGGAAACACCGCCATTTGGGTGATTGTAGACCGACTCACCAAATGTGCGCATTTCCTACCGATTCCGATAACTCATGGATCGGACAGACTAGCGCGTATCTACATGAAAGAAATCGTGCGATTGCATGGAGTCCCAGTGACGATTACGTCTGATCGTGACCCGAAGTTCACTTCAAAATTTTGGATTAGTCTACAGCGCGAGCTTGGAACACGATTGAACTTTAGCACGGTGTTTCACCCGCAGTCCGATGGGCAATCCGAGAGGACGATACAAACTCTCGAGGATATGCTAAGAGCCGTAGTGCTCGACCGAGGCGGAAGTTGGGAGACCGCACTACCGCTAATTGAATTTGCTTACAACAACAGTTTCCAAGCAACGATTAACATGGCGCCGTATGAAGCCTTATATGGAAGAAGGTGTAGATCACCGCTCTACTGGGATGAAGTTGGCGAACGAAGGGTACTTGGACCCGACGCAGTCGAGTAGATGATTGAAATTGTTCGACAAATCCGTGTGAGAATGAAAGAAGCCCAAGACAGACAAAAGTCTTACGCTGATGTCCGACGGACTGAATTGCAATTTCAAACCGGCGACAAGGTTTTTCTCAAGGTATCCCCGTCGAAAGGGATAACGCGTTTTGGTGTTAAAGGAAAGTTGAAACCACGTTTTACCGGTCCTTATGAAATTCTTGAAGAAGTTGGACCCGTAGCCTATCGATTAGCGCTACCGCCAAACCTTGGGAACGAACACAACGTCTTTCATGTGTCGCAGTTGCGGAAGTACGTGTCAATTCACTATGAGGAAGTTGCTTTGAATCCAGATTTGAGTTACGAGGAGCGACCTCAGATGATCTTGGACCGTAAATTGCGATTAGAAGTGATAAGGGCACCTGAAACGGTGGAAGGACGAATCGCCACCTTAGTGGTGGAACCAGATTTAAAAACAAGAATCGTTGCAGCGCAACGAATGGATGCGAAACTCGAAGAGATTCGAGTGGAAGTGAGAACAGGCAAATCGGGAAATTTTAGTGAGGAGTCCGATAATGCCCTCATGTTTGAAGGAAGACTATGCGTGCCTGACAACGAGGAACTCAAGAACGAGATCATGAGTGAAGCTCATGAGACTCCATACACTGCTCACCCTGGAAGCACGAAGATGTACCAAGACTTGAAGAAGTCATTTTGGTGGAATGGCATGAAGAGGGATATCGTGGCATTTGTGGAGCATTGCTTAGCCTGCCAACAGGTGAAGGCCTTACATCAACGACCGTACAGAAAATTACAACCGTTGGAAGTACCAGAGTGGAAGTGGGATCACATCACCATGGATTTCGTGACGGCCTTGCCAAAGACTCTCAAAGGAAACACCGCCATTTGGGTGATTGTAGACCGACTCACCAAATGTGCGCATTTCCTACCGATTCCGATAACTCATGGATCGGACAGACTAGCGCGTATCTACATGAAAGAAATCGTGCGATTGCATGGAGTCCCAGTGACGATTACGTCTGATCGTGACCCGAAGTTCACTTCAAAATTTTGGATTAGTCTACAGCGCGAGCTTGGAACACGATTGAACTTTAGCACGGTGTTTCACCCGCAGTCCGATGGGCAATCCGAGAGGACGATACAAACTCTCGAGGATATGCTAAGAGCCGTAGTGCTCGACCGAGGCGGAAGTTGGGAGACCGCACTACCGCTAATTGAATTTGCTTACAACAACAGTTTCCAAGCAACGATTAACATGGCGCCGTATGAAGCCTTATATGGAAGAAGGTGTAGATCACCGCTCTACTGGGATGAAGTTGGCGAACGAAGGGTACTTGGACCCGACGCAGTCGAGTAGATGATTGAAATTGTTCGACAAATCCGTGTGAGAATGAAAGAAGCCCAAGACAGACAAAAGTCTTACGCTGATGTCCGACGGACTGAATTGCAATTTCAAACCGGCGACAAGGTTTTTCTCAAGGTATCCCCGTCGAAAGGGATAACGCGTTTTGGTGTTAAAGGAAAGTTGAAACCACGTTTTACCGGTCCTTATGAAATTCTTGAAGAAGTTGGACCCGTAGCCTATCGATTAGCGCTACCGCCAAACCTTGGGAACGAACACAACGTCTTTCATGTGTCGCAGTTGCGGAAGTACGTGTCAATTCACTATGAGGAAGTTGCTTTGAATCCAGATTTGAGTTACGAGGAGCGACCTCAGATGATCTTGGACCGTAAATTGCGATTAGAAGTGATAAGGGCACCTGAAACGGTGGAAGGACGAATCGCCACCTTAGTGGTGGAACCAGATTTAAAAACAAGAATCGTTGCAGCGCAACGAATGGATGCGAAACTCGAAGAGATTCGAGTGGAAGTGAGAACAGGCAAATCGGGAAATTTTAGTGAGGAGTCCGATAATGCCCTCATGTTTGAAGGAAGACTATGCGTGCCTGACAACGAGGAACTCAAGAACGAGATCATGAGTGAAGCTCATGAGACTCCATACACTGCTCACCCTGGAAGCACGAAGATGTACCAAGACTTGAAGAAGTCATTTTGGTGGAATGGCATGAAGAGGGATATCGTGGCATTTGTGGAGCATTGCTTAGCCTGCCAACAGGTGAAGGCCTTACATCAACGACCGTACAGAAAATTACAACCGTTGGAAGTACCAGAGTGGAAGTGGGATCACATCACCATGGATTTCGTGACGGCCTTGCCAAAGACTCTCAAAGGAAACACCGCCATTTGGGTGATTGTAGACCGACTCACCAAATGTGCGCATTTCCTACCGATTCCGATAACTCATGGATCGGACAGACTAGCGCGTATCTACATGAAAGAAATCGTGCGATTGCATGGAGTCCCAGTGACGATTACGTCTGATCGTGACCCGAAGTTCACTTCAAAATTTTGGATTAGTCTACAGCGCGAGCTTGGAACACGATTGAACTTTAGCACGGTGTTTCACCCGCAGTCCGATGGGCAATCCGAGAGGACGATACAAACTCTCGAGGATATGCTAAGAGCCGTAGTGCTCGACCGAGGCGGAAGTTGGGAGACCGCACTACCGCTAATTGAATTTGCTTACAACAACAGTTTCCAAGCAACGATTAACATGGCGCCGTATGAAGCCTTATATGGAAGAAGGTGTAGATCACCGCTCTACTGGGATGAAGTTGGCGAACGAAGGGTACTTGGACCCGACGCAGTCGAGTAGATGATTGAAATTGTTCGACAAATCCGTGTGAGAATGAAAGAAGCCCAAGACAGACAAAAGTCTTACGCTGATGTCCGACGGACTGAATTGCAATTTCAAACCGGCGACAAGGTTTTTCTCAAGGTATCCCCGTCGAAAGGGATAACGCGTTTTGGTGTTAAAGGAAAGTTGAAACCACGTTTTACCGGTCCTTATGAAATTCTTGAAGAAGTTGGACCCGTAGCCTATCGATTAGCGCTACCGCCAAACCTTGGGAACGAACACAACGTCTTTCATGTGTCGCAGTTGCGGAAGTACGTGTCAATTCACTATGAGGAAGTTGCTTTGAATCCAGATTTGAGTTACGAGGAGCGACCTCAGATGATCTTGGACCGTAAATTGCGATTAGAAGTGATAAGGGCACCTGAAACGGTGGAAGGACGAATCGCCACCTTAGTGGTGGAACCAGATTTAAAAACAAGAATCGTTGCAGCGCAACGAATGGATGCGAAACTCGAAGAGATTCGAGTGGAAGTGAGAACAGGCAAATCGGGAAATTTTAGTGAGGAGTCCGATAATGCCCTCATGTTTGAAGGAAGACTATGCGTGCCTGACAACGAGGAACTCAAGAACGAGATCATGAGTGAAGCTCATGAGACTCCATACACTGCTCACCCTGGAAGCACGAAGATGTACCAAGACTTGAAGAAGTCATTTTGGTGGAATGGCATGAAGAGGGATATCGTGGCATTTGTGGAGCATTGCTTAGCCTGCCAACAGGTGAAGGCCTTACATCAACGACCGTACAGAAAATTACAACCGTTGGAAGTACCAGAGTGGAAGTGGGATCACATCACCATGGATTTCGTGACGGCCTTGCCAAAGACTCTCAAAGGAAACACCGCCATTTGGGTGATTGTAGACCGACTCACCAAATGTGCGCATTTCCTACCGATTCCGATAACTCATGGATCGGACAGACTAGCGCGTATCTACATGAAAGAAATCGTGCGATTGCATGGAGTCCCAGTGACGATTACGTCTGATCGTGACCCGAAGTTCACTTCAAAATTTTGGATTAGTCTACAGCGCGAGCTTGGAACACGATTGAACTTTAGCACGGTGTTTCACCCGCAGTCCGATGGGCAATCCGAGAGGACGATACAAACTCTCGAGGATATGCTAAGAGCCGTAGTGCTCGACCGAGGCGGAAGTTGGGAGACCGCACTACCGCTAATTGAATTTGCTTACAACAACAGTTTCCAAGCAACGATTAACATGGCGCCGTATGAAGCCTTATATGGAAGAAGGTGTAGATCACCGCTCTACTGGGATGAAGTTGGCGAACGAAGGGTACTTGGACCCGACGCAGTCGAGTAGATGATTGAAATTGTTCGACAAATCCGTGTGAGAATGAAAGAAGCCCAAGACAGACAAAAGTCTTACGCTGATGTCCGACGGACTGAATTGCAATTTCAAACCGGCGACAAGGTTTTTCTCAAGGTATCCCCGTCGAAAGGGATAACGCGTTTTGGTGTTAAAGGAAAGTTGAAACCACGTTTTACCGGTCCTTATGAAATTCTTGAAGAAGTTGGACCCGTAGCCTATCGATTAGCGCTACCGCCAAACCTTGGGAACGAACACAACGTCTTTCATGTGTCGCAGTTGCGGAAGTACGTGTCAATTCACTATGAGGAAGTTGCTTTGAATCCAGATTTGAGTTACGAGGAGCGACCTCAGATGATCTTGGACCGTAAATTGCGATTAGAAGTGATAAGGGCACCTGAAACGGTGGAAGGACGAATCGCCACCTTAGTGGTGGAACCAGATTTAAAAACAAGAATCGTTGCAGCGCAACGAATGGATGCGAAACTCGAAGAGATTCGAGTGGAAGTGAGAACAGGCAAATCGGGAAATTTTAGTGAGGAGTCCGATAATGCCCTCATGTTTGAAGGAAGACTATGCGTGCCTGACAACGAGGAACTCAAGAACGAGATCATGAGTGAAGCTCATGAGACTCCATACACTGCTCACCCTGGAAGCACGAAGATGTACCAAGACTTGAAGAAGTCATTTTGGTGGAATGGCATGAAGAGGGATATCGTGGCATTTGTGGAGCATTGCTTAGCCTGCCAACAGGTGAAGGCCTTACATCAACGACCGTACAGAAAATTACAACCGTTGGAAGTACCAGAGTGGAAGTGGGATCACATCACCATGGATTTCGTGACGGCCTTGCCAAAGACTCTCAAAGGAAACACCGCCATTTGGGTGATTGTAGACCGACTCACCAAATGTGCGCATTTCCTACCGATTCCGATAACTCATGGATCGGACAGACTAGCGCGTATCTACATGAAAGAAATCGTGCGATTGCATGGAGTCCCAGTGACGATTACGTCTGATCGTGACCCGAAGTTCACTTCAAAATTTTGGATTAGTCTACAGCGCGAGCTTGGAACACGATTGAACTTTAGCACGGTGTTTCACCCGCAGTCCGATGGGCAATCCGAGAGGACGATACAAACTCTCGAGGATATGCTAAGAGCCGTAGTGCTCGACCGAGGCGGAAGTTGGGAGACCGCACTACCGCTAATTGAATTTGCTTACAACAACAGTTTCCAAGCAACGATTAACATGGCGCCGTATGAAGCCTTATATGGAAGAAGGTGTAGATCACCGCTCTACTGGGATGAAGTTGGCGAACGAAGGGTACTTGGACCCGACGCAGTCGAGTAGATGATTGAAATTGTTCGACAAATCCGTGTGAGAATGAAAGAAGCCCAAGACAGACAAAAGTCTTACGCTGATGTCCGACGGACTGAATTGCAATTTCAAACCGGCGACAAGGTTTTTCTCAAGGTATCCCCGTCGAAAGGGATAACGCGTTTTGGTGTTAAAGGAAAGTTGAAACCACGTTTTACCGGTCCTTATGAAATTCTTGAAGAAGTTGGACCCGTAGCCTATCGATTAGCGCTACCGCCAAACCTTGGGAACGAACACAACGTCTTTCATGTGTCGCAGTTGCGGAAGTACGTGTCAATTCACTATGAGGAAGTTGCTTTGAATCCAGATTTGAGTTACGAGGAGCGACCTCAGATGATCTTGGACCGTAAATTGCGATTAGAAGTGATAAGGGCACCTGAAACGGTGGAAGGACGAATCGCCACCTTAGTGGTGGAACCAGATTTAAAAACAAGAATCGTTGCAGCGCAACGAATGGATGCGAAACTCGAAGAGATTCGAGTGGAAGTGAGAACAGGCAAATCGGGAAATTTTAGTGAGGAGTCCGATAATGCCCTCATGTTTGAAGGAAGACTATGCGTGCCTGACAACGAGGAACTCAAGAACGAGATCATGAGTGAAGCTCATGAGACTCCATACACTGCTCACCCTGGAAGCACGAAGATGTACCAAGACTTGAAGAAGTCATTTTGGTGGAATGGCATGAAGAGGGATATCGTGGCATTTGTGGAGCATTGCTTAGCCTGCCAACAGGTGAAGGCCTTACATCAACGACCGTACAGAAAATTACAACCGTTGGAAGTACCAGAGTGGAAGTGGGATCACATCACCATGGATTTCGTGACGGCCTTGCCAAAGACTCTCAAAGGAAACACCGCCATTTGGGTGATTGTAGACCGACTCACCAAATGTGCGCATTTCCTACCGATTCCGATAACTCATGGATCGGACAGACTAGCGCGTATCTACATGAAAGAAATCGTGCGATTGCATGGAGTCCCAGTGACGATTACGTCTGATCGTGACCCGAAGTTCACTTCAAAATTTTGGATTAGTCTACAGCGCGAGCTTGGAACACGATTGAACTTTAGCACGGTGTTTCACCCGCAGTCCGATGGGCAATCCGAGAGGACGATACAAACTCTCGAGGATATGCTAAGAGCCGTAGTGCTCGACCGAGGCGGAAGTTGGGAGACCGCACTACCGCTAATTGAATTTGCTTACAACAACAGTTTCCAAGCAACGATTAACATGGCGCCGTATGAAGCCTTATATGGAAGAAGGTGTAGATCACCGCTCTACTGGGATGAAGTTGGCGAACGAAGGGTACTTGGACCCGACGCAGTCGAGTAGATGATTGAAATTGTTCGACAAATCCGTGTGAGAATGAAAGAAGCCCAAGACAGACAAAAGTCTTACGCTGATGTCCGACGGACTGAATTGCAATTTCAAACCGGCGACAAGGTTTTTCTCAAGGTATCCCCGTCGAAAGGGATAACGCGTTTTGGTGTTAAAGGAAAGTTGAAACCACGTTTTACCGGTCCTTATGAAATTCTTGAAGAAGTTGGACCCGTAGCCTATCGATTAGCGCTACCGCCAAACCTTGGGAACGAACACAACGTCTTTCATGTGTCGCAGTTGCGGAAGTACGTGTCAATTCACTATGAGGAAGTTGCTTTGAATCCAGATTTGAGTTACGAGGAGCGACCTCAGATGATCTTGGACCGTAAATTGCGATTAGAAGTGATAAGGGCACCTGAAACGGTGGAAGGACGAATCGCCACCTTAGTGGTGGAACCAGATTTAAAAACAAGAATCGTTGCAGCGCAACGAATGGATGCGAAACTCGAAGAGATTCGAGTGGAAGTGAGAACAGGCAAATCGGGAAATTTTAGTGAGGAGTCCGATAATGCCCTCATGTTTGAAGGAAGACTATGCGTGCCTGACAACGAGGAACTCAAGAACGAGATCATGAGTGAAGCTCATGAGACTCCATACACTGCTCACCCTGGAAGCACGAAGATGTACCAAGACTTGAAGAAGTCATTTTGGTGGAATGGCATGAAGAGGGATATCGTGGCATTTGTGGAGCATTGCTTAGCCTGCCAACAGGTGAAGGCCTTACATCAACGACCGTACAGAAAATTACAACCGTTGGAAGTACCAGAGTGGAAGTGGGATCACATCACCATGGATTTCGTGACGGCCTTGCCAAAGACTCTCAAAGGAAACACCGCCATTTGGGTGATTGTAGACCGACTCACCAAATGTGCGCATTTCCTACCGATTCCGATAACTCATGGATCGGACAGACTAGCGCGTATCTACATGAAAGAAATCGTGCGATTGCATGGAGTCCCAGTGACGATTACGTCTGATCGTGACCCGAAGTTCACTTCAAAATTTTGGATTAGTCTACAGCGCGAGCTTGGAACACGATTGAACTTTAGCACGGTGTTTCACCCGCAGTCCGATGGGCAATCCGAGAGGACGATACAAACTCTCGAGGATATGCTAAGAGCCGTAGTGCTCGACCGAGGCGGAAGTTGGGAGACCGCACTACCGCTAATTGAATTTGCTTACAACAACAGTTTCCAAGCAACGATTAACATGGCGCCGTATGAAGCCTTATATGGAAGAAGGTGTAGATCACCGCTCTACTGGGATGAAGTTGGCGAACGAAGGGTACTTGGACCCGACGCAGTCGAGTAGATGATTGAAATTGTTCGACAAATCCGTGTGAGAATGAAAGAAGCCCAAGACAGACAAAAGTCTTACGCTGATGTCCGACGGACTGAATTGCAATTTCAAACCGGCGACAAGGTTTTTCTCAAGGTATCCCCGTCGAAAGGGATAACGCGTTTTGGTGTTAAAGGAAAGTTGAAACCACGTTTTACCGGTCCTTATGAAATTCTTGAAGAAGTTGGACCCGTAGCCTATCGATTAGCGCTACCGCCAAACCTTGGGAACGAACACAACGTCTTTCATGTGTCGCAGTTGCGGAAGTACGTGTCAATTCACTATGAGGAAGTTGCTTTGAATCCAGATTTGAGTTACGAGGAGCGACCTCAGATGATCTTGGACCGTAAATTGCGATTAGAAGTGATAAGGGCACCTGAAACGGTGGAAGGACGAATCGCCACCTTAGTGGTGGAACCAGATTTAAAAACAAGAATCGTTGCAGCGCAACGAATGGATGCGAAACTCGAAGAGATTCGAGTGGAAGTGAGAACAGGCAAATCGGGAAATTTTAGTGAGGAGTCCGATAATGCCCTCATGTTTGAAGGAAGACTATGCGTGCCTGACAACGAGGAACTCAAGAACGAGATCATGAGTGAAGCTCATGAGACTCCATACACTGCTCACCCTGGAAGCACGAAGATGTACCAAGACTTGAAGAAGTCATTTTGGTGGAATGGCATGAAGAGGGATATCGTGGCATTTGTGGAGCATTGCTTAGCCTGCCAACAGGTGAAGGCCTTACATCAACGACCGTACAGAAAATTACAACCGTTGGAAGTACCAGAGTGGAAGTGGGATCACATCACCATGGATTTCGTGACGGCCTTGCCAAAGACTCTCAAAGGAAACACCGCCATTTGGGTGATTGTAGACCGACTCACCAAATGTGCGCATTTCCTACCGATTCCGATAACTCATGGATCGGACAGACTAGCGCGTATCTACATGAAAGAAATCGTGCGATTGCATGGAGTCCCAGTGACGATTACGTCTGATCGTGACCCGAAGTTCACTTCAAAATTTTGGATTAGTCTACAGCGCGAGCTTGGAACACGATTGAACTTTAGCACGGTGTTTCACCCGCAGTCCGATGGGCAATCCGAGAGGACGATACAAACTCTCGAGGATATGCTAAGAGCCGTAGTGCTCGACCGAGGCGGAAGTTGGGAGACCGCACTACCGCTAATTGAATTTGCTTACAACAACAGTTTCCAAGCAACGATTAACATGGCGCCGTATGAAGCCTTATATGGAAGAAGGTGTAGATCACCGCTCTACTGGGATGAAGTTGGCGAACGAAGGGTACTTGGACCCGACGCAGTCGAGTAGATGATTGAAATTGTTCGACAAATCCGTGTGAGAATGAAAGAAGCCCAAGACAGACAAAAGTCTTACGCTGATGTCCGACGGACTGAATTGCAATTTCAAACCGGCGACAAGGTTTTTCTCAAGGTATCCCCGTCGAAAGGGATAACGCGTTTTGGTGTTAAAGGAAAGTTGAAACCACGTTTTACCGGTCCTTATGAAATTCTTGAAGAAGTTGGACCCGTAGCCTATCGATTAGCGCTACCGCCAAACCTTGGGAACGAACACAACGTCTTTCATGTGTCGCAGTTGCGGAAGTACGTGTCAATTCACTATGAGGAAGTTGCTTTGAATCCAGATTTGAGTTACGAGGAGCGACCTCAGATGATCTTGGACCGTAAATTGCGATTAGAAGTGATAAGGGCACCTGAAACGGTGGAAGGACGAATCGCCACCTTAGTGGTGGAACCAGATTTAAAAACAAGAATCGTTGCAGCGCAACGAATGGATGCGAAACTCGAAGAGATTCGAGTGGAAGTGAGAACAGGCAAATCGGGAAATTTTAGTGAGGAGTCCGATAATGCCCTCATGTTTGAAGGAAGACTATGCGTGCCTGACAACGAGGAACTCAAGAACGAGATCATGAGTGAAGCTCATGAGACTCCATACACTGCTCACCCTGGAAGCACGAAGATGTACCAAGACTTGAAGAAGTCATTTTGGTGGAATGGCATGAAGAGGGATATCGTGGCATTTGTGGAGCATTGCTTAGCCTGCCAACAGGTGAAGGCCTTACATCAACGACCGTACAGAAAATTACAACCGTTGGAAGTACCAGAGTGGAAGTGGGATCACATCACCATGGATTTCGTGACGGCCTTGCCAAAGACTCTCAAAGGAAACACCGCCATTTGGGTGATTGTAGACCGACTCACCAAATGTGCGCATTTCCTACCGATTCCGATAACTCATGGATCGGACAGACTAGCGCGTATCTACATGAAAGAAATCGTGCGATTGCATGGAGTCCCAGTGACGATTACGTCTGATCGTGACCCGAAGTTCACTTCAAAATTTTGGATTAGTCTACAGCGCGAGCTTGGAACACGATTGAACTTTAGCACGGTGTTTCACCCGCAGTCCGATGGGCAATCCGAGAGGACGATACAAACTCTCGAGGATATGCTAAGAGCCGTAGTGCTCGACCGAGGCGGAAGTTGGGAGACCGCACTACCGCTAATTGAATTTGCTTACAACAACAGTTTCCAAGCAACGATTAACATGGCGCCGTATGAAGCCTTATATGGAAGAAGGTGTAGATCACCGCTCTACTGGGATGAAGTTGGCGAACGAAGGGTACTTGGACCCGACGCAGTCGAGTAGATGATTGAAATTGTTCGACAAATCCGTGTGAGAATGAAAGAAGCCCAAGACAGACAAAAGTCTTACGCTGATGTCCGACGGACTGAATTGCAATTTCAAACCGGCGACAAGGTTTTTCTCAAGGTATCCCCGTCGAAAGGGATAACGCGTTTTGGTGTTAAAGGAAAGTTGAAACCACGTTTTACCGGTCCTTATGAAATTCTTGAAGAAGTTGGACCCGTAGCCTATCGATTAGCGCTACCGCCAAACCTTGGGAACGAACACAACGTCTTTCATGTGTCGCAGTTGCGGAAGTACGTGTCAATTCACTATGAGGAAGTTGCTTTGAATCCAGATTTGAGTTACGAGGAGCGACCTCAGATGATCTTGGACCGTAAATTGCGATTAGAAGTGATAAGGGCACCTGAAACGGTGGAAGGACGAATCGCCACCTTAGTGGTGGAACCAGATTTAAAAACAAGAATCGTTGCAGCGCAACGAATGGATGCGAAACTCGAAGAGATTCGAGTGGAAGTGAGAACAGGCAAATCGGGAAATTTTAGTGAGGAGTCCGATAATGCCCTCATGTTTGAAGGAAGACTATGCGTGCCTGACAACGAGGAACTCAAGAACGAGATCATGAGTGAAGCTCATGAGACTCCATACACTGCTCACCCTGGAAGCACGAAGATGTACCAAGACTTGAAGAAGTCATTTTGGTGGAATGGCATGAAGAGGGATATCGTGGCATTTGTGGAGCATTGCTTAGCCTGCCAACAGGTGAAGGCCTTACATCAACGACCGTACAGAAAATTACAACCGTTGGAAGTACCAGAGTGGAAGTGGGATCACATCACCATGGATTTCGTGACGGCCTTGCCAAAGACTCTCAAAGGAAACACCGCCATTTGGGTGATTGTAGACCGACTCACCAAATGTGCGCATTTCCTACCGATTCCGATAACTCATGGATCGGACAGACTAGCGCGTATCTACATGAAAGAAATCGTGCGATTGCATGGAGTCCCAGTGACGATTACGTCTGATCGTGACCCGAAGTTCACTTCAAAATTTTGGATTAGTCTACAGCGCGAGCTTGGAACACGATTGAACTTTAGCACGGTGTTTCACCCGCAGTCCGATGGGCAATCCGAGAGGACGATACAAACTCTCGAGGATATGCTAAGAGCCGTAGTGCTCGACCGAGGCGGAAGTTGGGAGACCGCACTACCGCTAATTGAATTTGCTTACAACAACAGTTTCCAAGCAACGATTAACATGGCGCCGTATGAAGCCTTATATGGAAGAAGGTGTAGATCACCGCTCTACTGGGATGAAGTTGGCGAACGAAGGGTACTTGGACCCGACGCAGTCGAGTAGATGATTGAAATTGTTCGACAAATCCGTGTGAGAATGAAAGAAGCCCAAGACAGACAAAAGTCTTACGCTGATGTCCGACGGACTGAATTGCAATTTCAAACCGGCGACAAGGTTTTTCTCAAGGTATCCCCGTCGAAAGGGATAACGCGTTTTGGTGTTAAAGGAAAGTTGAAACCACGTTTTACCGGTCCTTATGAAATTCTTGAAGAAGTTGGACCCGTAGCCTATCGATTAGCGCTACCGCCAAACCTTGGGAACGAACACAACGTCTTTCATGTGTCGCAGTTGCGGAAGTACGTGTCAATTCACTATGAGGAAGTTGCTTTGAATCCAGATTTGAGTTACGAGGAGCGACCTCAGATGATCTTGGACCGTAAATTGCGATTAGAAGTGATAAGGGCACCTGAAACGGTGGAAGGACGAATCGCCACCTTAGTGGTGGAACCAGATTTAAAAACAAGAATCGTTGCAGCGCAACGAATGGATGCGAAACTCGAAGAGATTCGAGTGGAAGTGAGAACAGGCAAATCGGGAAATTTTAGTGAGGAGTCCGATAATGCCCTCATGTTTGAAGGAAGACTATGCGTGCCTGACAACGAGGAACTCAAGAACGAGATCATGAGTGAAGCTCATGAGACTCCATACACTGCTCACCCTGGAAGCACGAAGATGTACCAAGACTTGAAGAAGTCATTTTGGTGGAATGGCATGAAGAGGGATATCGTGGCATTTGTGGAGCATTGCTTAGCCTGCCAACAGGTGAAGGCCTTACATCAACGACCGTACAGAAAATTACAACCGTTGGAAGTACCAGAGTGGAAGTGGGATCACATCACCATGGATTTCGTGACGGCCTTGCCAAAGACTCTCAAAGGAAACACCGCCATTTGGGTGATTGTAGACCGACTCACCAAATGTGCGCATTTCCTACCGATTCCGATAACTCATGGATCGGACAGACTAGCGCGTATCTACATGAAAGAAATCGTGCGATTGCATGGAGTCCCAGTGACGATTACGTCTGATCGTGACCCGAAGTTCACTTCAAAATTTTGGATTAGTCTACAGCGCGAGCTTGGAACACGATTGAACTTTAGCACGGTGTTTCACCCGCAGTCCGATGGGCAATCCGAGAGGACGATACAAACTCTCGAGGATATGCTAAGAGCCGTAGTGCTCGACCGAGGCGGAAGTTGGGAGACCGCACTACCGCTAATTGAATTTGCTTACAACAACAGTTTCCAAGCAACGATTAACATGGCGCCGTATGAAGCCTTATATGGAAGAAGGTGTAGATCACCGCTCTACTGGGATGAAGTTGGCGAACGAAGGGTACTTGGACCCGACGCAGTCGAGTAGATGATTGAAATTGTTCGACAAATCCGTGTGAGAATGAAAGAAGCCCAAGACAGACAAAAGTCTTACGCTGATGTCCGACGGACTGAATTGCAATTTCAAACCGGCGACAAGGTTTTTCTCAAGGTATCCCCGTCGAAAGGGATAACGCGTTTTGGTGTTAAAGGAAAGATGAAACCACGTTTTACCGGTCCTTATGAAATTCTTGAAGAAGTTGGACCCGTAGCCTATCGATTAGCGCTACCGCCAAACCTTGGGAACGAACACAACGTCTTTCATGTGTCGCAGTTGCGGAAGTACGTGTCAATTCACTATGAGGAAGTTGCTTTGAATCCAGATTTGAGTTACGAGGAGCGACCTCAGATGATCTTGGACCGTAAATTGCGATTAGAAGTGATAAGGGCACCTGAAACGGTGGAAGGACGAATCGCCACCTTAGTGGTGGAACCAGATTTAAAAACAAGAATCGTTGCAGCGCAACGAATGGATGCGAAACTCGAAGAGATTCGAGTGGAAGTGAGAACAGGCAAATCGGGAAATTTTAGTGAGGAGTCCGATAATGCCCTCATGTTTGAAGGAAGACTATGCGTGCCTGACAACGAGGAACTCAAGAACGAGATCATGAGTGAAGCTCATGAGACTCCATACACTGCTCACCCTGGAAGCACGAAGATGTACCAAGACTTGAAGAAGTCATTTTGGTGGAATGGCATGAAGAGGGATATCGTGGCATTTGTGGAGCATTGCTTAGCCTGCCAACAGGTGGAAGGCCTTACATCAACGACCGTACAGAAAATTACAACCGTTGGAAGTACCAGAGTGGAAGTGGGATCACATCACCATGGATTTCGTGACGGCCTTGCCAAAGACTCTCAAAGGAAACACCGCCATTTGGGTGATTGTAGACCGACTCACCAAATGTGCGCATTTCCTACCGATTCCGATAACTCATGGATCGGACAGACTAGCGCGTATCTACATGAAAGAAATCGTGCGATTGCATGGAGTCCCAGTGACGATTACGTCTGATCGTGACCCGAAGTTCACTTCAAAATTTTGGATTAGTCTACAGCGCGAGCTTGGAACACGATTGAACTTTAGCACGGTGTTTCACCGCAGTCCGATGGGCAATCCGAGAGGACGATACAAACTCTCGAGGATATGCTAAGAGCCGTAGTGCTCGACCGAGGCGGAAGTTGGGAGACCGCACTACCGCTAATTGAATTTGCTTACAACAACAGTTTCCAAGCAACGATTAACATGGCGCCGTATGAAGCCTTATATGGAAGAAGGTGTAGATCACCGCTCTACTGGGATGAAGTTGGCGAACGAAGGGTACTTGGACCCGACGCAGTCGAGTAGATGATTGAAATTGTTCGACAAATCCGTGTGAGAATGAAAGAAGCCCAAGACAGACAAAAGTCTTACGCTGATGTCCGACGGACTGAATTGCAATTTCAAACCGGCGACAAGGTTTTTCTCAAGGTATCCCCGTCGAAAGGGATAACGCGTTTTGGTGTTAAAGGAAAGTTGAAACCACGTTTTACCGGTCCTTATGAAATTCTTGAAGAAGTTGGACCCGTAGCCTATCGATTAGCGCTACCGCCAACCTTGGGAACGAACACAACGTCTTTCATGTGTCGCAGTTGCGGAAGTACGTGTCAATTCACTATGAGGAAGTTGCTTTGAATCCAGATTTGAGTTACGAGGAGCGACCTCAGATGATCTTGGACCGTAAATTGCGATTAGAAGTGATAAGGGCACCTGAAACGGTGGAAGGACGAATCGCCACCTTAGTGGTGGAACCAGATTTAAAAACAAGAATCGTTGCAGCGCAACGATGATGCGAAACTCGAAGAAACTAAGAAGATTCGAGTGGGAAGTGAGAACAGGCAAATCGGGAAATTTTAGTGAGGAGTCCGATAATGCCCTCATGTTTGAAGGAAGACTATGCGTGCCTGACAACGAGGGAACTCAAGAACGAGATCATGAGTGAAGCTCATGAGACTCCATACACTGCTCACCCTGGAAGCACGAAGATGTACCAAGACTTGAAGAAGTCATTTTGGTGGAATGGCATGAAGAGGGATATCGTGGCATTTGTGGAGCATTGCTTAGCCTGCCAACAGGTGAAGGCCTTACATCAACGACCGTACAGAAAATTACAACCGTTGGAAGTACCAGAGTGGAAGTGGGATCACATCACCATGGATTTCGTGACGGCCTTGCCAAAGACTCTCAAAGGAAACACCGCCATTTGGGTGATTGTAGACCGACTCACCAAATGTGCGCATTTCCTACCGATTCCGATAACTCATGGATCGACAGACTAGCGCGTATCTACATGAAAGAAATCGTGCGATTGCATGGAGTCCCAGTGACGATTACGTCTGATCGTGACCCGAAGTTCACTTCAAAATTTTGGATTAGTCTACAGCGCGAGCTTGGAACACGATTGAACTTTAGCACGGTGTTTCACCCGCAGTCCGATGGGCAATCCGAGAGGACGATACAAACTCTCGAGGATATGGCTAAGAGCCGTAGTGCTCGACCAGAGGCGGAAGTTGGGAGACCGCACTACCGCTAATTGAATTTGCTTACAACAACAGTTTCCAAGCAACGATTTAACATGGCGCCGTATGAAGCCTTATATGGAAGAAGGTGTAGATCACCGCTCTACTGGGATGAAGTTGGCGAACGAAGGGTACTTGGACCCGACGCAGTCGAGTAGATGATTGAAATTGTTCGACAAATCCGTGTGAGAATGAAAGAAGCCCAAGACAGACAAAAGTCTTACGCTGATGTCCGACGGACTGAATTGCAATTTCAAACCGGCGACAAGGTTTTTCTCAAGGTATCCCCGTCGAAAGGGATAACGCGTTTTGGTGTTAAAGGAAAGTTGAAACCACGTTTTACCGGTCCTTATGAAATTCTTGAAGAAGTTGGACCCGTAGCCTATCGATTAGCGCTACCGCCAAACCTTGGGAACGAACACAACGTCTTTCATGTGTCGCAGTTGCGGAAGTACGTGTCAATTCACTATGAGGAAGTTGCTTTGAATCCAGATTTGAGTTACGAGGAGCGACCTCAGATGATCTTGGACCGTAAATTGCGATTAGAAGTGATAAGGGCACCTGAACGGTGGAAGGACGAATCGCCACCTTAGTGGTGGAACCAGATTTAAAAACAAGAATCGTTGCAGCGCAACGAATGGATGCGAAACTCGAAGAGATTCGAGTGGAAGTGAGAACAGGCAAATCGGGAAATTTTAGTGAGGAGTCCGATAATGCCCTCATGTTTGAAGGAAGACTATGCGTGCCTGACAACGAGGAACTCAAGAACGAGATCATGAGTGAAGCTCATGAGACTCCATACACTGCTCACCCTGGAAGCACGAAGATGTACCAAGACTTGAAGAAGTCATTTTGGTGGAATGGCATGAAGAGGGATATCGTGGCATTTGTGGAGCATTGCTTAGCCTGCCAACAGGTGAAGGCCTTACATCAACGACCGTACAGAAAATTACAACCGTTGGAAGTACCAGAGTGGAAGTGGGATCACATCACCATGGATTTCGTGACGGCCTTGCCAAAGACTCTCAAAGGAAACACCGCCATTTGGGTGATTGTAGACCGACTCACCAAATGTGCGCATTTCCTACCGATTCCGATAACTCATGGATCGGACAGACTAGCGCGTATCTACATGAAAGAAATCGTGCGATTGCATGGAGTCCCAGTGACGATTACGTCTGATCGTGACCCGAAGTTCACTTCAAAATTTTGGATTAGTCTACAGCGCGAGCTTGGAACACGATTGAACTTTAGCACGGTGTTTCACCCGCAGTCCGATGGGCAATCCGAGAGGACGATACAAACTCTCGAGGATATGCTAAGAGCCGTAGTGCTCGACCGAGGCGGAAGTTGGGAGACCGCACTACCGCTAATTGAATTTGCTTACAACAACAGTTTCCAAGCAACGATTAACATGGCGCCGTATGAAGCCTTATATGGAAGAAGGTGTAGATCACCGCTCTACTGGGATGAAGTTGGCGAACGAAGGGTACTTGGGACCCGACGCAGTCGAGTAGATGATTGAAATTGTTCGACAAATCCGTGTGAGAATGAAAGAAGCCCAAGACAGACAAAAGTCTTACGCTGATGTCCGACGGACTGAATTGCAATTTCAAACCGGCGACAAGGTTTTTCTCAAGGTATCCCCGTCGAAAGGGATAACGCGTTTTGGTGTTAAAGGAAAGTTGAAACCACGTTTTACCGGTCCTTATGAAATTCTTGAAGAAGTTGGACCCGTAGCCTATCGATTAGCGCTACCGCCAAACCTGGGAACGAACACAACGTCTTTCATGTGTCGCAGTTGCGGAAGTACGTGTCAATTCACTATGAGGAAGTTGCTTTGAATCCAGATTTGAGTTACGAGGAGCGACCTCAGATGATCTTGGACCGTAAATTGCGATTAGAAGTGATAAGGGCACCTGAAACGGTGGAAGGACGAATCGCCACCTTAGTGGTGGAACCAGATTTAAAAACAAGAATCGTTGCAGCGCAACGAATGGATGCGAACTCGAAGAGATTCGAGTGGAAGTGAGAACAGGCAAATCGGGAAATTTTAGTGAGGAGTCCGATAATGCCCTCATGTTTGAAGGAAGACTATGCGTGCCTGACAACGAGGAACTCAAGAACGAGATCATGAGTGAAGCTCATGAGACTCCATACACTGCTCACCCTGGAAGCACGAAGATGTACCAAGACTTGAAGAAGTCATTTTGGTGGAATGGCATGAAGAGGGATATCGTGGCATTTGTGGAGCATTGCTTAGCCTGCCAACAGGTGAAGGCCTTACATCAACGACCGTACAGAAAATTACAACCGTTGGAAGTACCAGAGTGGAAGTGGGATCACATCACCATGGATTTCGTGACGGCCTTGCCAAAGACTCTCAAAGGAAACACCGCCATTTGGGTGATTGTAGACCGACTCACCAAATGTGCGCATTTCCTACCGATTCCGATAACTCATGGATCGGACAGACTAGCGCGTATCTACATGAAAGAAATCGTGCGATTGCATGGAGTCCCAGTGACGATTACGTCTGATCGTGACCCGAAGTTCACTTCAAAATTTTGGATTAGTCTACAGCGCGAGCTTGGAACACGATTGAACTTTAGCACGGTGTTCACCCGCAGTCCGATGGGCAATCCGAGAGGACGATACAAACTCTCGAGGATATGCTAAGAGCCGTAGTGCTCGACCGAGGCGGAAGTTGGGAGACCGCACTACCGCTAATTGAATTTGCTTACAACAACAGTTTCCAAGCAACGATTAACATGGCGCCGTATGAAGCCTTATATGGAAGAAGGTGTAGATCACCGCTCTACTGGGATGAAGTTGGCGAACGAAGGGTACTTGGACCCGACGCAGTCGAGTAGATGATTGAAATTGTTCGACAAATCCGTGTGAGAATGAAAGAAGCCCAAGACAGACAAAAGTCTTACGCTGATGTCCGACGGACTGAATTGCAATTTCAAACCGGCGACAAGGTTTTTCTCAAGGTATCCCCGTCGAAAGGGATAACGCGTTTTGGTGTTAAAGGAAAGTTGAAACCACGTTTTACCGGTCCTTATGAAATTCTTGAAGAAGTTGGACCCGTAGCCTATCGATTAGCGCTACCGCCAAACCTTGGGAACGAACACAACGTCTTTCATGTGTCGCAGTTGCGGAAGTACGTGTCAATTCACTATGAGGAAGTTGCTTTGAATCCAGATTTGAGTTACGAGGAGCGACCTCAGATGATCTTGGACCGTAAATTGCGATTAGAAGTGATAAGGGCACCTGAAACGGTGGAAGGACGAATCGCCACCTTAGTGGTGGAACCAGATTTAAAAACAAGAATCGTTGCAGCGCAACGAAATGGATGCGAAAACTCGAAGAGATTCGAGTGGAAGTGAGAACAGGCAAATCGGGAAATTTTAGTGAGGAGTCCGATAATGCCCTCATGTTTGAAGGAAGACTATGCGTGCCTGACAACGAGGAACTCAAGAACGAGATCATGAGTGAAGCTCATGAGACTCCATACACTGCTCACCCTGGAAGCACGAAGATGTACCAAGACTTGAAGAAGTCATTTTGGTGGAATGGCATGAAGAGGGATATCGTGGCATTTGTGGAGCATTGCTTAGCCTGCCAACAGGTGAAGGCCTTACATCAACGACCGTACAGAAAATTACAACCGTTGGAAGTACCAGAGTGGAAGTGGGATCACATCACCATGGATTTCGTGACGGCCTTGCCAAAGACTCTCAAAGGAAACACCGCCATTTGGGTGATTGTAGACCGACTCACCAAATGTGCGCATTTCCTACCGATTCCGATAACTCATGGATCGGACAGACTAGCGCGTATCTACATGAAAGAAATCGTGCGATTGCATGGAGTCCCAGTGACGATTACGTCTGATCGTGACCCGAAGTTCACTTCAAAATTTTGGATTAGTCTACAGCGCGAGCTTGGAACACGATTGAACTTTAGCACGGTGTTTCACCCGCAGTCCGATGGGCAATCCGAGAGGACGATACAAACTCTCGAGGATATGCTAAGAGCCGTAGTGCTCGACCGAGGCGGAAGTTGGGAGACCGCACTACCGCTAATTGAATTTGCTTACAACAACAGTTTCCAAGCAACGATTAACATGGCGCCGTATGAAGCCTTATATGGAAGAAGGTGTAGATCACCGCTCTACTGGGATGAAGTTGGCGAACGAAGGGTACTTGGACCGACGCAGTCGAGTAGATGATTGAAAATTGTTCGACAAATCCGTGTGAGAATGAAAGAAGCCCAAGACAGACAAAAGTCTTACGCTGATGTCCGACGGACTGAATTGCAATTTCAAACCGGCGACAAGGTTTTTCTCAAGGTATCCCCGTCGAAAGGGATAACGCGTTTTTGGTGTTAAAGGAAAGTTGAAACCACGTTTTACCGGTCCTTATGAAATTCTTGAAGAAGTTGGACCCGAAGCCTATCGATTAGCGCTACCGCCAAACCTTGGGAACGAACACAACGTCTTTCATGTGTCGCAGTTGCGGAAGTACGTGTCAATTCACTATGAGGAAGTTGCTTTGAATCCAGATTTGAGTTACGAGGAGCGACCTCAGATGATCTTGGACCGTAAATTGCGATTAGAAGTGATAAGGGCACCTGAAACGGTGGAAGGACGAATCGCCACCTTAGTGGTGGAACCAGATTTAAAAACAAGAATCGTTGCAGCGCAACGAATGGATGCGAAACTCGAAGAGATTCGAGTGGAAGTGAGAACAGGCAAATCGGGGAAATTTTAGTGAGAGTCCGATAATGCCCTCATGTTTGAAGGAAGACTATGCGTGCCTGACAACGAGGAACTCAAGAACGAGATCATGAGTGAAGCTCATGAGACTCCATACACTGCTCACCCTGGAAGCACGAAGATGTACCAAGACTTGAAGAAGTCATTTTGGTGGAATGGCATGAAGAGGGATATCGTGGCATTTGTGGAGCATTGCTTAGCCTGCCAACAGGTGAAGGCCTTACATCAACGACCGTACAGAAAATTACAACCGTTGGAAGTACCAGAGTGGAAGTGGGATCACATCACCATGGATTTCGTGACGGCCTTGCCAAAGACTCTCAAAGGAAACACCGCCATTTGGGTGATTGTAGACCGACTCACCAAATGTGCGCATTTCCTACCGATTCCGATAACTCATGGATCGGACAGACTAGCGCGTATCTACATGAAAGAATCGTGCGATTGCATGGAGTCCCAGTGACGATTACGTCTGATCGTGACCCGAAGTTCACTTCAAAATTTTGGATTAGTCTACAGCGCGAGCTTGGAACACGATTGAACTTTAGCACGGTGTTTCACCCGCAGTCCGATGGGCAATCCGAGAGGACGATACAAACTCTCGAGGATATGCTAAGAGCCGTAGTGGCTCGACCGAGGCGGAAGTTGGGAGACCGCACTACCGCTAATTGAATTTGCTTACAACAACAGTTTCCAAGCAACGATTAACATGGCGCCGTATGAAGCCTTATATGGAAGAAGGTGTAGATCACCGCTCTACTGGGATGAAGTTGGCGAACGAAGGGTACTTGGACCCGACGCAGTCGAGTAGATGATTGAAATTGTTCGACAAATCCGTGTGAGAATGAAAGAAGCCCAAGACAGACAAAAGTCTTACGCTGATGTCCGACGGACTGAATTGCAATTTCAAACCGGCGACAAGGTTTTTCTCAAGGTATCCCCGTCGAAAGGGATAACGCGTTTTGGTGTTTAAAGGAAAGTTGAAACCACGTTTTACCGGGTCCTTAATGAAATTCTTGAAGAAGTTGGACCCGTAGCCTATCGATTAGCGCTACCGCCAAACCTTGGGAACGAACACAACGTCTTTCATGTGTCGCAGTTGCGGAAGTACGTGTCAATTCACTATGAGGAAGTTGCTTTGATCCAGATTTGAGTTACGAGGAGCGACCTCAGATGATCTTGGACCGTAAATTGCGATTAGAAGTGATAAGGGCACCTGAAACGGTGGAAGGACGAATCGCCACCTTAGTGGTGGAACCAGATTTAAAAACAAGAATCGTTGCAGCGCAACGAATGGATGCGAAACTCGAAGAGATTCGAGTGGAAGTGAGAACAGGCAAATCGGGAATTTTAGTGAGGAGTCCGATAATGCCCTCATGTTTGAAGGAAGACTATGCGTGCCTGACAACGAGGAACTCAAGAACGAGATCATGAGTGAAGCTCATGAGACTCCATACACTGCTCACCCTGGAAGCACGAAGATGTACCAAGACTTGAAGAAGTCATTTTGGTGGAATGGCATGAAGAGGGATATCGTGGCATTTGTGGAGCATTGCTTAGCCTGCCAACAGGTGAAGGCCTTACATCAACGACCGTACAGAAAATTACAACCGTTGGAAGTACCAGAGTGGAAGTGGGATCACATCACCATGGATTTCGTGACGGCCTTGCCAAAGACTCTCAAAGGAAACACCGCCATTTGGGTGATTGTAGGACCGACTCACCAAATGTGCGCATTTCCTACCGATTCCGATAACTCATGGATCGGACAGACTAGCGCGTATCTACATGAAAGAAATCGTGCGATTGCATGGAGTCCCAGTGACGATTACGTCTGATCGTGACCCGAAGTTCACTTCAAAATTTTGGATTAGTCTACAGCGCGAGCTTGGAACACGATTGAACTTTAGCACGGTGTTTCACCCGCAGTCCGATGGGCAATCCGAGAGGACGATACAAACTCTCGAGGATATGCTAAGAGCCGTAGTGCTCGACCGAGGCGGAAGTTGGGAGACCGCACTACCGCTAATTGAATTTGCTTACAACAACAGTTTCCAAGCAACGATTAACATGGCGCCGTATGAAGCCTTATATGGAAGAAGGTGTAGATCACCGCTCTACTGGGATGAAGTTGGCGAACGAAGGGTACTTGGACCCGACGCAGTCGAGTAGATGATTGAAATTGTTCGACAAATCCGTGTGAGAATGAAAGAAGCCCAAGACAGACAAAAGTCTTACGCTGATGTCCGACGGACTGAATTGCAATTTCAAACCGGCGACAAGGTTTTTCTCAAGGTATCCCCGTCGAAAGGGATAACGCGTTTTGGTGTTAAAGGAAAGTTGAAACCACGTTATTACCGGTCCTTATGAAATTCTTGAAGAAGTTGGACCCGTAGCCTATCGATTAGCGCTACCGCCAAACCTTGGGAACGAACACAACGTCTTTCATGTGTCGCAGTTGCGGAAGTACGTGTCAATTCACTATGAGGAAGTTGCTTTGAATCCAGATTTGAGTTACGAGGAGCGACCTCAGATGATCTTGGACCGTAAATTGCGATTAGAAGTGATAAGGGCACCTGAAACGGTGGAAGGACGAATCGCCACCTTAGTGGTGGAACCAGATTTAAAAACAAGAATCGTTGCAGCGCAACGAATGGATGCGAAACTCGAAGAGATTCGAGTGGAAGTGAGAACAGGCAAATCGGGAAATTTTAGTGAGGAGTCCGATAATGCCCTCATGTTTGAAGGAAGACTATGCGTGCCTGACAACGAGGAACTCAAGAACGAGATCATGAGTGAAGCTCATGAGACTCCATACACTGCTCACCCTGGAAGCACGAAGATGTACCAAGACTTGAAGAAGTCATTTTGGTGGAATGGCATGAAGAGGGATATCGTGGCATTTGTGGAGCATTGCTTAGCCTGCCAACAGGTGAAGGCCTTACATCAACGACCGTACAGAAAATTACAACCGTTGGAAGTACCAGAGTGGAAGTGGGATCACATCACCATGGATTTCGTGACGGCCTTGCCAAAGACTCTCAAAGGAAACACCGCCATTTGGGTGATTGTAGACCGACTCACCAAATGTGCGCATTTCCTACCGATTCCGATAACTCATGGATCGGACAGACTAGCGCGTATCTACATGAAAGAAATCGTGCGATTGCATGGAGTCCCAGTGACGATTACGTCTGATCGTGACCCGAAGTTCACTTCAAAATTTTGGATTAGTCTACAGCGCGAGCTTGGAACACGATTGAACTTTAGCACGGTGTTTCACCCGCAGTCCGATGGGCAATCCGAGAGGACGATACAAACTCTCGAGGATATGCTAAGAGCCGTAGTGCTCGACCGAGGCGGAAGTTGGGAGACCGCACTACCGCTAATTGAATTTGCTTACAACAACAGTTTCCAAGCAACGATTAACATGGCGCCGTATGAAGCCTTATATGGAAGAAGGTGTAGATCACCGCTCTACTGGGATGAAGTTGGCGAACGAAGGGTACTTGGACCCGACGCAGTCGAGTAGATGATTGAAATTGTTCGACAAATCCGTGTGAGAATGAAAGAAGCCCAAGACAGACAAAAGTCTTACGCTGATGTCCGACGGACTGAATTGCAATTTCAAACCGGCGACAAGGTTTTTCTCAAGGTATCCCCGTCGAAAGGGATAACGCGTTTTGGTGTTAAAGGAAAGTTGAAACCACGTTTTACCGGTCCTTATGAAATTCTTGAAGAAGTTGGACCCGTAGCCTATCGATTAGCGCTACCGCCAAACCTTGGGAACGAACACAACGTCTTTCATGTGTCGCAGTTGCGGAAGTACGTGTCAATTCACTATGAGGAAGTTGCTTTGAATCCAGATTTGAGTTACGAGGAGCGACCTCAGATGATCTTGGACCGTAAATTGCGATTAGAAGTGATAAGGGCACCTGAAACGGTGGAAGGACGAATCGCCACCTTAGTGGTGGAACCAGATTTAAAAACAAGAATCGTTGCAGCGCAACGAATGGATGCGAAACTCGAAGAGATTCGAGTGGAAGTGAGAACAGGCAAATCGGGAAATTTTAGTGAGGAGTCCGATAATGCCCTCATGTTTGAAGGAAGACTATGCGTGCCTGACAACGAGGAACTCAAGAACGAGATCATGAGTGAAGCTCATGAGACTCCATACACTGCTCACCCTGGAAGCACGAAGATGTACCAAGACTTGAAGAAGTCATTTTGGTGGAATGGCATGAAGAGGGATATCGTGGCATTTGTGGAGCATTGCTTAGCCTGCCAACAGGTGAAGGCCTTACATCAACGACCGTACAGAAAATTACAACCGTTGGAAGTACCAGAGTGGAAGTGGGATCACATCACCATGGATTTCGTGACGGCCTTGCCAAAGACTCTCAAAGGAAACACCGCCATTTGGGTGATTGTAGACCGACTCACCAAATGTGCGCATTTCCTACCGATTCCGATAACTCATGGATCGGACAGACTAGCGCGTATCTACATGAAAGAAATCGTGCGATTGCATGGAGTCCCAGTGACGATTACGTCTGATCGTGACCCGAAGTTCACTTCAAAATTTTGGATTAGTCTACAGCGCGAGCTTGGAACACGATTGAACTTTAGCACGGTGTTTCACCCGCAGTCCGATGGGCAATCCGAGAGGACGATACAAACTCTCGAGGATATGCTAAGAGCCGTAGTGCTCGACCGAGGCGGAAGTTGGGAGACCGCACTACCGCTAATTGAATTTGCTTACAACAACAGTTTCCAAGCAACGATTAACATGGCGCCGTATGAAGCCTTATATGGAAGAAGGTGTAGATCACCGCTCTACTGGGATGAAGTTGGCGAACGAAGGGTACTTGGACCCGACGCAGTCGAGTAGATGATTGAAATTGTTCGACAAATCCGTGTGAGAATGAAAGAAGCCCAAGACAGACAAAAGTCTTACGCTGATGTCCGACGGACTGAATTGCAATTTCAAACCGGCGACAAGGTTTTTCTCAAGGTATCCCCGTCGAAAGGGATAACGCGTTTTGGTGTTAAAGGAAAGTTGAAACCACGTTTTACCGGTCCTTATGAAATTCTTGAAGAAGTTGGACCCGTAGCCTATCGATTAGCGCTACCGCCAAACCTTGGGAACGAACACAACGTCTTTCATGTGTCGCAGTTGCGGAAGTACGTGTCAATTCACTATGAGGAAGTTGCTTTGAATCCAGATTTGAGTTACGAGGAGCGACCTCAGATGATCTTGGACCGTAAATTGCGATTAGAAGTGATAAGGGCACCTGAAACGGTGGAAGGACGAATCGCCACCTTAGTGGTGGAACCAGATTTAAAAACAAGAATCGTTGCAGCGCAACGAATGGATGCGAAACTCGAAGAGATTCGAGTGGAAGTGAGAACAGGCAAATCGGGAAATTTTAGTGAGGAGTCCGATAATGCCCTCATGTTTGAAGGAAGACTATGCGTGCCTGACAACGAGGAACTCAAGAACGAGATCATGAGTGAAGCTCATGAGACTCCATACACTGCTCACCCTGGAAGCACGAAGATGTACCAAGACTTGAAGAAGTCATTTTGGTGGAATGGCATGAAGAGGGATATCGTGGCATTTGTGGAGCATTGCTTAGCCTGCCAACAGGTGAAGGCCTTACATCAACGACCGTACAGAAAATTACAACCGTTGGAAGTACCAGAGTGGAAGTGGGATCACATCACCATGGATTTCGTGACGGCCTTGCCAAAGACTCTCAAAGGAAACACCGCCATTTGGGTGATTGTAGACCGACTCACCAAATGTGCGCATTTCCTACCGATTCCGATAACTCATGGATCGGACAGACTAGCGCGTATCTACATGAAAGAAATCGTGCGATTGCATGGAGTCCCAGTGACGATTACGTCTGATCGTGACCCGAAGTTCACTTCAAAATTTTGGATTAGTCTACAGCGCGAGCTTGGAACACGATTGAACTTTAGCACGGTGTTTCACCCGCAGTCCGATGGGCAATCCGAGAGGACGATACAAACTCTCGAGGATATGCTAAGAGCCGTAGTGCTCGACCGAGGCGGAAGTTGGGAGACCGCACTACCGCTAATTGAATTTGCTTACAACAACAGTTTCCAAGCAACGATTAACATGGCGCCGTATGAAGCCTTATATGGAAGAAGGTGTAGATCACCGCTCTACTGGGATGAAGTTGGCGAACGAAGGGTACTTGGACCCGACGCAGTCGAGTAGATGATTGAAATTGTTCGACAAATCCGTGTGAGAATGAAAGAAGCCCAAGACAGACAAAAGTCTTACGCTGATGTCCGACGGACTGAATTGCAATTTCAAACCGGCGACAAGGTTTTTCTCAAGGTATCCCCGTCGAAAGGGATAACGCGTTTTGGTGTTAAAGGAAAGTTGAAACCACGTTTTACCGGTCCTTATGAAATTCTTGAAGAAGTTGGACCCGTAGCCTATCGATTAGCGCTACCGCCAAACCTTGGGAACGAACACAACGTCTTTCATGTGTCGCAGTTGCGGAAGTACGTGTCAATTCACTATGAGGAAGTTGCTTTGAATCCAGATTTGAGTTACGAGGAGCGACCTCAGATGATCTTGGACCGTAAATTGCGATTAGAAGTGATAAGGGCACCTGAAACGGTGGAAGGACGAATCGCCACCTTAGTGGTGGAACCAGATTTAAAAACAAGAATCGTTGCAGCGCAACGAATGGATGCGAAACTCGAAGAGATTCGAGTGGAAGTGAGAACAGGCAAATCG